>NW_022045685.1:0-375000 GCF_003285905.1 Drosophila hydei | reverse complement strand
GGTAAATATATACCTCTAACACACACACACACACACACACATACATACACATAGAGTTTTGAGCTCAGTTCATTACGTAATCTTGTAGACTAACGAGCAAAACTCAATTGCTCTGCCCCAGTCTGGGCGTCTGGGCCATTCACAGAGCACTCGAAGCACTCATTGGGCAACATTCATTGCAGTGTATTGATTACAGCTCGACAGCAGTCGCACTGCTGCAGCAGCAACTAGCACCTAGCACCTAGCACCTAGCAGCTAGCAGCTAGCACCTAGAGAGCATTTTGTACATTTGTAAATAGCGCAGCTCGACACCACCTGCCCCACCTGCCGCCACACTGCTCTGTCCGGTTGCTCGAACGCAATCTGACAAAGCAAATCTCATGCAAATCATATGCAAAACAGGAGCACAACAGTGAACAACGAGACGTCGGGGTCGCCGCGGACGTTTGTCAGGCGATAAGTAATTTGTACAAACATTTGCGCAAACAAAACGCAGGCGGTCACGAGTCGCCAGCCACGAATCGCTCGTGAAGGTGTGTAGTTGGAGTTGGAGTTGAAATTGAAGTTGGAGCTGGAGCTGGAGCTGAAACAGCAGGTGCAGGAGGCAGAGCTGGTCTGTCGGCCCCTCGGTCGGCTGGTCGCGTGACCGACAAGTTTTACACACTTGGCAACGTAATTGCTTATAAAACGTCGCCGTGCCGCAAAAGAGTGCCGATAACAAACCCAAACCGTTTATAACAATTATACGAGTCAAGCAGCCATTTGGGACCTAGCCTGGGTAGCGCTTGGAGCTGGGCTGGCAGGGGCTGGACGGGGCTGGGGTTAACTGCGTGCACACTTGAACGGCACTTGACCAATTAAGCGACAGGCGTGAGTGTGAAAAAGGCTGTCGAGCTGCTGGGTTGGCGATTTGGCTCCCCAGCTCCCCAGCTCCCCATGGTGGGAGTGGGAGCGTATTGGCTAAATGTATAAGCCCGATACGTTAACGAGGCGCGGCAGTCTGAGATCTCTGCGCAGCGCACCGCTGCTCAGCACGGTGCTGGAGAGCACGCTCTCGCTGACCCGCATCCATCCGATTGCTTCGCTGGAGCTACCCGGCCTCGACTATGCCGTGCAATCGCAATCAGCCCTTGGCGCCTTCCATCATCGTGAGTTAGGCACCTCCCTGCGCAGCGGTATCGCAGCTATCACAGCGGCCAGCGCCAGTGCCGCCGGTGGCATCTCTCAATCCCAGAGCGCACTGCTCGGACGTTACGGTCCAAACGCCTCAATACGCAACAACGAAAGAAAGATTGTTCAGCCGAAACGGTACGTCAATTGTCCCTCCTCTCCCTCCCTTCCAGCTGAAATCTATAAATCATTGCATCATCCTCCGCCCCGCCCAAACGCAGCCTTGACATAGTCTGTTTGGCATGTGTGTGTAAGTAAGCCCACAATTTTCCTTTCTTCTTCCCTTCAAGTTGTAAGCTGCATGCAGATCTATACCCATTCAGATATTATAATAAACATGTATGCTTAGTACGACAAATATATCTGAAATATGCGAATTATACGTAAAGGATTATTGCATGAAGATCCAGCCAAGATAATCTCTAATCTTGTTGGATTTTAGCTCAATTGAACGATTTACGAAACTATCAATAAATCGGCAATATAATTTGGTCGGCATCATGCGAACTGATATTAATTTTAACTGTAAATAAGAAAAAAATGCTGCAGCTGCAGTAAAACATATATAAAACGACTCCAATTGTATAAATGCTTAGCTCTTTATATTTATCAGCATTATAGAGAGTTTTCATCATAAAGATTTCCTTTGACTCTTTGTTTATGCTGCCATAAAGTTGCATTAGCCTTGCCCGCTGAGGCAACTGCCTTGAGGAAGCAGCACTCTGGCAGGCTTAGTGGGCTCAGTCGATGACAGGCGCAAGGTTGGCGCTGCAGGGCACAATGGTTGAGGCCGGAGCTGCGTCAGACTTGCTCCAGGTCATATGTGACTGAGGTAGCTGTTCAGGCAGTAAGCTGGACCACCAGTTTTAGTGCTCGCTTCAGCCTTCAGCTGGCTGGCTACTGGCTGTCTGCAGCTGTGGCTCTGCTGATGCTACATCATCTCTGCAGACAGTCAGCAGTCTACAAGCGCACAAAAGTAGGCAATGAATGGGGTAAGAAAACGTTATAAGGCGGAAACATCACAGGTGAAGTTCAATGAGATATTTTATAGATCTGCATATCCTTGAGATTGGCAGAGCTCTGGGCTGCAGTATCTTAATGCCTAGCCAAGCTGTTGGAGTGAGAATCTAGTCAAGATATTTTTCCAAATATCAGTCTAAGTTACTAAGTTCGTTTTCTACTGAACAATAAATATCTAAAGAAAATAAATATCTTTTAATGTTATATAATTTCTGCCAATATTATTCGACTACAGAGAGAGAGAGAGTGAGAGTATGAGAAAGCAATATGAATTATATGTATTGAAGGAACTCTGTCGTCAAATCAAGTTATCAGATCGAGTTTTCATGCCATATCAAAGTGTATCGAGCGAGGTCTTTGGGGGGCGCGTGGGGTGTGGTAACATTTGTAAAACTCGTTAATATTAATGCGTAAAGTGTGGGCTGACGCAAAGCCAATTCTCAATTAAATTTATAATTCAATTTATTGCCGCCTTTTGGGCTTTGCGCCTTTTGTCTTTGCCTTTTACTGGGACTTAGTTTTTATTTTCTTATTTTTATTTGAGCTTTGCCGACTTTGATTTATTTAACAAGCAAAAGCCGCCAAAATATAAAAAGCCACAAGAGAAAACTTTGTCGCCTCGTCGTCGTCGTCGTCGCCGTCTGTCGTCTGTCCGCCGTCGTTTAGGGTTGATTTTTGGGGCTGTTTTCAGGCTGGGCTGTGTTTGGGTCGCACTGCTGGGTGTTGGGCGTTCGATGCCTGGCTGGGCCTGGCCTGGGTGCCTGGCCTTATCCTTTATTTTGGCTTTGCATATGGCAATAATTCAATTATGCACAACAAGGCCGCAAAATAATTGGGCGCCGCAGTCTAGGCCCTGATGAGGACGCTGATGCCGAAACCGAAATCACTTAAAAAACCGCAAAAACTTCTGGCTTTGTTAATTCGTTAATTAAATTGGCCTGGCTGGCTCTCGATGACAGCTTGTAAACAGAAATTCAACTTTAAGGATTACGCAATGGCTGTGGAGGCCACAAGAACACGCCAACCACCCAACCAACCACCAGCCCCACCATTGATGACATTGGCTGCCAGCAATCTCTGCTTATCAAAGGCAAACAACGACGTCCACGACGACAACTCATTTAAGGCCTGGCCCCACACACGCCCCACACGCCCCACGCGGCCCACTCATGCCGCCACCTGCCCCCAAGCGCAGGCCCTTAATTAGCATAGAATATGTTTTAAAAAGCCACTTGAGCTAAACATTCAAAACACCTACACGGCTCTGCCCCACGGCCCACGCCCCACGCCCCATGCTATACAACTGCTGCGACCTTAGACGCTTGCGGCTAAGACCCAGCGTGGAGACTACGTGGCACAGTTATGCAAGTTTGGCCGCGCATGAGGAGTACAAGCCTTTTCGCCAGCCGCTCGACACAGGCTGGAGAATATCTCTTATCAAAGCAACGATCACTTGAAGCGAATATGCTGAGCAAAAAGCATTCGAATGCTTGAAGAAGTAACTGCAAAGTAATATAATAGGATCCAAAAGTCATCCAGGTGGCAGTTCGCAATGAAGGCATACTCAGACAGCTCGCTAATGCTGTCAAGTTGAATAGATATTATAAAGGCATAAATGTTTTAGTTGGGGAAAGAGCATTTCGGAGTCTGCCTGACAAAGTTTCGCCTCTTTTTTTTGTGCTGGCAGCACATAGCGCAGTCGACGCTGCGTCGGCAGCACGTGATGCTCAAGTGTTGGGATAAGTATTTCCGCTCTTCAGACGTAACGCTAAAAATGTGCCCACACACACACAGGCACACACACACACACAGAGTCAAACACACGAGCAGTGCGAAGCGACGCAATGACTAGGTGGCTCGCTGGGTCGGTGGGGCAGCAGGAGGCGGCGGAGGAAGGGTGGCTGGTGGATGAGGAAGCACAAATGAAATTGTGACGTTGCTGCCACGCCCCTATCAACAGTGCTGCCCGCCCAGCTGCCATTCAAAAGTAATTTAGCGTTTAAAAAACATTTTTCTGCCTGACTTTTAGAAAGTTTTTGCATAATGCGCCCGCCTCGCGTTTTCTGCCTGTGTATGCGTGCGTGCGTGTGTGCGTGTGTGCTTGTGTGTGTCTGTGTGGGCGTGTCAACACTCACCTGTTTAATGTGGCCACGTTTCGTCGTCTGTCTGATTCAGCTGATTGTATTATAGCACCTACTAAACAGACTGAATGGCAAAGCCTCTAAGAATTTTCGTATATTGACTTTGACTGGCAACAAGCCCTGATCAAGCAAGTATATGCATATAGCGCTTTGTCTGCGTATGTGCGTGTGTGTGTGTGTTGATGTGAGCATAGCAATTGCTTATGAAAATCGGTTTCAGTAATCTCTAAGCACTTAAAGCCTATAACCAAAATGTCTACAAAAAAAACTGAAAGAGGTTCGAGTGCTTTGAGTGGAATATACCCATTGTACTTGCCAGTGAAAAGGGTATCTTGTGTGTGAGACTCAATATGTTAAGCCAAGAGGCGAGACAAGTGTGAGACACTCATCAATTTGCAGTCTAGATATGTATTATAGTACAGGGTACCTTCAAGTGCTGCCTATTCACATATACTCCGATAGGCCATTCTATGCATTGCTCGAAATCGATATATTTGAGGCTCAAGTCAACTTGGCTTAAGGTCAATTGACAGTTACCTACGCCTGCTGCAGAGCGTATTACAGGATATCATTTAGTTGGGCACTCTCTGCAATTCGCAATGCAGTTGACACAGGCCATGCATGAGACGTTCTTGGCCTACTCAAACACTTGGAGAATGGGCTTAGGCTTTGGCTAATTATCTTGGAAGGTCTTAAAATTTTTCCGCTAAGCGTTCATAACTTTTTAAGAGCCACAAAAAAGAGGGGAACACGAAGTAGAGGAAGAAGAAGAAGAAGAAAAACAAAAAGATACCCCTTTGCAATCTGTTTAGCGCACTTTTAACTGAGTTAATTAACAAAAAACAAGAGAGAAAAAAAGTAAATAAAAAATAAAATGAAAGCGTTTTGCCAGTTGTGCACATAATTTGCCGTTGAGCCTGGCCAACTAAATGGTTTTTATTTTGCTGTTGCTGCTCGTGGGGCGTGCGCTCGTAATTGGTTTAGGCCAATGTAAATATTTACTGGCCAACAGGCAAAAAAGAGGCCGCACAAGAATATGAAATGTAATTCCTTAATATTCTCAATCTGCCCGCATTTATTTCATTTGTGCTGCCCCGGTCAAAAGAGCGTCGACCCATCAATAATCTATTTCTGTCGTTTTTTAATTTGCACTCGCAATCCCCAAGCGCCCAGAGCGACCCAAGCGCACCCCCACTCGCTGCTCCAATGTGTACTAATTATGTTGGCGGGCTGTGGGCATCGCTATTGGTGTCAGCTAGTCATTATTTAATATAAACCCACTTTGATAAATTATTTCCGTTGTGCGGAACGTGACGAGAGTTGTCAGCGTTTAGTCCGCGGGGCTACTTTGATTTGTGGCCAAGTTGTTGGCTTAAAGGGCCTGAGCTGAGAGCTGAGCGCAGACGAATTGAGACAACTGAAGACGAGACGCGTCTCGACTCGACTCGACTCGAGTCGACTATCGTCGCGCGTTTATTTGCGCAATTAATCAATTTAGCTGGCACTGGGCGCTGTTTGTTGAATAAGTGATAAAGATTTATCACTCATTCACTAATCTAGCCGGCTGGCTCTTGACCCACCCCTGCTTCGCCGCCAGCTGCCGAAAACGCGCCTTCAAGCAAGCTTCAAGAGCGCATTAAAGTTCACGGCAGCTCTCAGCATTCATTGAACCCGGAGCTTTGACTTTTGCGTCTCAACGCACATGAAAAGCAATTGAAAACGGTTCCGACTCCCTGAACCGGTGCCAAAGGTGCTGGGCTGGGTGGCTGGGTGCCCAAGTGGGCTGGGCGGCTGTGGTATGGCAGCTGATGGCACTGGAAGCCGGAGCAAGGACCGAAGGTTTCTTATTTACTTTGACTTAATCAACGTAAACCGCGAATAAATGAAACTCTCAATGCTGTTCGGCACGAATATTATATAAATAAATACGAAAAAAAGCACGACTCGAAGTTGAAGCTTTAAAAATACTCCGCTAAGACTTTAAATAAATAAATAGTCCGTCTTAACATAAATTAGGCAAGCAGCAAGCTGTGCATCAATGGAAATTATATTCCAATTAATTTTTGGCTTGATATTTTCCAATATTTATTTGAGAATATTCTATTAAATTATAAAATTAATTAAACAAGTCACTTATTTGCTGATTCATTAAAATATTATATTAAATTTCATTTAAATGAATTTTGGGAATTTAACTTAACGTAAAACTTCCAAATGAAAAATGTAAGAATATTAATATTAATTAAATTTAAAAAAATTAATTAAATTAAAAATAGCTTTGACAGTTTTAATTGAAAATTCTTGAAAGACTTTAAATATTTATTTATATAAAATATATTATACATTTATTTAAGTATTAAAATATAAAAATGCTTAAGTAAATTGCATCAACTCAATATATAACATTTAATTAAATTTAAGAAGACAAATAACTTTTCCAAAGTTCTAATTGCATATACTCTTCAAATATTTATTTGTGAAAATTCTATTAAATTATGAAATGAATTAAATACTTCAATGAATCAAGTCAGCTATTTGTTTGTGCTATTTATTAATATATTTTATCTTATTTTGAATTCAATTTATGAATTATTTTATATGAATTTATTAAATTTAATGCCAACAAAGTTTCAAATGAAAATTGTTAGAATATTTAATTAAGATTTAGTTAATAACGTAATTGATAATTCATTACTTTTTTGATAATTTTCGATTAAGAAATTTAATATATTTATAAATTTTCCATGTTAAAATTTAAGATATATATTTTATTTATTTATTTTCTATTTTATTTCATTTTAGCATTTGCCAGAGCTTCCAGCTGCGATTGATATAATTTATTCATATTTCGACGCTTTCTTATCATTTTATAGCAACAATATTTCAGCTTTTATATTATTTGTTCATTAATCCTTAAAGTGATAAAGCAACAGAGATATGCATCATACGTCCCGTTGCCTGCTGTGATTTCTT
The DNA here is from genome assembly GCF_003285905.1 of Drosophila hydei. Lineage (NCBI taxonomy): Eukaryota > Metazoa > Arthropoda > Insecta > Diptera > Drosophilidae > Drosophila > Drosophila hydei. The sequence continues at coordinate 367,696 of NW_022045685.1, read as the reverse complement.
TCCTAATTTATTCAGCTTATTTCACGCATTCTGATTTCAGTTGCAAGTTTTGCTGAAACTGACTTAAATTTATAAATTTTATCTGACATGCACTTTAAAAGTGGCCCTCTCTTTGGACTCTTTGGGCTCTTTGGCTTTCGACTTTTAGTCTCCTGTGATTTTTGTATATTACGCAACGTTGGGCCACGGAGGCAACTGATGCGGCTAGGGTCTGAGGGGCTTGCAGGGCTTGTTGGGTCTGTTGGGTCTGTCGGGCTTGTCGGGCTTGTCGAGCCTGTCGCTGCTGTGTGTTTCGACTGCGAGTTCTGCTGCATTTTGTGGCCGGTCAATGCTCCCGAAGCATAGGCAAAATTGCATAGCAGCGTGTGAAATCAAAAGGAAGGCCAGAAAAAGTTGGAAGGGACAATCCGCTCTCGCTCTCCCTCTCTCTTCTCTCTCTCTCTGTCGGTCTCTTGCTGTGCAGATACGGATGCAAAGCCGCGCCAGGACAGGGAATGGCCACCAATGTTGATGTTTTCGTTTTAAGTCGCGGCATTTGGCATTTTGCCTTGTCAACGCCAACGCCAACGCCATCGCCAACGCCGATGCCGATACCGATGCCGATGCCAACGCCAATGTGGATGCCAACTTTTTGGGGGTGCACTTATTAAAAATTGTGGCCCGCGGTGTGCTGCCCATTTTCTTAGGTGCAAAAGTTGCACTTGGCGAGTGGCCAAAAAGCGGATTGAACGCTTCGCGTAGCGCGCTGTGTACACAGCGGGTGGGCGGCTTGACTGATTGAGTGGTGGTTGCCGTTGCCGTTGCCGTTGCCATTGCCGTTGCCCCCGTCGACTCGACTCGTGCAGCGTACGCCGTTCAGTTGTTCAGCTGTTAAGTGGAGTGCAGGCGCATGAAACGAAACACGCGAAACTTGTCGGTGCAATGTAATAAATTTGCAAAATGTCCAAGCCGACTACACGAATGGCTTACCCAATGCACACCAACACACACCCACACACACACCCACACACATGCAGCACAATATAGAGCAAAAGTGCCCTTCGTTGAACCGGATACAGCCACTATATTTTGTACGAAAACTTTTTTCTTGCAGCGAGTATCTCTGCGTTGGGCAAACTACCTTTTCTAATAAGCGCATTTGTTGTAAATTCTACAGAAATTGATTTGTATTTATAGAGAGCCAAAGGAGAGCCAGCAGAACTCGCTGTTCGTGTCTTATGAAGACGCCTTCATAGGCTTTAAGAACCTCATCTGCTGGAACTAGCTATGCATATTCATAGGTCTGACTGAAAGCTGCTTGTTTTTCTTCATTCCATTTACGTTTTCGATCAGAAAGTTTCCGCTTTCTGTTGCCTGCTTTAGGCGCAAAGGTTTCTCCATGAAATCTTTACAATTTGGCAGTTTTTTAATTTCATTTGCTTACACGCAAATTAAGCTATAATTAGTTGCCCACATAACACATTGAAATGCCAAAGAGCTGCGACTTCCATTGCGCTGAGCTGTATCTGTGCATGTGTGTGCGTGTGTGTGTGTGTGTGTTTTAGTATATAGTTCTAGCCTGCAGCTTGCAGCGCTACTTTTACTGTTTGCCTAACAAATTGAAACGCAAATGAAATGAGCTTAAATATGCATACAATGTAAATAGAAGCGAACAACTTAGCTGCAGGGGCTTAGCTGGCAAGTGTTTTGCATAGTTCATAAAAGGACCGCCCACCTACCAGTCGCCCATTGCCTGCCCCGTTATGCTTCGAAACGTTGCCGCACGGCGGGTTGCCTTGCGCCTTATCGAGTGCCATTGCCATTCCGCTTATCGCTAAATGCCAATCAGCAACGCAAATTTGACAAAGCGCCGAAAATCGACTTGAATCAAAAGGGAAAATACAACAGACTAACACACACACACACCCACACACACACACACAATCAAAATTGATGAAACATTTGTGCAAAATTCTTAAAACTGTCAATGTTTAGCTTCTGGCCACAATTAAAGCTCTTTTCGCGCGTCTCTTTAAAGCTGCTTCAAAATTTCTGTCTTTAAGCCCGCAGCCTGTGCCCTATGCCTACAGCATGCAAATTTCGCCTTCCACTTGCTGCTGCTGCTGCTTCACTCCAGCATACATATATTTTGAGTGGAGCGACTGATGTGTGTGTGTGTAAATAAGTTGCAAAGCAAACGCATGTAGCTAGCACACAAAATGCTACGCTTTGCCAGCCATCAAAGGGGAACAAAGAAAAAACGAACAGGCAAAAGGGATAGATAGAAAAATTAAGAAAGCAAGCTCCCAAAACGGAAAGAAAACCAGACAAAAGTACTCACGAGTTGAGAAGCGCATGGGAAAAACAGACAAGAACAAAAAAATGATAAGAAAAGAAGAGAGAAACAGAAAAAAACTATGTAAGTGCAAATATTTTCTTATGCTTGTATGAAATGTAAGCATGTAAATACACACACACACACACACTCACACACACGCGCGCACATGTGCTGTCATATGGGCACAATGCACTGCAGTTGTCGACAGAGCTCTGAAGAAAATAGAAATAGCGACTGACAGGAACACGCACAAGGGCTACAAAGGAAGACAACTAAAAATCCAATCCAAGTGAATAGATATGGAATGCTAGCGAAGTTATATATTGAAGCACTTGAAACTTGCATCAAGTGAACACCTTCAACGTTTGGCTGCCAAGGATTAAGCCAAGAAAACATATAACAAAATAACATTTGCACTCTAAGGCAGACCAGAGTCTGGCTCGCCCTCGAGGCGCTAGTTAATAATTGAAACTATGTTTTCGTAGCAGCTCAAATTATTGTTTGTTAAATGTAATATTGAAGCATTTGGGCTGCTTGAATAATTGAGAAAGTCTGTACTCTAATATGACTGTCTGCTGCATATTTTGAATGGGATATGAGCCGCAGTGCGTAGCAGAGGCGCCTTGACGGCGTCAGGCTGCCTCAATTTGCTGGATCGTTGGGAACTTTTTAAATATTAATAAGAAAAGAATCTAAACTTTCAATGAAGACAACGCGCACCGACTCGATTTGCATGTCTATGACTGACTCTCCGTCCGACTGACTGCCTGCGTTGCCTGGTTGCCTGCGCTGTGTGTGTGTGTGTGTACGTGCGAGCATTGTGTCTGCAGGCATGTACACATCTACATATATAAATAATACTGTCTATGCATAAAAGTGGCTGCTGCCAAGTGAGTCCTTGCTCCTGGAGCCGCTGCTAACTGACTGCCGGAATGACAATCACAGAGAGAGACTTTTAAGCCAACAACTGCTAGATGCCATACACATGCTCGTTTCTCTCTTTGTCTGTGTGTGCACAGAGATATGCTTTCGCATAGCTAGTCCTTAGCATAAACCAAAGTCTGCGAGCCTTGCACTTCATTTCCATAGTCCAAAGACCAGCTGCCTGCCAGCTGGGGCCCTTGTTAGAACGCAAATTGGCTTTAAATCGATGCCAATCGCTAAGACGAGCACGCACACACTCGTCTGTACAATTTAATTGCATCTTTCGTGAAATACATGCCTGTGTCTATCGATGCAGACTTACAAAATGCATTCAAATTTCAATTGTAATACTTCAGCTCCCATGCTCGTCCGCCTTCTCCTGACAAAGAGTCGTCTTGCTAGGCGGAAGTCAAACTGAAACTTTGTGGCTTTAACATTTCGTGTATGTTTTTTCTCTCAGATATATAAACTTTTTATTGATTTATTACTTAACTTATAAAAAATATATTTAAAAAAAGTTATTTGTGAATTTGCAATGAATGTGAGCGCCATACAGGGCGTATGCGTAATACGCAAAGCAACCGCTTAACAAAACCACAAACTTACATAAATACTCTAGCACTCACCCACACATCCTGACCCACACACACAGTTCAAGCAGTTGGTGTCAATTAAATTATTATGCAATGCTAGAAACTGTCAATGGTGCGTATACGCAACTTTGTGCAAGCAAATGGCATTAAAGTGGCTGAAGTCTCGACGGATATAAATGCATAAATGCAATCACAGTTGTCCGAGTCAGACGGCATCATGAATGGAATTAAATTCAAAAATTACGCATACGTCGTGTGTGCCAAGGGCATTGGACGCACGCAAAGTTTGCTTTGCTAGTTAATCAATAAAATCGCTGTGGAAATTCAATTAGTGCAGGACGCTCTCAGCGCTCGAAATAGTAAATCTTTGGAGCATAGTTCATAAGTATTTAAGGCGCTGCTGGCGCACAGAGCCTTGGAAGCCCAGCCCGGCTCACTTAACGGGGCCAGGCCACCTGGTCTTGTCCAGGTGCAAGTCTGGCCCACACTCAGCCAGCGGAAGGGCCTAGCCGAGCTGAGCCGGGCCTGGCCGGGCAAAGTGTAATTAAATATCCATTTAGTGTACATTACGTTTCCTTTGGCCGACAAACGGGGCCGAAGAACTTGCAGCTGAGTTGGGTAGACACATAACGAACGCCTCGCTCCGCTGCCGAGCCAAAGCAAACAGGCTGGAAACCCCTTAAGAGTTAGCGAAAGCACCGAATGCAGCCAGAAGTGGGAGCTGCCTAGGAGCGAGCGCCGTGCGAGAGAAGTTTAAAGAGCTGCTGCTTATGTCTAAATGAATTTAAAAGTTTCTTCACTTGAAAAACTGCGCCCCATCCCCGCTGCGCTTTCGCTCTGCCTGCGCTCCACTCCACTGCACAAGCGTTGCTTGTATTTTTAGCTATGCTCCACGCCTCGTCCTGTCCCACTGCCCACTCATCGTTCATTTGCGGCCGCTTGAGAGTTGCCCGCGGCGGCTGGACCGTTGAACGCGGGCACCACTGGGCTCGTCCTCGTCCCAGGCGCCCGCTCGTTTATTAAAGATTATGCTTATAATGACGTCGACAATGACGACAAGCGGCTGAATGCGCGACCCAAGCAGCGGCTGACCATCCACCAGTTTCCCAGCATCGTCTTGATGATTTTCTCAAAAATTTTCCTCATGCTTTAAGTGTTTGCAACGTGTGCGTGTGTGTGTGTATAGAGCTGTGTGTATTACGGTCTTTTTCCTTTTAGCTATCTTGCTTATATGCTTTATGTTATTTTATTTCATGGCTCGCTCGTTCGTTTCATATTTTGTATATATATTTATATATATATATACATATATATATATATTTTTATTTTTTTTTTGCCTCGGCCCTTCTGCTGCTGCTGAGCCATTAAAGTTTATTTTCTCCTTTGTTTATCAACACTGGACCTGGGCCTTGAGGGGCGTTATCGCATGCGCTCGCCCCACGTTGAGTGTCACGTGATTTGTGAAACAATTTGACACTCGAAATGCCGCGGCTTAGCTGCCTCCACGTCGACCCAAGATGTGAAGAACAAGAATAAGAAGAAGTTATAGAATCCAGATACAGATTCGTGACTTCATTTAGCTGCAATTGCACATAGTGTTAATGCTCGCTAAAAGCAAATGAGAGTATATTCGCTTTGACCTGCATCCGCTCACATTTGCTTACGTATATTACTAGATTTATGTGAGTTCTCTATGATATATAACAGAGTAGAGTGCAGCTTATGGGTCACATGTGGCTTAGCATTTGTGACACTTGTGACTTTGTCATTGTGCAACTTGGTGTGGCGCCTTTGCGGTTTGCTGGCAGCAGCAGCAGCAGCTCTTTTGGTCTGTCTTTGGGGCAACTGTATCTCAATCGCCCAGACAAGCCGTTCGTCTCCCCAACCGCCCACAGCTGCGTTGCATGCTCGTATTACTCGCAGCAGCTATTGTTTCTCTACTCTGTTTCATTTCTATGTCATTTCCGTCGCTGCTGCTGCTGCTGCTAGTCGCATTTAACAGCTAATTTCAACGAGAAAATTTTTGGATCGTGAGATTAGGCGGTGACAAGGAGGCCAAGTTTGTGGCATGTGGAAAGGCGGTAAGGTAGTTGGAATGGATGGCGGCAGCAGCAGCAGCAGCAGCAGCAGCAGGAGTGGCAGGAGCAGTACGGGCCGAGCAAGGCACTGCCAACCATAAGTCATCCAACCGCTTGCTTGTGCGGCGCTTATGCAAATTTGTGTCAGCTGACAAATGGGGCAGCATTTGCACAATGCCAACATCCCAGCCCAGCGGGCGGTGGCAGCGGGGACAGAAATTGCCAGAGCAATAAGAATGAGTCTGAGGTCTGAGCACTGCGAACTGGATGCTGCGACGTGTCTCTATATAAATATCATTTCTATTTGTTTTTTTTTTGTTTTATTTTTTTTCATCTTTTTTTTTCTTCTCCTTTTGCCTCAGACTTCTTGCTTCTGTGATATTTTTCCTCTTTTGGGTTTATGTTTTTTATGTTATTTGGGTCGGCCGCTTAGCCCGACATGATAAAATTGCATTTAAAATATTTTTTCACAGCCCTTTGTTGTTGTGCTTTGTTGCGTTCTTCATGAATACAACTAGGCAGCGAGAAGAACAACATCAACAGCTAGTAAAGCTGGCAAATAACTTCAAGTAGTTTTCATTAACGAGCTAAATTAATGAAATTTCTATGAGAGCAACTGGCTCTTTGTGCGTGTGTGCGTTGGCTTGTGTGCGTAATCACTATTACTCGTTATTATATAATAAAGTGCGGCGTATAATTTACACGTGCACAAACATACACACGCGAGAGCCACGCCCACAGTGCGCCCAAACGCCAAGCGAGCTCTTATCACCCTGCTGCAAGCCGCACTCAGATGAAGACTTTGCTTTTAATTTTTCTCTTTTTTCTGCTGCCAACGACAGGACGCAATGCGTCGAAGACTCGCACACCCACACACATCCACCCACGCACACACACACACACACACACGCACAAGCAGACACGCACATAAAATTATTTTCTTCATATAATAAGTGTAATAACTTTCATGTGTCGCCCATGTGGAATGTGGCACGAACCTCTGCGCAAATACGTGCGAGGGCAGCACGAAAAGTAATTGAAAATAAAAAAGTATTTGAATGGGTCGGACTCAAGGTCAAACTGAACTTATTTATAACACATTCTTTTCTGTGTTTTTATTATTATTATAATTTATGCTTATTTTATATAAAATTTTATTATTAAAATAAATCAAATTATATAAGGAAAAATTTTTATATACATTTTTTTTTATTAATTATTAAATAATTAAGATATGTATACATATATACATATATAACCACATATGTATATATATATATATATATATATATATATATATATATATATATATATATATATATATATATATATATATATATATATTAATGCAATTAATATGTCTTAATCCTTTAAGCATTAGTAATTTATTCGAGATAAATTGCTAATTATTAATTATATAATTAAAATATATAAAATAATATTTATTTTATTCATGCCTTTTTAATTATTAAATTATTAATCAAATTAAATATTTAATATATACAAATTGCACATTTATATTAAAATTTAACATTCATGTTAGCTAAAGACAAAAAACTTGAAGCAGCCCTCGCGTGTGGCTGCCTGTTTCATTCTCGCACTCTCGACTTCCCTAACGCGCATTCTCCATGTGTGTTGGTGTGTGTTGTGCACCACTTAAAGAGAATTGAGTGTAATGGAGGAGTGGGAAGTAAGGAGTGCGTTGTCCTCATTTGGGACTTTGCGCACAAATCCAGCATAAGACAATAAAAATCGTTGTAGGTGAAGTGTAGTTAGTAGTCAGTGCGCGCGCGTGTGTGTGTGTGTGTGTGTTAGTGTGTGTGAGCGCTTAAAGCTTCATGGGTATTTAAATATATGCCCATGTAGACGAAGCTGAAACATGCTAGAAGACAGCCAAAAAGTCAACAATTGCGAAACTTTCGCTGAGCAATTGTTCCACTCATTACAAATAACTAGCGAAGCGTGCCAAAGTGGGCGTGGCCAGACCCAGGGTCAGTGGGCAGTGGCACAAGGATAGGTAAAAGCAGCTCTAATTGCCAGCAGCAGCACAAGTACCGAATGCCGAAATCAAGAGCAGCGCAAACAAAAATATGCTGAGCATCTATAGAGGCAGAGCAAGAGAAGAAGAAGCATTGTTTCCTATTGCTGCTTCCACAAGAACTCAATCAGAGGCCGCAAATTAAAAGTGAATGCTTGAGAAGCCAACTGAAATCTTCAAAGAAACTTCTTCAAACTCCAAATTGCAACAAGCAAATAAATTAATTCATTTTATTCTACGCAAAGCTGAGCCAATAACAAAAACAGATTTTAAGCTAACTAAATTTGATATGAAAATTTAAGCATTTATATATTTAAAATAAAGCCTATTAAATTAATAAATACTTTATTTATAAATTTTAAATGATAATGATTTAAAATAAATAATAAAATTTATATTTATTTTTAAGCTCATGAAGTGGCATAGAAAAGTTTACTTCCTAGAACAGCAAAGACAAGTTGCTAGGAGACACACTCTAATATAACTTTAGAACTATTACAGGGTAACTCAGCGTCGTATCTATTAGCTGTTAAGGCGAAACTATTCTCTGCCCAGTTTTCCAGTTGCTTACGATGTTTACAATAAGGCACGTCCCTCAAGTCAATTGCAATGCTTTTTAGCTGCTCTCTCTCTCTCCCTCTCTCTCTGTCCCGCTCAATTGCTAATAGTCCCCTCGTTCGCTTCTAATTGCGCTTATTATGCGCAGACTTATCTCAAATGTCGTACGAAATTATATCGTAATTTCAGAGCAATTTCATGTCAACCATTTGGCCTTAGCCTAGTCTTCTCTATCCTTTTCCATTTCCATTTCCCTTTTTTCTACTTTTTATTTTGTTGTCAATCGGCAATTGAAAACTGTAGCTGGCCACAACACACACACACACAGCAGTTGTTGTTGTGTGTGGGCATGCTCATTGCATACTTTCGTGCTTGCCCTGAGTGTGTGTGTGTGTGTGTGGCTGTCACTGAGAAACTCATTTGATCCGAACATTGTCCATCTTTCATCCTCTGCACAATTATCAGTGGTCGCCACTGACTCGCGGACGCAGCACAGTGCAAACGTGCGCCCATCCAGGGTCGATTCAACGTTCACTTCAAACGGGACTCAACTCTAATTTCTACTACTGTGCGAACTGTGTATGTGCTTGGACGAGTGTTTTAATAACTGCAAATGTATTCCAATATTCAAATCTGACTTTGTTCTCTGTTGTCTGACCTCAAGACTTGTTTTAAGTAATCAATAAGAAAACACATGACATGACAACATAGATATAAAAGCTTGGGAATGAAATGAAACTCTTTTTGAGCAGTCATCAAGTTACTTCATGTCTCCAAGCTGAACTCAGATGTGTGAGCTACAGCGATCTATGTTGAGCTTCCTTTTCCAAAGTTCTTATATAATAAGTTTTGTCTGGTCACCTGGAACCAAGTGCTTTTTCGTATGTTCCTCACTCAATCAATACCATATTTAGGCCTGAGCTTTGAACTGCCTCCAGCCCACTTCTTTAGCGATCAATAGAATCGTCTACAGGTTTCAGCTTAGAAAAGTATTTGCTTCAGCCGCAAATATAATTGCCATCAGGAGGCACCTGGCTGCACCGCATTGCATTAGATCTAACCTCTCGAGCTGCCAAACCAAATTAAAGCAAACTTGAAAGAAAGCGGCAAAATGAGTGAACTGGAAATGCAAATATCCAGCGCGAAGCGAAAACAAAGAAAATAAATAACCCAAAGCCTCGTGGACATTTGTTGGCATTCTTTGAATTTATTTTTTCTGTTTTCTTTTTTGTTGTTTTTTTTTTTTTTTTTCTTTTTGGTTATTTCACGAGGCCACGCGGCGCCCCCCTTGTGGCAGACCAAGAACGCATTTCACTTTGTTTCTTTTCTTCCTTTTTAATCACTTGACCTTTTGCACGTCGTGTGCTTTTAATTTATTATTGTGTCCCAACCGCACTCACAAGTTTTCCTTTATTTTTCTCGATTTGTTTTGTATTTTTTTGGTTTTCTTGGGGGCAATGGAAAGAAAAATATAAATCTTGAAATTGACTTCTTTTCGGTGGGCGACCGCGAGTTTTGCTTTAGTTGTTTTAGTTGTTGTTGTTGTTACCTTTTTACAAACTGTCGCCTTTTTGAGTTGTCGCTGACAGCGTGAAAATCAAGATAAATGTGTTTGCTCCTCTTTACGCTTGTATTTCAATGTGTTTGCACTTGATATTGTGGTTGCTGTTTGTTATTGTTGCTGCTGCTGCTGCTGCTGCTGCACAGCTGTTGGTCGAAATTTCATTTTTATTTAAAAATTTATTTCATTTTGCAATCGAATTGTGCCACAGGCAGAGCCAACAGTAGCTGGAAGCAACTAATTCCGTTCTATTTAAAGCAATTTAAATCATCTCGATTGAGCTACATATGCTTAGAGCCAAGTCAAGCCAAGAGGCGTGGCAGACACCTTAAATTACTTATCAGCTTGAGCCTATCAGCTGATCAGCGTTTATCTATCAATCTGATTTGTAGATACGTATCGTAGTCCTCAGGACACTCCTATAGACTTCTATTGACTCCATGCGCAGCTTACAATAAGTGAGCCGCTTCCATTCTATGCCTTCGATAAACAATAGCAAACTTCAGTTATTTGGGCATGGAATTTAGAAATGTATGAATATAAATATATAAATATATAAATAAATAAATATATAAATATATAAATATATAAATATATAAATATATAAATATATAAATATATAAAGATATAAAGATATAAAGATATAAAGATATAAAGATATAAAGATATAAAGATATAAAGATATAAAGATATAAAGATATAAAGATATAAAGATATAAATATATAGTTACTATAAACTAAGTAGTATTAGGCCTTGAGGGAAGAATGAACTAAAGCAGAGCTTCAAAAGGTTGAACCAATGACAACGGCAAATGGTAATCTTCTACTCTTGTGAAGGGCATGCCAGGAACGAGGCTTGAGAGCGAGAGAAGCGCTTCAATCGCGTTGGCTTCTTATAAGAGGAGCTACGCAGAGACAAGAGCGTCAGTTGGCATATGGAAATAGAGAAGACAGCACAAAATTGTGCCAAAGAGAGTAAAGTCGTGTCTGTAGTGCCCACTGAGCATTCATCAGAATCACGATCATTCCCAACATATATAGACATGTTGGTTATATATTTGTTGTCATATTTCTTCACATTGAAATCCTCGAAGCAGTTGCCAATCCCTTCTTATGCTAACAATAAATATAAATAGTTATATGATGAGGCTATGCCAATGCTTAATCGAAGTGGTCTGCTTAGAGTGTTTCTTGATTTTTCGCTTAATTCAAAGAGTTTATTATATGAGAGAAAGCGGAACGAATATAAATCTCTCACAAGTCTCAATATATTGGGCCAACTGCCGCTCTCATATTAGACCAACAATGCCTGATAGTTATATGTTCCTTGCTCAACTCTGGTCTGCGCACACGAAATCTGTTTAATCGCAACACTAATCGCATACAAAGCCACAAAATGTATCACGTGCTTGACTCGATGTGTACTTAGAGTCAGCTACAAGTCTGACAAACTGACCAGCCCAACTGTGCTTAAGCGTTTAGATTCATGAGCAGACAAGCTCTGGCAGTGACTCGAGTGAATGAAGAAACTATTCAAATATCAAACATCAATTGAGATGAATGGAAATAGAACTGAGGCCAGCTCCTATGAGAACTTACATATTTGAGTAGTTTTACTTGATGGAACTTTGTTATAATGTATAATGCATACAGGGTATCTGGATGTCGTGCATTGCTGATATCAGTTGACAGCTGGCAGAGTGAATTTCATGAATAAATCTAGTGACTGAGTGCTGACTGCTCTGCACTTTTCTGCTCTGTTTGGCTTCACAGACACGGCTTAAAAGCTTAGCGTATAAAACTCAAATTATGCGCTGCGCGCTGTCGTGCTCGTGGCTATGTGTGTGCGTGCGTGTGTGTGGGTAGTTGTGTTTACGAGTGAGTGACTTGATGGTGTCTGCGACTCCTGTTGCTTAGAGCAATTAAACGATAAGCGTAATCTACGGCGTCAATTTGCCAATTGTCGCACTCACAAATGCGTGAAGGCGTCAGCGCGGCATTTCAATTAGCCACCAATTCCCAGGAACACTCAGCAGCAACAACAGCAACAACAACATCGATTCCGCCAGTTGATATGTATATACATAGATATGTATATCCTTACACTAAGCCCATACCCAGCTGAGGCTTTTGCATCACTCGCGTGAGTGCGTGTGTGTGTGGCCTTTGCGCATATTTCATGAACTTGAGAACGAGAACAAACACAGCGCACAAATGCCGTGAGTGTTCAAGGCGATGGTGCAATGCTGGGCTGGGGCTGGGACTGGCGCTGACTCTGGGGTTATGTGGGGCGCTGAGTGCGGCCAATTAGCACAAAGGCATTTGACTAAGTACACAAAAGTGTTTCCGTTTAGGCAGCACGTCAAGTGACAATTAGCTAGGCCGCAGTCAGCCCCTGATTCGGTTTACATTTTCGAGAGGCCTCGAGGCCGTCGCCGCATCGCGACTTCGTATGCACATAAATAGCTCGCTCTGCACTCTCTCTCTCTCTCTCTCTCTCTCTCTCTCTCTCCCTGTCTCCCTCTCTTTTTGATGCACAAATATATACATTTTATAGATTGCTAATCGGCGCAGAGCCAAAACAAGTTATGAGCACTAAGAAAAAAGTTCTCTGAGGAGCTCGACTTAGAGACAGCTGAATTGATTTACATTTAGCTGAAGAGCTATCATATCATGTGAAGAGCACATGGATTTTCTATTTTCTATTGCTCAACATTTCCCAATTCTACAAGAGAAACAACTAATCTAAGGGGGTCTTGCTCTACTCAATGGCTGTCAATGACAGTTTCGATGCATGTGGAAAGTTAACTAAGTTGAGCCGTTTGATACATCGTTTTGATGGGATTCCCGTTTCTGTTTCATTTTACTTTGCAGCGTTCTATCGCGTAAGCTAAAGCCACATCTGGTCGCCGACACCGTCAAGCAGTACATAAGTCGGGCGCAACGAACAACAAAGAAGGGTTCTCAAGAGCAACAAAATAACATGGAGTTTTTACGTGGTGTCTATGCGTTTATGCAAGTGAGTAGATCATCGGTGAGTGTCAACTGTTTCCACTTTAACAAATGTACTAATCCATATCAACTTGCTCTATTTTTATTCCGGCAAAAACATTTTGGTTCTTGTTTACCTACTTTTCTTTTCTTTGTTACCAAACATAAAACAAATGTCGATTCGATACCATTCGAGAAAAATCCAAAAACTCAAAAAACAAAACCAAAAAAATATACGAAAAAAAAAAATAAATAAATATGTAACTTCTATCTACTACTACCTTACTTATTACTACTTCTACTACTACCTTTGTAAACATAACAAAAAAAAAAACAAAAACCGAAAATGAAAACAAACAAAAATACAATACAATTTATGAAATACGAAAAAAAACAAAACCAAAATATAATATATAAAAACATAAATATTGGTTACGTCAATGTACATAACATATGTTACACAATATGACAACTTCATGTCTCTTGTCTGCCATCCATATAATTGTTAACTTGAGCAAAAGACAAATCAAACTAAACAAAACCATCAAATAACATCAAATCAAAAATACATATATACATATATACATCTATTTATATATATATATATACATGTGTGAATATATAACGACAACTGAAAGCGAAAATCATCCGACTCTGAGCCAGCGTCAGCATCGAGCCAAAAGACAACGACGGCAAGCCGAGCTTCCACGCACAGCAGTCGAATCGATAAGCGATAACAGAGCAATATTGTTAGGCAATCAATACATATACATATGCCCCCAACTGAAATAGGTATAATCCATGTAAACCAATAACGAAATAACACAATTAAAAAACAGCTAAAAAGCAAACAAATCAATCACAAGGCGAGCGAGCGACCATCAGACGGAAGCTAAGCTACAATTTGCATGTCTCTCATACCAAGTTACCATGACGAACTGCCCGTCCACCGGGCAGACCCATTATCGACTCTCATATCAGCATCATACGTGGTCTGGTAGGGCTCCTCTTATCATTCAAAACATTGCCAACCGAAATGTGATTCTAACTAGCGAGCGAGTGAGCGTGCGTCTATCGAGCATTAGAAGGCGACATTTTTTAAGTTTCAAATAATCCAAATAAGCAAATCAAAAATTAATCAAATATTTGAACAATCAACAAAGAGAAAAATATATATATATGTATCTGCACACACACATATATATATATATAAAACACAAAAGAATTTAAAACGACAAAATGCAACAAAAGACAGACATAAAAATATATAAAAAAAAAAAAAAACAAAACCAAAAATGAAAAGAAAGAACAACAACAAAAACAATCGCAAAGGACGCGTAAGGCCCGACAGCGGGCTGACCATTTTCATAGAGCAACCACTTGCCCATTGCCCACTTACCCATTTGCCCATTGTCCATTTGCCCATTGTCCATTGTCCATTGTCCATAACCATAGTCCATTTAATAACCATTGTCCATTTGCCATTCCATTCAGATTCAGATTCAGATTCAGACTCAGGTCCATATTTCTCTCTCTATATATATATATCTCTCTCTCTTGCTCTCTCTCTCCTCTCTCTCTCTCTCTGTCTGTTTATATAAGTGTCTCTTATGTAATACATAAACATATACAAACATACGTACAGTCATCTGTATGTCCTTATGCCTAATACAACAACAAATACGAATAGACAACAAATCATTCGTCTAGATTTGGTTCTTCTCTTAATAGTTTTTGGTTTTTCGTTTTTCTTTGCTTCTCATTATTGTAATTGGCTGTATTTTGATTGACAATGCTTAGCGGGCCCCCGATCCGTGTATATTTTCATATGTTTCCCCCAACTTGCCAAATGAAAAAACGAAATTTGTTTTTTTGTAGCTTACGATTTAGTCGATGTGTTTAATTTTTAATTTGTTGTCTGTGTCTACATAAATATTTTTGTATGTATTGTTGTCTATGTGTGTGCGTGTGTGCGTGAGTGTGTCTATGTTTGTATTGTGCCGTATTGTTAGGCTTACTTTAATTTATATCGATGTTACACGCAAGCGAATGCGCATATTACGTATACGCAGAGTTGGGCACAGATAATTTAGTCCCGTTACCGCATTGAATTCTAAAACTACTTTGTATTATTTCTCAAAAACCAACAACTACAACAACAACAACAAAACCAAAACAAACAAAAAACGACGATGATAATAAAAATGACATGAAGATCGACTACAGCAACAGCAGCGGCGGCTATGAGACGACCCTCAGCCTGGTCAACGACACGAATGAGGCAACCACGACAGCGATGCGCGATGCTGAGCAAGCGACAAGCTTAAAGTCAGCAGCAGCCACCAGAGAGCCGCTAGCCGGAGTAGCAAAAGCTGACGAAGAAGCAGACGGCGCCGCTGCAAGTTCAAGACTTAGGCTGGCCATCAAGCCCAGATCTGCACCAAAGCGGAGCCAGCGCCAGAGTCAGAGTCAGAATGAGACACTGTTGCCACAGAATCTAGTGATGCTGAAGACAGCCGTAGCCACAAGGACAACGACAGACGACAACGACAACGACAGTTGAGAGTGCGGCGAAATGTGGATGTGGCAAGTGTTGCCAAGAGCCACACGAACAGCAGCGGAAGCAACAACCGACAAATTGCTAAGAAACAATGATCAAACGAAAAAGATAATGCTAACCATGTGATAACTCGTATGTATGTGTGTATATAGGCCATATACTTATGTATAACAATTATAAACTAATGCGTGACGTGACGTGACGCGACAGCAACAAAAATATTCGAAAACAGGGCAACAACACGGTGGCCTTAGCTTGTGCAACTGAATCGAACTTGTAAATCAAAAATCGAAAGACGATTACCGATAAGCGATATATCGATAACAATAATCAAAGCAACATAATCAAAGCGTGTCATCAACAATAAACGAAAGCATATATAACATTCCAAATATATATATATCTATATATATATATATTTCGACAACAGCCAGCAGCAATTCAAAAGTCTTCATCGAGCAGTTCAACAACAGTAACAGTAACAGAACACTAACGTTAACAGTTACAGCAGCAATTAACATTAACTGTAACTGTAAACTGCCATTAAGATACGCTCAGGCTACGACTGATCTGATTTGCGTGCGTGCGTCGTGCGTGTGTGTGCGTGCCACGCCCACCACCGGCCACCGCGTGCACTCAGAGGGTTGGTTGGTGCCCGCGGTGCCATCCCCCCAAACGCAAAGTGATAGAAAATGGTAATTACAAACAAAACAATTCTAGTCATTAACTATCCAAAAAAAAAAAAACCAAAACCAAAAAAGAAACAGAAAACAGAAAAGAAACTCCAAAAGAAAGTCCTCAAGCTCTACTCTACTGTACCCAGCTATCCAAAATTCATCACTGTCTCTGTTTCCCCCATCTCTCTCTCTCTCTATCTCTCCCCACTTTTTCTATCTGTTAATCACACTCTTCAAAAGCGTTTCCTTTCATATTACCCATTGCATATATTGTAGTTCAGATAATTATTAGATGCAAATTTTTTCCAAAGATTTATCGTTTGTTCATATTATGCTTTAGCTATCGATTAGCCGCACCGGCGCCATCTAGCGGCTAATGTTTGTGTTACATTTACGCATTGAGTTTTTCAGTTTCATTTGGCTTTGTCGCTTTTCTCTTTCTCTCTCTCTCTCTCTCTCATTTAGTTTCTTGCGTTTTGAGTCGGAAAACATGAGCGCGATCAACCCAAACAAAGAAATGACAAAAAAAAAGAGAAAAAAAACAGTAAACATAACGAAAACAATTTAGGGGATGCAAATTGATTGCAATTGAAGCGTAATCGATAATCGATATTTTATCAAATGCAACGTTTTACGTGAGAATTCAACGGTAACTGATTGCTCGCCTGCCACAATTCAAAAAAAAAAGAAATCATATGCTGCTGTCTACGAAAACTAAATAAATAAATAAAAACAAATTGAGAAAACAACAACAGAAATTAATAACAAATAAAACATAAACTTAAATTTGATAAATAATATAAAAAAATATATGAAAATAATCAAATTTAATACAATCTAATTATAAGTCATGAGAGCAAGCCAAACAAGTTTAAGTCAACCTTTCAAACCTTTCTCTCTCTCTCTCTCTCTCTTATGATGATATGTAACTGTATTACATATGCGATATACACACCCATACCCACACACACACACACAGACAGACACAGTCAAAGAGCTATGTAAAAGTATAGTAAAGTGTTGCGAATGCTTTGTCATGAATGATAATAACTGAACAATCAGATGATATAATGAGAATTAATACCAATATATATTATATGACCGATGGCCGCAAGCCATCTCAGCGGAATTTCTTTTCATTTAATTTCTGTTACACATATATATAAATATATACTATAATTTTCCACATATATCAATAACGATGACTATTTATGCGTATCAACTAAGTGAAAAAGTACAGCTTACAATTTACCTTATAACAATATTGAAAGCAAAACGAAACAAAAATAACTGCGTTAAGTAGTTCCTGCAAGTCCAAGCATCGATTCATCAACAGCATTTTAGCCCCTAAATAGCTCTATTGCCGCGTATATGTTGTTCTGTTTAAATAATTTGCCAAAAAAAAGACCGAAAAAACACAAATCGAACTCTGTCGCAACTTTGAGACAAGAAACACATGAAAGCAACTTGAAATTTAGCAAACTCTAAACGGGAACATTGCCCCCTCTCTCTCCGTCTGTCTCTCTCTCTCTCTCTCTATCTCTATCTATGTATCTATCTATCGCTCTGTACCCATTTTATTTCCTGCAAGCCATAAAATGTTTTATGATTTTAATATTATTCATAGTCTTATTCGAAGTTCGTTTTATGATTTCGATTCTGATGGGTTTCAACTTCAAAAAAAAAAAAAAAAGCTTCACACTGATCCACCCTTCCTACGCCAAAGCTCCACATAAACCCACTAGCACACAGCCAGCAGTTCGTTGAGAGGACTTGAAGTGCAGAACTAGTTGGATAAGTCCAGAAATCGCAGGGCTCTCTGCAATTTGAACCAATCTCAAGTTTTGAGTTTTGAGTTTTGCATTTTTCTGTTTTTCGTTTACCTGATTTCGTTGACCCAACGTAGTTAAGAGCAAAAAACTGCACGAGTCTAACCAGCGTATTCGAGTGAAACAATTGAAGCCTGTTGTACCTATTCCTATATACAAACTATATACATATATATATTCGATTCATTACTTTATCATTTATGTTTTGGTTCGTTCTTTATCGGCGCTTCAAGTAGCCCAAGAGTGTACCACATGGCAGATACTAACTTATCCATATCGTATTCGTATTCGTATTCGTATTCGTATTCGTATTCATATTCGATATCGTAATCCGTAACCGTAACCGTAACCGTAACGCATACAATAACCAGTCAAACCACACGGCACATGTATGTATGGTATATGTAACTACACGTACGTATCTTTATCTCTATCTCAAGTATCTGAAACTAACCTATCAACTAAGCAACTATGCATATATATCTATACGTGCATACAGACATACATGCATACTTAGCCGTACGATATTCGAGTGCATAACAAGTGAGTCCTTCCAGATCGTGGTATGTATAATCTAACGATATTTTAAGGCACACACACACACGCACACGTATATATATATATATGAATATGTATCTATATGTGTCTGTGTCAGCTATGTATGTATGTTTTGTAATATGTACTTGTATATATGAATGTGTATGCGTATGCCTATGCGTATGAGCTGATGTATGTGTATGTGTATGTGTATTCGTATGCGTTGCTAACTAACATGAACATGAACATTAACATTAACATTACCATTCACATTAACATGAACTCGTTTATACTCGAACATATATATGCCAAATACTAAACACTAAATAACCGTATCTTATTAGCTATTCCTATTGTAAACTGTAACCAAATATTATGCCTTGTAATTATCTAAAAGAAAAACGTATTTTCATGCAAATATTTTTGAGTTCAAATTGGTTAAGTTTCGTGATTTGCGAATTGTGATTTGATGCTGTTTTTTTCTTCGGTTTGTCTAATTGTTGATCTGTGTCTTTGTTTCATTTTGATTTTCAATGCTCCGATGCGCAACCATTGGCCTTAGAACCTCGGTTCTATGGCTGAGGGCGGTGCGATAACTATCGATCACCCATCGATAGCTGTGCGCGCGCGCGTCTGTAATGCTGAAATGCCATCACTATCATATGCATATATCGTATTTATATATCGTATCTTGTACTTGTACTCGTTATTCCAACATAAGCATACATACATATCTATACATATACGTACATATACATATATGCATACGTATGTTATCTATATCTAATCCAATACGTTCTTTGTTTATATACATATATATATTTGCCTCTCTCTCTCGCTCCATAAATATATATATATATATGTATATAGGCGAATTACACTTAAAATAAACTATTATTATTATTCATAATACCAAAAAGTAGTTGTCGTTGTTGATGTTGTTGAAAATGTGCAATTTTGATCGAAAGCAAAACAAAAAAAACCAAAAAAGAGAAAAACAAAAATATGGAAAGAATTTTAAGTAAATCAAATATGTGAAGAATTTTTATCAAAAGAAATGCCAAACTGAAGCTGAGCCCAAAAACAAAACAAACAATATATATTTATAAAAACCAAATAAAATCTATAATAAAACATAAAATACTTAATATACTCGAATACTCGAATGAAACATCCGAGCAGTTCAAACGGCGCCACGCCCAAAAGTATGCAACTGTGTTATTTTTGCATGCCGCCGCTCGACCCGCGGCTGGCATTTTTGCAATGGAAACGCTTTGTTTTTTGATGATGAACCAGAGCAGCCAACCGAAACCGAAACCGAAACCGAAACCGATACCGAAACAAACACCAAGCCCCACAAGACTCCTTGCCCCAAGCCCAACAAAAACCAAATAACCCTTCTCCACCTTCTCCTCCTTCTTCTTCTACTACTCACAATGCTAATTTCAATGTTTTTGTGTGTGTGCGTGCGTGTGCGTGTGTATAAAATTGTTGTATTAAATTTGGTTAACTAAAAACATAAAATATAAAGAAAATATATATATATATATATAGATATTTATATATATATATTAACTGAATCAAAGCAAACGGACAGGCAGCATATATGTTGGCAATCGAGCAATTCATACCCCCAATCCTCATATCGTAATATCGTAGAATCAGCAGTTTTTTGAAGCTTAACTCCCAGTCAATAGCACTTGAGGAGTTAGCAGTCATTTTTAGACGTTTTGAGATGTGTATTGTTTATTATTTTGAAATTTCGATAAGTCCAAAAGAAAGATACAAAAACATCACAGTGTTGAACGAAATTCAAATGTATGCCAAAAATAAAAGAACCAAAACCAAAAACCAAACAAACATATAATAATGCAAAGTACATGAACTAACACTTAAACCAGTACCAATAACATATATACTATACTATACTAAACTATACTATATATACTATATACTAACTATACATATATATGCTTAACAGCTCCTATTCTATATACTTGATACTAACAATAACTGTATTATATATATATCTATAATCTACACTCTGACAATCCATCCACGAGTAAGCAACTTGCAACGGGCAATCTTTTACTATGTCACACACACAGACACCCACACCCACACACCCACACACACACACACTCACACCCAACTGTAATTTGTAATTTGTATTGTTTTGATCCTTATATGTCTATGTATCTGCATACATAGTTAGCCCTAGCTAATCCCTATGGAGATCAGCTCCATTTGCGTTTCGTTTCTAATGCCAATTTGCATAATCCGCTCTAAATGAAATTGTCCTGCCCTTAGTTTGCATTGTCCGCAAGGACGCCAAGGAGCATGAACTGCTTTCGTATTTGTAGCTAAGTTAACCACACACTCAATTGCACCCTATAGAAAGTCATCAATGTAAATACCCAGATTGCACGAATAACTTGAAAAATATATATATATATATATAAATCTCACGTAAGTCTCATCATCTTTAATTGTAGTATATACATACATATCTATATCTATATATATATATATATATATATATATGAATTTAAAAATACTTTTTGCTTACTTTTCTCTCCTTTGTGCACTTTAACGCATGCCTTATATCGTTTATCGTACATCGTATCGTATGGGAAGCCAATGAAAATCGCTTACCCACTTTGGAACATAAATATTAGATATATATATATTGTTTATAAATATTAAAATATGCAAATGCTAAGTCGATTCGTATTTCCTTCAGCTGTGACTGCGACTCAACGGCTCGGGGGTTACCGTATACTAACCTAACTTATAAACACATTTATATATGCAAGCATATGCATATATATCTATGAATAACTGTAAATTGTTTTGCCTAAATACTCGACTAACCACTCGATAAATATTCGATATGTTTAAGCAAAAGAAGCAAGTGCTTGCGACCTACTACTTACTACTGCTCATTCAAGTTTGTTGCTCGAAATTTTCAGTCTCAATTTATTTATAAGACACTCACCCACACAAACACACACACACATACACACACACTCGCTGCTTGCCATTCGCCACTCGCGTCAGTCATGGAAATTCAATCGAATTTATCTTAGATTTTCCGTTGTTCACGCAGCGAGCACTTGACACAGGTCGTTGGGTTTTTTTATGTTTTAACTATTAACACTCGTTGGCACTCCGTGGCTATTCCGTGGCAAACGTTAGTAGCTGCTGCCACTTGCTTAGATCTCTGTTAAGATCTCGCCGAAGCTTGTTTGGCTTGAAGGCAAAGCCATAAACTTTGAGCCTTTTCTTGTTGCCGTTGCTTCGCTCTTGTTAGACACTCTGTGGCACTTTGGCGCTTGACGCCTCGCGCTTGACTTTAATTTATTATTGAATTACTGTAAGAGTTCTTAGACGCATCCTAATGAGGCATAAGTGGCAGACACTGTGCGCGCAGCAAGCAGAATAATAATAACAGCAGCAGCAACAACAGCAACAACAGCAACAACAGCAACATCATGTGTGTGCTGCCTTAGGCACTCGGAGAGCACTCGAGCACAGAGCGCAAAGCTGGCTAAGCCAGTGAGCTGTATTTTGTAACAAAACTTATTTTTATTGCCCGAATGTATTGCCAATGTTGTTCTAATAGCAAAAACGAGCTCTCTCCCTCCCTGTGTCGCTCTGTTATTGCCTTGTAGTCCCAGCAGCTTCCGCCTTTTACTGTTTGGAGGGCATCAAATACATTGTTATGGCTACTGGGCAGAAGTCAGTCAGTCGCATAGCCATTGCAGCCAGTTGGGGAAATGCCATTTTGTTAATCAGCCCGTAAGCGTAAGTCACTTCACTTCAGTTCATGCTCACATGATGCTTATTACACACGCACACACACACGCACACACAGCGGGTATTAGGTTAGGGCAACTTGGACCTGGGGACTGTGAATCCACACAGAATCCACTTCGCTATATTTATGTATGTGCGGGTTGGCCTTGCGTTGCTTTGCCCGCTTTATTTCGTTGTGTTCAGTAGCAAATTTTTGATTTCTCTCTTTCTGCCACCTTTTTTTGCTTTTCTTTTCCCGTTGGTTTATTACACTTGTGATTAACGCCTATTTTATGTTTATAAAGAAAGAAGAAAATAAAAACACTTTCAAACTCATCGCTCTTGTTCGCTCTCGCCCTCGAATGTGCTTACAATGACATAGAAAAACTGAAACCAAAACAATAAAAACGTTTCACATAAATTTCAAACTTAAACAAACAAATTAATTAAAAAACCAAAAAAAAAAACATTTTATAAAATAAAATCAAATTTGAACATAAACCTCACCCGCAAAAATAATAAAAAAAACCAAAAAAAAGAAACAAAAAAACAGCAAAAATATATAGAAATTGTTGAACAATTTGTGACGAAAATATCAACTGGCTCTCACCAAAAACCAAAATCACTTTACACAAACAAATCAACAAAAACAATGAAAACCAAATCACCTAATTAAATGCAAAACCAAACAAAAAAGAAAGAGAACAACAACAACAAGCAAAGCAAACACAAATAAACAAAAACAAAACAAAATGTTAAATATGCAATCTCACCTCTGGACACCAACCAACACCCACAGTGGCCAGCTAGCGAGTTACTCTTAAATTAAGAAAAGTATTCAAAAGTAGAACAACACTTGAACACACACACACACACTCACACACACACATGCAGTTTTCCAAGTACGCTAAGAAACTTACTTATTTAGTGCTTTCAATTTCACTCAGTTTCCACCACTCGCTCACACACCACAAATCGCTGCGTGCGCTCACTCGTTAGCTGATCTTGATCACCTACTATACTATACTCGCCCACTCGCCCACTTGCCCACTCGCCCACTCGCCCACTCGCCCACTCGCCCACTTGCCCACTCACCAAGCCACCAAGTCACCACCGACTCACTCACCACTCACTCGCCACTTTCTCACTTTCACTGCGGAATGGCCAGGCATTCAGTATTGTCCAACACTGGCGCGTATTCAGCAAGCGGATGCGACGCTCACAACGTACTCGTTTAGATCACAACAAAGAACAACAACTACTACTACTACTACTACAACAACAAGCAACAACAACAGCAGCAACTCAATTATGTTTTTTTTCTTCCTTTGTATTTCACCAACTCTCGAACACTTAAAATATATATAAATATACCTATACTCATCAGACTAAAAACAAGCCGAAAAATATGAAAATCCAATTAAACAAATCACAATTAAATCTATAAATGAAATTGATTAAATAACTCAGCTATCAATACCTTCACTCACACACTCAATCACCAACTGTCACAGTAAACTTAACTATCAATCACGCAATCACAGACTATCACCCACGCCAAGCCAACTCAAAGCCAAGTCAAAAGCTAAATTAATCCAATTACCAATTACCAATTACCAAAAAATGCCGCTAACAGACCAAGCTAATATAAAGCAATTATAAATGATAATTTTACGCCAATCTCTATCTCTCTCTCTGCCTCTCTCTCTATCTGTATTTAACTTGTGTATGTGTATTTGTCGACCAGCTAATACCCAAATATATTATATAATATATATATTATATTATATAAACAAAAACTAAACTAAAATTAAATATGAACCAACATCAAATACTTGTTTCCCCATATAAAATGTTGAAAGCCCGAACATCTAGTAACACTTAAGCTATCCAAAACAATTCCGATTATGAAACACACAGAATCGATACAAGCATCAAATATAACCACAATATTTACAATCAAAAAAGAAGAAGAAGAAGAAATTAACTGAAATTTGTAAATATTTATAGTGGTCAATAGAATTGAATTGAATTGAATTGAATTAACCAACTAACAATGTTGTTAACTGAAAATACTTAATATTAGTTTTAAATATGTTGAGCAATTGCCAGTTGGCCAGCTGAGCAACGATTTGGAAGCAAAGTCCTCGAGCTGGCATCTGCAGCGAGTGCAGATCGCTCGATAACATATAATCGTATATACCTCTATATATATTTACAAATATATGTATATGTCTGTTTGTCTTACTCTTACTTGTACTGTGTTGAATATATTTAGAATTAACGTACCAAATTTACACCTTAATTCAAATTTGTTCGTACATTTTTCTCCATTCAATTCAAACACATCTAGTTGTTCACACCATCTTCTACAGTTTTATAATAACTATAATATGTATATGTTTTCCTTAACTTTCTTTTCAAATGTTTCATTTTTGTGTACAACGACACTATCACGTTCACTCTCTCTCTCTCTCTCTCTCTCTCTCTCACTCTCACACATACTCTCTCTCTACACACTCTTCGTCTCGCAATTTTCTTACAATTACATGCACAGCTTTCAGCTGTAGCACACAATTTTTATTGCTCACTGTACCACGAACTACCACCACCACCACCAACACCACCACCACCACCACCACCACCACCACAAACTCACCACGATCACAAGACAAAGTTACCACGATAACGATCACACTCATAATCGCAAGTATTCGCTCACCGTTCACCAATTCACCGGGTTTAGAATTTTGATCACGTTTTCAAGCAAGTTGAATACCATAAATTCACCACAGCTCAGCTCACAATTCACCACAGCTAAAAGATAGCCAAGCGCCAGATTTGTTTTGTACTAAATACTCTGACGCGATCACATTTCAACTTCTTCACGAAACAAGCAACTAACAAGAAAAAACCACCAACCACTCAACCACTCAACCACCCAGCCACCCAACCACCAAAAAACCACCAAATACAAATCTGTGCATTCAATTTGCAGAAATTGAGAAGCCATTATCGAAATTTCATGGGTATTACGAGACCGTTTCACGAGACTTTTTTATGTTACTGCCATTCAGATGTTTGCGTATATTTTCTTGATTTTTATAAACTTCTCATAGTCAGCCGAAAGTCAAAAGTGAAACCATTAAATATAAAAAATAAAATATCGATTGAGTGGTCATCGTTACGAACAGCTAAATTCAAGTACGAAAATTCCAAAAGCCCAATTCAAAATTCAGTAATCAAACTGAAATCTCACGCCAATCAGTGAATCACCCGAAAATCCCGATTGGCATTCAGCACATCAGAAGGCGGCCCAGAGCTGAAGTGCGACATCATCTCACTCTCTCTCTCTCGCTATATCTCTCCACATCTCTCTCTCTCTCTCTGTCTCTCGCTTTCACTCACACTTCAGTCGGCTGGCCGCCTCATCATGAACGTGGAAACCTCGACCTAAATTTGCATTCCCAGCAATTCTATAGCCAATTGCTAGTCAAGCATACTTCGCAATTCGTTTTACACTCCACACCAAAATTGATTTATCGTTCCTTTTCATTTCTATATATATTTGGTTTTTTGCTTTCGTTTCCTATAATATATATCCAACGAAAAGTCAGGTCTGAAAATTACCATATTGCTGTGACACCTTACTATACTTATATGATAATTAAATTTCCAATCCGAACTCAATTCGCCAACTCGAAATTGAAAATTGTATTTATTTCATATCGATTAACTAACAACCTCCGGGCAGCCAGGCGCGATCCAGCTGAACAGCAGCCGAGAAAGGGACTTACCCACATTGCCATTGGCTCGTCAGGCTGTTCAGCCTGGTCCTGATCCTGGTACTCGTCCCTCGAATTAGGCCCAATGTGCGGCAGCAAAGCAAACCTTTTGTATATGAAAACCTGTACATATGGCAGATGATTTCCTCTCTCTCTCTCTCGCTATCTCTCTCTCTCTGTCTGTCTAACTCTCTCTCTCGCTTTGTTAACTTGTAAGACAGTTACACTAATTGTAAGAAGCAATCGCGATCAGTCGTTCGACCTGTAAAGACGTGAATTCGAACAGCCTTCGCTTAAGCTCTACTGCTGCAGAGTTCTAAAAATAGAACTTTGCGGTGCATTCTTCAACGCAACAGCAACAAAAACCGCACACGCAGCGTTTTCTTATCGCTTGCTTCCGCGTAACTCAATTGCTTTAATTGCAATTTACGAAATTTCGTCGCTTGGCGCGAGTGCGCCTGCACTCAAAAGCACAATCCGCGATGACATCTAATGTCAATAACCTCGCTACAGCTGTAAAGGTAAATGCAGAAATGCAAGCCCAGCTTAACGTTGTGATGGCAAATAGGCAAGCCTCCATCATGCCAATAAACTCAAAAATAGATATCGCCTCCGTGCAAGGCATCACTAACAACAAAAACACGAAACGTAAACAGCCAAATTCACCAAAAACCATCAAGAAAAGGCTCATCTTCGACGAACCAAGCACCAGCAATGCAGCATTAATATCAGAAAATCGATTTTCACTGCTCGTAGAAGAAGATGAAGACTACAGCGAATCACCTGTAGCTCCAGAAGCCCCAGTATTGACCGACCAGCAAACTACTCCGAAACCTCGTCCGCCCCCCATATGGTGTCCAAACATCAAGTCTGTGGCCCTACTTCAACAGATAATAGATAAAGTAATTGATGCTAAATCATACGTAATTAAGCCAAAGAAGAATAACATAGGTGTATTAACCCAATGCAGTGAGGACTATCGCAGAGTTATAGACCACTTTACTAAGCTGGAATTGGAGTTCCACTGCTACCAGCTTAAGGAGGACAAACCATATAGAGTCGTGTTCAAAGGGCTTCACTCCAGCACTGATACAACACTAATTAAAAAGGAATTGGAAACCAAAGGCCACACAATTACAAATGTGCACAACCCACTGAGCCGTATGGACAAAACACCGCTAAATATATTTTTTGTTGACGTGGCTCAGGCCCCCAACAACAAAGAAATTTTGGACATTCGAGTTGTCTGCAGGCAACGCTGCACAGTGGAACTGCCAAGAAGATACAACGACCTGACACAATGCCATCGCTGTCAAGAATTTGGACACACACAACGCTACTGCCACAAAGCTCCCAGATGTGTGCGTTGCGCCGGGAAACACGCATCCAAAGACTGCACCCGCGAAAAGGACCAGGCACCAACTTGTGTGCACTGTGAGTTACAGCACCCAGCCAACTATAAGGGCTGCCAAGTATACAAGCGGTTGCGCAAATTGCAATCCCCAGCACAAAAAAGGAGTCCCACACAAACACCGTCTACGGGTCCGAGTACTGCTTCCGAAATTACAAGGCCCCGGAGCATTACCCAAGCCACGAGCTTTGCAACGCCTATTAGTGGTGTTTCTTACGCACAGGCCGCTAGAGGTGGACCGTCAAATAAGAATACCACAAGTGACACTTTGTTCACTGAAATGCTTCAGCAACAACAACGTCAGTTTGACGCAATTAATGCCGAGCTCAAAGCGATGCGAGAAGTACAATCCCAACAAGCAACCATGCTAAACAGTTTAATGGCCATCATAACCAAGCTTGCCTACAAATAATGGCTTTACGTGTGGGTATCTGGAACGCCAATGGCCTGAGAAACAAGACTCAGGAACTGGCTGCGTTTCTCTCACAAGAAAACATAGATATAATGTTAATAACAGAAACTCATGAGTGCCCCACTACACAAATTTTCGGATACGAACACTATCAGGCTCATGGTGAAGGAGCAAACTGCTTTGGTGGATCCTCAATCCTCATACGAGCAACAATACCGCATACACCTTTACTGCCAATTTGCAACGCAACAATGCAGGTCTCAGCCATCACCCTGCCTACGTCTATTGGAGCGATCGAAGTTGCGTCAATTTATCTTCCGCCAAACACTGGTCTGTGTGATCATCACATGGAACAGGTTCTAGGCCAAAGGTTGAATAAGACCCTCATCGGCGGCGACTGGAATGGATGGCACCCATTTTGGGGAAGCAATAGTGCGAATCGTCGCGGAGAAGTCATATTTGAGGCGATTCAAAACTTACAATTCAGCATATTGGCGACTGGAGCCCCCACCCGTTACCCAATTAATGGACACAGGCCCTCGGCAATCGACTTCGCTGTCTACAAAGGCATCTGTGACCGGCAATTGACCATTGAAGAATCCTTGGACCTATCCTCTGACCACCTGCCACTAATAGTCACAATCCACGCGCAGCCACAGCCCTTGCCCATTAGGAAACAACTACTGCCAGCAGGATCAGATTTAGGAGTCTTTAGGCGCGAGCTCCATTACTCTTTGCACATAGAAATGGAACTTAACACTCCTGAAGACGTGGACTACGCAGCAAACAAACTGCAGGAAGAAATAGTCAAAGCTGCGCACCAAGCCGCCCCACCATCTTGCCAAACAAGACAACAGTCTCCGTACAACATCCCCCTCACCTTGGAGGCCCAACACCTACTAATACACAAAAGATGGGCCAGGAGACGCTGGTTAAGATTACGCACGCCTGATGCCAAATCCATGTACAACGAAGCCACGAGGCATCTTAAAGCTGCTCTCGCCCTGCTTCAAAAGAGGTGTATCAGCGATGCGCTGGTACGAGCTGAATCGCCCACTGACGCAGAGTTTCAATTATGGAAATTTACAAGAAAGCTCAAACGGCAGCCAATACGACGTCATCCCATTCGGAGCATTTCTGGTTCCTGGCACATTGGAGACGAAGCTCAAGCTGAGGCTTTTGCAAACCACCTTCAAGACCAATTCACGCCGGTGATTACCGCAGAGGCCTCAGAAATCGAAGCAACAGAAGACATCGTTCTCTCGCCCCTCCCAGCTGAAGACCAGATAACTGGATGTACAAAAGAAGAGGTTCTTGAACACATCAGAAGAGTGAAGGCAAAAAAATCCCCTGGATATGATCTAATAAACGGCAGAGTCCTTAGAGCACTGCCTGACTCCACCATAGACTACATAACTATGGTGTACAACGCCATGCTCCGCATCCGGCACTTTCCAGCCTGCTGGAAGCGCGCCGTGATTGTGATGATTCCTAAGCCTGGCAAACCCGTGGGAGAAATTGAGTCGTACAGACCAATTAGCCTGTTGCCAGTACTCTCCAAAATATTCGAAAGAATATTTCTGGAACGAGTACTGACACATCTGGGACGCCAGGAGGCCATTCCAAACCATCAGTTTGGCTTCAGGAGACAGCATGGAACACCGGAACAGGTTCACAGAGTTGTGCACCATATCCTTGGAGCCTTTGAAGAAAAGATGTACTGCTCTGCCGTCTTTTTAGACATCAAACAGGCGTTTGATCGAGTTTGGCACCTGGGACTGCTGCAGAAAGTGAGGACCACCCTTCCAGCCCCATTTTTCGCGTTGCTATCCTCATACCTTATTGGAAGAACCTTCCAAGTGTCAAGGGGGCAAACAGTATCCTTGACTAGACCAATTATGGCTGGAGTACCACAGGGTAGTGTTCTAGGCCCAACACTTTATACTTTATTCACAGGAGATATGCCAACTCCCGAGCCAAATATAGGAAGTACAGATGCAGTACTCATAGCGACCTATGCAGATGACACCGCCATCTTATCACGTCACGTATCTGCGCAAGAAGCTTCAGACTCACTACAAAAATATCTGGACTCTTTCGGACGCTGGGCAAAACGGTGGTGTATCACCATTAATGCACAAAAGTCTGTACATACTACCTTCGCCACTAGAAGAGGAGATTGCCCAAGCGTTGCATTGGGGCCCACTATTCCCAAAGCCTCAAAAGTAAAGTACCTTGGTATCACTCTTGACAGAAGGCTGACTTTTAAAGCGCACATAAGTCAAGTAACCTCAAAATGCAAAAGCAAGCTAAAAACCCTCGACTGGATGCTGAGAGCTTCAAGCAAGTTGTCTTACAGCAGCAAGGCCGCCATCTACAAGGCAATAGTTGTCCCAACCTTCGTATATGGTATCTCTCTATGGGGCTCCTCGGCGAAGACTACAAGGAACAAAATTCAGACCCTGCAGAATAAAGCACTACGCAGATGGACTGGAGCCAGCTGGTTTGTAAGAAACTCAGTCTTACATAGGGATTTAGCAATTCCCACAGTTGCTGAACTCATTGGGCGACACAGTTCAAGATACGCGGACAGACTTGCAGCGCATCCTAACCATCTCGCAAGCAACCTGGCTATAAACAACAATAGGCGAAGACTGAAGAGATTGCATCCTCTAGACAATATTAGAACTAATTAAGATAGTAGCTACAAGTGCAGAATAATTGGCATATCTGCCCTCCCATTAGTTAAGGTTTAGAGCTAAATGCGCTATAGAGTCTAAGACAATAAGCTGCAACAAAATAAAGAAATAAAAACGAAAAAAAAAAAAAAAAAAAAAAAAAAAAAAAAAAAAATTGTAAGAAGCAATCAAATCAAGTCTTTGTTATGAAAAAGAAACATAAGAGAAGAATTATAAGAAGCAGAAGCAGCAGCAGAAGAAGAAGATAAAGAAGAAAGAAGAAAGAACCTTAACCCTGCCATATAAGTTAATGTACATATATACTACTTATAAAATACTTATAAAGCACACTTCAAACGAAAAACAATATGAAGAAGAAGAAGATGAGAAAAACCAACTAATTATGATACAGTTAAACTTAGCTAATTTGTGTAACAGTTCTGCATTAAACGAAAAATTTTCAATTTATATCCCCGCCCTCTACTCACCCGCTGCCAATTCGCTTAATAATAATGTTCTCTCTCTTCGCATACTCCAACACACAACGCGATAACCCATATGCATATATATGTATATATATCTGCATATATATGTAGGTGTCTCATGTCAAAATCGATTCACCTGTTTTTCGCCTGCACACAAACGCAACGGTTATTTTACTGATCACATTCTCGATTGCTGTGACAACGCGGCAGTACGTAGGAAACCCCATAGACTGTGTACACACAAGGTAAGACCTCCATCAAGTGGCACAGCCCTCTCTCTAGATATATATACATCTTTTTCATATATATACCTTTGCAGAGACATTCCGGAAGATGTTCTCAACACATATTGTTGGATACACTCAACGTATACAGTTGTGGATGCGTTCATGAAAAAGCAAGGTTCCGAGGTGCCTTTTCCTGGAATTCACAATTCACAGGGGCGTGGCCCTCTAACAATAAAGCACACAAAATATTATCAATGGGTAGCGTTTACACTATTTTTTCAGGTAAGTTCCAAGTCAATACATAAAAACCGTTAATGAAAGTTCACATGAAAGTTCTGTGTAAAAGCTCTTTAAAAGCTTTGCAGCTTCTGTCTGAATATGTGATTTAGACACTGAGCAAAAAGCTTTAGCTGCATTGGCAAGCTATAAAAGCTTGCTGAGCTTTGGTACAGAATCATGCTAAAAGCTCTTTAACTTTAGCTGAACTGTTTGTCTTCAACTAGAACCCTGCGCAACTTATGAGCTTAAAGCTGGCAGAAAAGTTCCCAGCTGAATTGACAACAGAGACGTCACAGTGCTCTGGCAACAGCAATAATTTAAAAATACATATTAAAAATATATTGCTAATTTTTATAGCATTTCGGATATATATAAATATATATTTCAAATAGTTATAAAAAATAAATCTTTATAGATCTAAAAAAATTATGTTTCCGTTGTTAAAATAATGTTTTTATCGCTCTGAAAATAGATTATTCAGTATTACAAATAAGAATTTTAGACAGGCATTGCTTGTGGGACAATTTTCATAAGATTCAAATCGCAAAGTGAATAACTAAATTTGGTTGCTTATAGACTAAGCATGGGTTGCTATAGGTCGGTTGATCCTTCTATGTCAGACGTAGTTCAAGTTTTACTCTTCTTATTACTCATCAGTCAATCGGGCATATCTAGGACTTGCTTGGAACTAATCAAACCAAATAAAGTCCATGAAGACATCCCATTTCTACAAACATTTTTTGGGATACTGCTCACAGTCAGGACATCTCCTAGTCGAATAATCCCGCCTAGAACACTCTTATTTTCAAATGATATTCATCCCTGTTCTTACTTATTTCCAACTGAATTAAAGTTAGGAATTATTTTCCTTTTGCTTAAAGCTATCCGAGGCACCAGAGTCCTACGTCTATGCACCCTGCTGTTCTGTTTGGAACAAGTAGTCGATGGGAAAGAAAGGAAAAGTTTCTTATTTTCTGATTCCAAATATTTTTGTGGTCAGCTTTAAGCTGAGCCCAGCCAAAATAAGTTAAGGAAACTTGACCTAAAGACCTTAAAGACCTTAAAGATCGATGTCAGTGGGGAATTGTTGTTTAAAGAGACTTCATAGGCCATACCGTAATTCACATACAGCCCAAAAAGCTTGCCTAAGAAGGATCAAAATGATAGCCAAGTCTGGGGTATTTCTTTTCGTTCAACTGATTTGTATTTATAGAAGGATCCTCCCTGACCTGCCCCAGCCCGTGCGCTGCCTGTCTGCATGCGGCTGTCTGGAGCTGTGTGGCCAAGGGAGGAGAGCCACAGGGCTACGCATGTTTAGGCACGTCTGGTCGGTCAATCGAATGGTGTTGAGTCGCCTTTGTGTCCAGCATTGATGACGGTAATGAATTAATGCGGCACAGACTCTCAAATGAGCTGTGTGCTGTTAGGCGTTGCGTTTAACTATCCCCTATAGGCCACGGAGCACAGACTATGGACTATCGACCATAGACTCAAGCATAGCCGCAGCCACGAACTCCAATCGCAGCATGGCCACGCAGCAGCCGGATGAAATGAAGCACTGACTGCGCAACTATTTTTGGAGCGAACACCACAAAGTTATCAATTCTCTCTGTTTGGGCTGCGCACTTTTCCGTTGTGCTCGCCTCCACCCACGTCTGCTCGCGCCTCACGCCTGTCGCCTGCTTCATTCGTATTATTATATTTGTGCGTCTGTGCTATTTTCGGTCAAAGAAAGCCAAACGGGGAATGCAACCGCTTGACCCCGTTTCAACTTTACCGATGGGGCGCACGCCCCAGCCCGTTCTTCCACACGCCTTTCGAAAAGGGGGGCGAGCGGACGTAGGGACGGTCGGCTATGTTGCCAAGACATCCGCCCAGGCAGCCGACATCGGCGGCTCAGTTAATTACTCCGTCCGCATTTCCTAGCTGCAGCAGCAAGCGTTAATTTGATGGAAATTTGATGCACGATCTGCTCGATATTTGTGTTAATTTATTTGAGCAGCCTGAACGCTTCGCTTGGAGACGCTGCCAGCGCACGGTGGCATCAATAAAACTTAGCCAAAGCAAAAGAAAACAAAAACAAAAACCAAAATAAAAACGAACCATTTAATTTACGAGCCGTTTGTGTGTGGCCGAAAATTCTTGCTGTTTTATCGAAGAGCAGAAAGCTCTCTGGGGAATACCCAGAAGCATGTCGTTAAATTATAATAACCAATTTAGCAAATCATATTTCTTCTTGACTCAGCCGATTGACATTTCACTTGAAGAGCATTTCCAAATGCGTGACTTGCTATTGAACGATCGAGAACCTGTGAGCTCGGCATGGCTGAGGAGGCTGGCAACTGGGCTCACTTAGAGACTTGTCTAAAGATGACTTATGAAATCTGAGATGTGTTCATTTCTTGAGGTATCAAAGCCACTGAGAAAACTATGTTAGTTAACTCTTTATAAAAGGTTCAATCACTTGAATGGAATAAACAAAAAAGTTCTTATCGCAGTACTCAAGGACTAAAGACCGAGCACATAGTCAACTTGCCACTGTTCATATTGTTGTCGAGTATATTGATTATGTACAATCTCATCAAATTTGGAATACATACTGGTGGGTACCTTCAGCTTATACAGTGTTAAGAATTTCCCAATACGCCCTATTAGTTAACGAGCTAGAGACATGATTGAAAATTCAAGATATATATATATATATATATATATATATATATATATATATATATATATATATATATATATATACATATATATATATATATATATATATATATACATTTATATATATACCTCTTCAAGCTTTTAAAGCTGGTGAACAAGTATTAGTCAGATGATCGACGGCAACATTCGACTTTTTTTCCTTATAAGTTGTTGTCCTAGACTCTGAGCCTTATCCTTAACTATGGAGTGGGCCTATAAGCCAGCATATGCATATTGAATCTAGGTTTATTCATGCTCTTCTCTATTCTATTCAACAATATTGCAAGTTAATTTGATTAACCTGTTACTGCTAGCCAGACCAGATAACTGAGCTCTGCGACTATTTGCCTTTATAGCACTGATTCCTCATAAGCCAGTATAAGCTTATTCCAAAGTGTCAAGCTGATTGATCAGAAATGCATTCGCTTATAGATACTTATGACTCTTCTTCATAGCTTTAGATGTTGGCATTCTTTAAGTTTTGAAGACTTTCCCAGTCAGTTGCTGATGGATATTTTTTAATTAGAACTGGTCGACTGGTAGGACTCCCTCATGCATTTGAAATAATGCAAAAGTTGGCGCCCAGCCCAGATAACAACAAAGTGTTATGCACTTTTCACACTCGCATTTGGCTAATGTTTTTTGGGTGCATTAATGAGGCGAAGCTTATCTGGCATAGACTTTGCGCCGCCTTCGACTGCACTCAGTGACTGAGACGGCCACGAAGACCGAGACTGTGGCTGGCAATGAACAACTTTTGTCTTAATGGCCGAATTATGCAAAAAAAAAATGAGAGGGGAAATGGAAAAAATCTATGCTTTGTCTCGAGCAGCCAGCGCACGTAGACCCAAAACCAATTGAATTTTAATGGACACTCCGCAGCCGAGTTGGCATTATGGCAGAAGTCCACATGCACATATTATGGGTGGCAGCTGTCCATCATGAGGCTGCGACAAATGGCAGCATAATCAAATCGCCGATGGACGTCAGACAATTTGATATTTTCATAACTCCAGCTATCAGTCTTCATCCGGCGCAGGCCTTATTGATATGCTTCACATAGTGTCTGGGCGCACGAATCAAAAAAAATAAACACGCATAAATTCTATGTCCATGAGCTGAGTGTCCTGTGTGTCCTGGCTGTCCTGTGTGTGTGTGTGCCTTTGTCTGGCTGATTGCAACAATAATGAGCGGAAATCGCACAAGCAACAAGGAGACAACTAGACAAACAGCTGGACAACAATGCAAAGGCACACGTTGCGTCACGTACTCCGAAACTCAACCCAATCTCGACTCGACTCGACTCGGTTCGATTCAAGACTCGACACTCTGCGACTCCTTTTCTATTTGCATTCATTTCACTTTTGCCTTGGCCCAGCTTTTGTCCTTCCCCGATAGCTGCGTGGATGGGCGCCTGGATGCTGTTGATAGCTGCGGACGACTCGTAAGTGCGCGAAATAAATATGAGCATCATGTAAATAGTTTCCTCACAGCACAGTGGTTCGAATGCCATGATTACTTGCCGAAATAAATAAACTTGCCTCTGCATGAATTCCTAATAAGAAGAGACCATAAACCTGAGATAACCCTCAGCATGCGCCCCTAAAGCTCCTAAATAAATTTGAGTTTGACATT
This sequence comes from Drosophila hydei, assembly GCF_003285905.1. Lineage (NCBI taxonomy): Eukaryota > Metazoa > Arthropoda > Insecta > Diptera > Drosophilidae > Drosophila > Drosophila hydei. The sequence continues at coordinate 331,617 of NW_022045685.1, read as the reverse complement.
CAAATTCGATCTGCAGGCAAGTCCTAGCTGGTGCTTGTGTTGTTAGCTTATGATAAGTGCATCCTGTGCTTATAATAATTATTATTTTGTCATTCAAACTTAACACTCAAATTGTTGCCAATTGGCATGGAACCATTCGCGCTCTATTGGTACTTGCTGCAGCGACTTGCCAATTGCAATGGAACTGGAACTGTCACTGGGGCTGAGACTGAACAAACTATGAAAGTGTCCACTGTGTGTGTGGCTATGGGTGTGTGTGTGTGGTGTTTCTCCTCTGCCTGGGCCGAGCTGTTGGTCAGAAATTGCTGCAACAATGATGAGCGTCGAGCGTATCGAACGTCGTCGTCAGTTCATTGTTGTTTACAGCCGCTAACATTTACTCACTCACACAACAGACAGCTGAACGCACACACCAGCACACAGAGAGACACAACAAACAGCCGACCACCAAATGCAACACACAAAAACATATTCAGACAGAGACATCAACAAGCCGGAAGTGTGCGTGGCTCGCGAACGAGATGGCCGCACATAGGGCGAACGAGATAGAGAGAAGCAGCGACAAAAGCTGATAGAAATGGACAGAGAGAGAGAGAGAGAGAGAGCGAGCGAAAGAGAGAGAGAGAGAGCGAGCGACAGAGAGCGAGAACGTGAGCTAGCGAACAGCAAGCGAGATAGGATAGATAGAGGCAGCAGAGCTGACACGCTGCCAGCAGCAGCAGCAGAGGCAGCAGTAGCAGCAGCAGCAGCAGCAGCAGCAGAGGAAATTGTGAACAGAGATCTGTCGGAGAGAGTTTTTGGCCAGCATAGACCTGGCCCGGCCCGGCCCGGCACGGCCAGGCAGGCCAGCATTGCGGCCATTTCCGCAGTGTCTTTTAGGTTGGCGAGGCGAACGCGCGCTCGATTTTTTTTCTCTGCTGTGATCTCGAACCAACTGCCAAAAGTTCAACAACAAAAACGCACGCCGCGAGTCGAGTATCGAGTATCGAGTATCGAGCATCGTGTATCGAGTAACAGTGCCAGACGCAACGGCAATTTTCCCCTGTTGTTGATTGCTTCCTCTTTTTTTTTTAAATTACTTTTCGTGTGTGCGTTTTTTTTAGTGCTTTGCCGTTAGACGTGCTCGGGCTTCAAGTGCTGCTCGTTATTTACTAGTGTTGTACAACGACATCTTGTCTGCCTCACACACACCCGCCCGCACACACACACGCTCTGTACGCGCGATCGAAAACATGTGAAGAGTCCTTCCACGCGTGATGCAGCCGTTCGCAGGCCTTGTGCCGGCGCCCGCGACGCGAGCGACGCATGCGATCGTATGCATATATAATTTAAGCAGCATAACTATATAAATAAATATATAAATATAATATATGTATCTATTTACTTATATATGTTATTCGGTTTCCCTGTTAATCGATCTGTTTTGATATTTTCACAAAGTCTCGCAAAGTTTGCTCGTTCCGCTTGTTTTGTCTGCTGGCCAAGTGATTTGGAAATTGCGACCGCGCTGCCCACTGGTCCATCATAATTAACTCTACAAAGTAAATAAACGAACTGGCCAAAATGGACCCGGCCATGTGTTTATGGCCGCGAGGCTGTGCGATGCTGAGCGAATCTGTGCGAGGCTGTGCGAGGCTGTGCGAGGCTCTGCTCGCTGGCAACAGTTTCGCATTCACATTCACATTTGCAACCCACAAGTCCGAAACGTTCACATGGTTTCGCTTCATGCTCTGCTCACCAGAACAGAGTATATATATTGGCAATGTGCACTATTTCTTTTGCTGCTCATGTCAACCGGACTATCTGTGCCCTTCTTCTACTTTTCCTTGGCAATTGGAATCTATAATAAAATATTTATAAGGTTGGCATAAGTGGGATCGGGTCGATCGATCGGCATATAATGGATGTGATCTATGCTTCTCTGTCTGCTTTAGTCAATAACGCTCTGCTTCTCTCTCACTCTGTATTTGTTGTAGTCTCTTGATGAATCAACCCATCCTTGCCTGCTCTTGCCTTGCGTCAAGTTGACAATTTGAGTTCTGTGGAACAGAGTATTGCGACGTCAGTTGCACTCAGCTGGATAGAGCGCCAAGAGCAGCCACGTTGGCTGAGCGAATCTCTGTGATTATCGAAACACATTTTACGCACACAATTCGATGCGATTCGATTCGATTTGTTTCGTTTCATTTTTATAACTCATACGGCATGATGTTGACGCCAGCATCAATGCTGCTCTCGCTGCCTAAGTTGCTATCTATGTTGCTGTTGTTGTTGTTGTTGCTTTATATCATTCACACCTAGTTTAGAATGATATATTAGGTCCAGAAGCCTTGTTTGTGGAAAGCGTTGAAAGTGTTTTAATACTTAACTCAACATTCGACGCGGGAGATGTGGGAACTTGCGCCCTACAGCGCCAGAAGTTTTCATAAACTGATACAAACAATGCGAGATGAGTTAATTATGGATCGAAGCAATGTGGAATGGGCTCGGCCGATCCGAGCACCAAATCCAAATATATACAAGTAACAAGTAGTTAGCATTGCCATTTGCCTAAAATGTAAATAATAAATATTATAAATTGCTCAAGTGAGGGCAGAAGACTCTTAGAACTATATCAGATCTATCATGATAGGGTTTGGATGCCCTTACCACTTCATTAATGTTAGTTGATAATCAGATTTACAATCAATTTCACTTGGGCTTCTGTGAGCCAAGGACTAGAGAAGCACCTTGAACCGCACAATGCCGGGCAGCAGGCAGCCAGATTAACTCGAAGAAATATGCGCACATATGTATCCGATTTTATGGACTTCCATAAGAACTTAAGCTTATCAACCTCAAACTGTCCGCTCGCATTTGGCTTTCATATTTCGTTTGAAATATATTTTTCTGCTCGCTTCTTATGCAATTTGTGGCTGAAGTGGAAAACCCTCGTGACAAATGCTTGCCACACACAAACACATGCCAACGTGGAGACGCTTGCCTTCTGTTGCACATTGAGTTGTAATTGGAAGTGTAGTCGAAGCTGAACCAGATGATCAAACGATCGATGAGTGATTTCGATTAAATTGCTGCCATTGCGTCAATGGGCCAGGCCAAGTCGTGGTCGCTTCTGCTTGGCTCTTTGTGCTTTGCTCATTATTTCTCATTACTCATTGCTCAGATTTGTCAGACGTCGAGGAAAACCCAATTAGTCATTAGTCGATTCTTTGTTGTAGCTCGTGTTGTTGTTGTTCATATTTTGTCTTCATAATTATAGATGCGTGTATTTAAATATAGATGCGCATTGTTAATGTTCCTCCACCTCGCCGTGGACACGGGAAGCACTGAAAGAAAGTGGAGCAAGATTGACAGAGGAATGGGCGGATTGGGGACCCGTTTAACTTAATTAGGCATGCGTAGCAACAATAAACAAATTTGGAAATTTGGAAATTTTGGAATTACGGGGTATTATGATGAAGCATGCTTGGCATATTTCCAAATGCCCTCGTCCCAAAATATTTCTTGAAATGTCAAGTGCAGTAGTGGCCGATGGCGATGCCGATGGCGATGCTTAAACCGTACCATTTTATAAACAACAACGTGTAGCAGACCAAAACAAAAGAAAACAAAACAAGAAGAACGAAAATACTTGAATAAAAGTTTTGCGAGTTTCTGTCAGCTTACGAAACCGTGGGCCTTGAGCTGGGCCAATTTACGATCATCTGCTCACAGCAGCAACACCTTCTCGAAATGGAGTCCATCGTCTATAGTCTATAGTGTACAGTCTGCAGTCTGTTGCCTGTAGTCCATAGTCGACATTGATCATCTCTTCATCACTTGATGGCGCGTTAATTATCGTGAAGGCTTCACCATTGACTTTGCCTGGTTTATAGGGCCACGTGTGCGCATAGGCAATTTGGTAGACGTAGTTTTTGGCTATATTTTATTATGCCTACAGCTCGACGCGACTCGATTCGACTCTCGGCAATTTGTTTATAAACATTGCAATTTTGAATTTTACTGTTCGTTTCGACGATAGGTTTGTGCCCCAGCTGCGTGGAGCATAAATTTATTAACATGCATAGATAGATACCACATAGATGTCTACATATACATATAGTATATACATATATTCCATATATTTATATATATATATATATATATAGATATAGAAATTTATGCGATCCCCAACACTAGTGAGCTGGAAGCCCATTTAATGCCACATTTTATTTATATGCTCGGCGCGTTTTTTATTTGTTTTGTTTCGTTACGAAATTTCGATGGTTGCCGTTAAATAAATATTTCCACATTGACCATAGAGAGTAGAAATGCTTCCAATTGCCTCTTTCAATAAACAAACTGCCGAGAACTAAATACTGTGAAAATATTAAACAAATTTCGCACGTTTCATCCAAGAAGTTGCCGTCGCGTCCGTCGCCTTCAAACATATTTCGATATTGAATTTTTTTGTCTTCGCGTTGTTTCCATAGTAGGAAGTTCAGATCAGTGCTGATCAGTGACAACTCCAGACACCCAAAACTAAAAATCAATAAAAAAAAGAAAACAAAAACAAAAACGAAAAACCACAAAAAATCTTCAATTGGAGTCGATCAAAAATGCCAAACTCGATGCAAGGAGCGAGCATAACTAAGAACTGTGTACCCAAACCAGCTAGCCAAAGGAACCAGAACCAGAACCAGCTCCAGCTCCAACTCCAGCTCCAGCTCCAGCTCCAGCTCCAGTTTATCATATCGACAAATGATCGATCTGCGTGCCCGGCCTACTGCTCAGCTGCCAATGATGGGCTGGCCGCGCAAAAGAAAGAACTCGAATCCTGAAAGCGATAGCTCAACGAGCACCTATCGATAGGACGATTAATCGATCGATCGATAGTCCCTACTCAGATATCAAAGAACTCAAGTCAGAGTCAGAGTTGAGTCTGACCCTAAAATACGATCTTATACGATCCCATCGATACACACACTCACACACACACACAACTAGGCAAGGCAGAGTGAGCGAGAGAGCATCAGTTAAGGCCATATACCAATTGAGCTTTGGTAAAACACTCCGCGCTCCGCTCTGTTTAACAAACCATGTTAGATATATTTCGTGGATTGAAAAACCTTGTAAAGGTCAGTCACGTTAAAACCGATTCGATAGTATTCCGCCTGCACTACTCAATAACTGTGATGATTCTGATGTCATTCTCGCTAATTATAACCACACGCCAATATGTGGGTAATCCAATTGATTGTGTACACACTAAAGATATTCCAGAGGATGTTCTCAACACATATTGTTGGATACAGTCGACGTATACGCTAAAGAGTTTATTTTTGAAAAAACAAGGCGTTTCGGTGCCATACCCGGGTATTGGCAATTCCGATGGCGATCCAGCCGATAAGAAGCACTATAAATACTATCAATGGGTATGCTTTTGCCTATTTTTTCAGGTGAGTCACAAAAGGGATGTCCGCTGCAGTTGCTTTCGATCGATTTTCAGCTGTCTTTGACATCGACTTTGCATAAATATATTTATTAAATTTCATTGAGCCCTGCCTGGAAGTGTATTCAATCTTCGGCGTGCCAAAGACAAAGCGATTTTCATTCTGAAATTTGAATTGCTTTTGATTAAACTAAAATTTCGCTTTCTTTTATCTAACATATTCATAACAAATATATATTGTCTATAGCCAAATCGAATTGATAAACAAAAGTTTCTGGCCTATTTATAACAACATCATCTGAAATCAATTGAGCTTGCAGGAGTACCCCTCATGTGTGAGTGGAGGAAGTAGTTATTCCATATTTGGAACGCTTTGACTCCAAGTCGTTTATTCAGTGACTCCCAAAGCAGAATCTTGTCAAGCAGCGATCATAAAAATTTAATATATTGGGTCATTAAAGCTTGCTGTCTATGCATGGAGCCCAGAGTGGGTGGGGGAGACCGGTGGGAGGATGGGTTAAAGTGCTGTTCACTGTGATATGCTTGCATACTTATTTATATTTATCTACATTGCTATGAGTGCGTACGTTTTTTATACTCAATACAAAATTGAAATTTCCAAATATTTGTTCTACTTATTTCATTTTTTTTCCATCATTCCTGTGTTGTTGTTATGTTGGCTTTGAAACGCTAGCCAATGAAATGAAAATGTTTAAACATATCCGTATTACCCGATTTGTTGCTGTTGCGAACATTTCACTTGCGCTCGCCCAAGGCCAGCAGCAGCTCTGCTCAGTGGACTGGGCTCTGTTGTGACGTATGTGGATACACATGTCTGTCTCTCTGTTCATCTGTCTCTCTGACTGTTTGTTTATTTGTTGATCGCCGCGCTTACCAAATTTCAAATAGTTCCGCCATCTCTGAAGTCCTTTTCAGCTCAACACTTTCCTGCTCGAACATGTTCAAGCATATTTGATTCCTAGTCTACTTCAGACATTCTGCCAGATATACCAATACAGCCAAAGCTTGATATATGTATAGTAAGCTATAGTATGTTTGACTCATGGAATAACTCCATTCACTAAATCGAGTTTGAATACTGTAAATATTTAAATGAATAAATTAAAGCCAATATTCTTTTATCAACTAGGTATAAATAAATTAAATTAATAAGCTAACAGCCCAGTGGAATTAATATATCTAAAGTCATTTATTGGCATTGCAATTGTTCAGTTGTTTCTTAACTAGATCCGATACCAAAGCATTAAGCTGTTTACTATCTTTCAAAATAAGTAAACAAAAACACATTTCAGTAAGAAATTAATTTATCTGCATTTACATATCTGAAAATTAGAAGAAACAAGTAAAATTGTTCTTGTCGGTAATGCCCGACTTGGCCATACCTGCACCCATTACTAATCTGTATATGAGCCAAACAAAACATATGGGAAAAGTATCCTATTTGTGTATACTCTATACTCTATACTCTATACTCTATACTCTATACTCTATACTCTATACTCTATACTCTATACTCTATACTCTATACTCTATACTCTATACTCTATACTCTATACTCTATACTCTATACTCTATACTCTATACTCTATACTCTATACTCTATACTCTATACTCTATACTCTATACTCTATACTCTATACTCTATATACTCTATACTCTATACTCTATACTCTATACTCTATACTCTATACTCTATACTCTATACTCTATACTTTATACTCTATACTCTATACTCTATACTCTATACTCTATACTCTATACTCTATACTCTATACTCTATACTCTATACTCTATACTCTATACTCTATACTCTATACTCTATACTCTATACTCTATAGTCTCTACTCTATACTAAGTCTCTGACTCTAGTCTAGCTTTAAATTCATGTCGTTTCATGGAAGTAAACAAAGGTATCGATACTTGCGGGCAAGGCTAAAGCGACTGATATTGATCGAGAATAAATAGATATGTGCTAAGCCATGTCTCCTTTCGCCTGTTTCATGCGTTTTAACATAAGCAATATGCCCAGAATTCCATTCGATTTGAATCGATGTCGAGCAGGTAGATCACATGTTGAGTGAAGTGACATCGTTTAAGCATATAAATACATGAGTTTACTTTTTGCCCCACACAAGGATGATTCTTGGCGGTAATTGTCTTAAATTTAGATGGTCCAATTTATTGAAATATTTCATATTTCAATGCGAGCAGCTCACTTTGACACATAGTATATAATGGATCTGAAATTTGTGGCCCATTGTTCTACTTGCATTTTATGACGTTGTTTTGCCATCTGTCTCAAGTGGAAAGCCAAGGCGGGGCCAGTCCGAAGTGGGGGCGTGGGACGTGGGGCAAGGGGCGCCGAACGATTACACAATAATATATCTTCCCGCTAACAATGTACCAAATATTAAATGTATATTTTTACCACACTTTTGTCGCAGTCGCCATTCGCTTGTTTTCTCTTCTCTCTCGCTCGCTCTCTCTCTCTCTCTAAGTTGCCTGGCCGATTGAGGGGTTAGGAGCAGAGGGGGCGGCGCGACACGCCTCTGCTGGGCACATTGCTTTTTTCTCGGTTAGTGTCACAGCGGCGATTATAGACGACGCCGTCACAGTCACCCAAATACCTATAAATACATTTATTATGGTATTCTCCCCGCTTAATGACGCGTGAACGGCGTTTCTATAATTTACACATTTTCCATTCTGCTTAATTTGTGGATTTATTAATAAAGACGACGGATGCGACCTGAAATCGAATGGATGCAGTTCTTAGCTCAAACGATCATACAATATATTGCCATATAAATATATGGATATATATATATATATATATGTATATATATATATATATGTGTGTGTGAATATACTTATGATCGTGTGCATATGTACTGTGCATAAATAATAAAAGTCAACGATCATAAATGCCATGAGAAAACAAGCAAAGCCATAAATCTGTAGCCAACAACTACATAGTCTCATGAACCAATATGTGCATATAAATATAAATATTTATATATAAATATATATATATATATATATATATATATTTATGGAACACCTGAAATCAACTTCAAATATTCGAAAATATCTAAATGGCTACACGCTTCAGTGATCCGAGGACCTCGAGGCAGGGTTCAAAACTGGCGGCGGGGGTGGCGATTATCAGCAGATCAGCAATTGGATCGATCGCCCACGCTAATGGCCAGGCCATTAACTTGGACAATGCAGCTATAAAGTTTAAAAGCAAATTTTGCCTGCAGCAGGCGAACATGTTCGCAGAGCCCCTCGCTGCCCGCACTGCCACTGCCACTGCCACTGGCACTCCCGTTCCCATTTACCATTTCAATTTTCATGATCGTTTCCTTTCATTTCCAATTTCAATTCATTCCATGCCCGATCGGCCCATATCGATCAAGCGCTCCCCTCAAATATGTCAAAAATTGAATCTGCTTTCTTTTTTCATTTCATTTCATTTCATTCTTTTTTTTGCCTATCTGGATATTTATTGAAAAGGCACAGACAAACATAAAAGTGAACAAATAATAATTCTGGCCAAATGCCAGCACACAGAAACAAAAATCTGGTCCGAATGGCAAGCGACAGAGTGTGTGAGAGAGAGAGGGGGAGAGAGCGAATGGAATGGGTTGAGTTGGCGCTCGGGGGCTGGGGCCGGGTTTGGCTTGGGAGAGACGGGTTGGCAACGTGACGCTGCCGACAACGGCTGGCGGACTCCCCGCCAGAGTTGGAGCATTGGACATGTGTTTATATTTGACTTATGTGTATTTATTTTCATTCACGCGTGCGGGAGTGGGCAGCCAGCACGGAACCGGGATCAGGCAGCCGGCAGCCAGCAGCCGGCGCACTGGATGCTTCCCTCAGTCTCCTGAGCAGCATACAGCCCGCCCACGCGCTGGAGCTGCATAGATGTCGACTAGCCTCCTCCGTGGCCACAAGACGTTCGTTCACATACGAATTTCGCCTAATATAAAATGCAAACTTCTCTTGTCCTCCATGCAGTGCGCACAGTGGCACAAGCTCTACTGTTGTTGCATTCAATTTTATTTTGAGATTCCCAAAAGAACAATTTAATACTCAAAATTGATTGATTTGAAGTTTGACTTATGGCTTCCATGGGAGCTATATTATAAAATACAGATTTATAAATAACATACATATTTTAAGTATTATTGAGAACTAATATCGAATATAAATCAGAAAAGTGTTTCATTCATGGTGGTGCTATTAATTATTTCGCATATATTATATATATTATTAAATTACTATAGCCCACTGTCAGACAATCTTAGCTCGCAAAAACTTTAAATTTGATAGATAAATTGATTGATTTAATTGCTGTTGCTTTTGTGTTTCTGTCGACCTTTGCTCCACTGTGCAGCGTCCTTTGTGCTCGGCGATGGCTACGCCTGTTGATTTTGACTTGGTTTGGCTTTGATTGCAGCTGCATTTATGGCATGTTTTTATGGCAATTTGAACGCTTGCCAAATTGCTTTTCAGACACACACGCACGCACGCACACATGCAACTCGGTACGCAGCCTCACCCACAGCTATTGGCACAAGCTGCCGCTGTTGCTGCCTTCTTCTTAAAAGGGATTTCGATTATTGCTGTTGCATGTCGTCGGTCCAAGCCAATTTGCAGCGATGGGGCGGCGGCGTGTCGAAGCGAGATGGCGAGAGGAAAACAAATCGTCGAGGCATGCCCCAATCGAGGGCCAAGGGAAAAGAATACGCTCAGAGGCGAAAAAAGCAAATCAAACGCCTTATTTGACTTCCGGCAGGGCGTTGTAAGCTGTGTGCCCATCACGCGCCCGTTTGTTTAGTTGTTGCCGTTACAATGTGCCGCAGATGTTGGCCAAGCCCCGAACGTCAATTTCAATATTTGAGTCCCATTGTTGCAACAGATGCAAAAATAATGCCACATTGCAAGCCAGCTAACCGCGAATGCCTCGCCTGCTGGCGCTGCTGATGCCAAGAGCATGCCATGACCGCCATGACCGCCGTGACCGCGATGCCCGTCTCAAGTCGCATGGCATGATCGTATGCTGATATTTATTTTAGCATTTGCCAACAGCAACAGCAACAAATGCGATGACGCAGGACAATGGCAGACAGTCGCCATTTTTATATGATTTAGCCACTAAACAAACTGAACTCTCACCTCGCTCGACAGCCACCCAGCAGCAGCTGGTCAACTAAGCCATTGTCCGCTGACGGCTCGGGGATTACCACCTGCCCACATGGAGCTGGGCCAAAGCAAACATTTGCACAATTTAGCCACAAATTTACGATACAAGTTATTATTAATATGTCATCAGAGCGCACATAAATACCAGCAAGTCAGACAACAGATCCATTTAATTGGGCAAGATTTGTAGCCAGACTGTGGCAACGCCATGTTGCTTCATCAGCCCTGTCTCTCGCCCGTTGGCTGTGTCGCCTCTGTTGTTTTTTTTTCTACTTTCGCTAATGGATCACAGCTAATTGTTTTGATGACATGTCTATAAATACCTGCATACACATGTATTCATCTACATTTATATGTATATAAAATATCTTTTATGCCTGCTCGTCTGTAAGTAAGTCACGGAATCAGCAAATAATAATATCACGCAGAAGGTCAGGCAAAGGCAATTTTGATCATATAATACCTTTGGCATTGCCAGCTGGAATTACTTGGCCGGGCTTTGCCATGGCCTGCGGCTAAGCAAACAGCTGGCAATTGTCACTTGTCAAACTTAAGCGCTTTTACGACAGACGCCTACACTGCACTGGGGCCACAGCTCACCTTTACAGAACTAAATATATACATATACATATCTATCTATCTGGATCATATCTCATGCGTCTCTCTCTCCCTCTCTCTCTCTGTCTCTCTTTACTTGCAGGCAATCTTATTTTACACACCAAGATGGCTGTGGAAGTCTTGGGAGGGTGGCAAAATTCATGCGCTCATCATGGACTTAGATATAGGCATTTGTTCCGAAGCCGAGAAAAAACAAAAAAAGAAATTACTTTTAGATTATTTATGGGAAAATTTAAGGTAAGCGCCGCAGCACACCCAAACACCTACAAACAGCTTCAAGCTGCAGTTCGATAATTCAATTTGTGCCATTGCAGATATCACAATTGGTGGGCGTACAGGTACTACGTGTGTGAGCTGCTCGCCCTAATAAATGTGATAGGTGAGTAACACTGATCAACTAGATCATCGTCATCATCATCATCATCATCATCATCATCATCAGCAGCAGCAGAGCTGCAGCTGGTGCAAATGCTCCAGTTTGCATAATCCATAAACAAATTTGGGGTTAACCACACAGAATATCTTTAGTATATACAGAATATACCTATATAGATATGCATATATATATAATATATATATATATAAATCTCGTATATATATATATGTATATGTTGCTAATTCACTCAGTCATTTTCCGTGGAAAATCAATGACGAATTTTTATCGACTGACCGTAGCCGCAGGCCGCATCAAAATAAACAAATTTTACTCACTGCTGCGGATTGCAGGCTTCTTTTTTCTCCATTTTCATTTTCATTTTCATTTTCATTTTGATTTCATTTTCATTTCTATTTTGTTGCTTTCCCGGACAACGTGCGCCACGTGCGCTACAATCGGAAATCTAGCAAAATAATTAACTGTCAGAATACATAAGAAATAAAGAAATAAACAATTATAGAATAGACTAATTTGACTATAGATGTGCAAGTATACACACACACGCACACACACGCATACACACGCATACACATTTGTGTATTAACAAATTCAACCAAAGTTCAGACTAATTGAATGTTGACGTCTGATGAGTTTACAAGAAATGCGATTAATGAAGTGAGGCAAATGGAGCGTATGTATCCCATTCGAGGCAATTCCATTTTAGTTTCGACATAGTTCACGCTCAATGGTGTCGATCAAGTGCATAGCTAAGATCGTGAGCATGTTACAAATATTGATTAACTAGGTATAAACGACTCTATGCAGTACATAGCGACTGTGAGGGTGGCTAGGTCAGATCGGATATGTGAGGATATATGGATTCTTGATGGGGCAATCGTGGAGTAATGTCAGGGCAGACATTTGACATTTGAAACTATTCATATCTTAGGAATCAGCTGTCAGTCGGGTACAACCACTTGTGGCTCAAAAACAGATTCACATTTTAGCATTGGTCAGGCAGCCTTGGGCAGACTAATTTGGGTTCTTTTCTATTAGCGTTACACAAGTTTAAGCCAAATTAAATACAATTATTATATTTTTATTATTCATGAAACGAGCTTTATTGTATACCAAATTATTTGTCATTAATTATTTATATACAAATCAGCTTCATCATGTAGGCCATAAAGTGAGCTAAGTGGACGATAGATTTGACGAGTAGAAACAATATTTTGATTAAAACTTTAACAATTTGCAAATGTCAATGCAAACTCAACAAAAGACAAATAGTAGCTGCTTCAGGGATTGTCAAATAAACCAGGTTTGCCAACTTAAAGGTGTAAAACTCCTAAAAAAACAGCTCATATATGTATCTGTAGGGAAGGGCAATAGTAAGCCGATAAGAACACTTGAGCAGTCGAAGATATGGTGGACTCTGCTCGATTTTGGATCTAGAGAACAGGGCAACAAGCCTCCATACGATTGTCGAGATCCAAAAAATATCTACTGCAATCCAATTTCAATAGCTTCCGTAACAATATCAGCTATGAGCGCACAGGCGGAGCGGCACAAGCGAATTTCCCTTTAATTTGTAGACTTTTTATACAGTTTTTGCGATTATTAATTTGAGCACAGACCGGAAACAGAACCTAATTGCTATACATCAATTGACAGACATAATTTATTGGATTGTTAACAGATTTAGCTGAGTTCACGCACTCGCGGAGCTGGCAATGAACTCGTAAATTATACTATTCCAAATTTGGTTCTATAAACACGCTCTGCATGGCCTCCCACAGTACATAAACACGCGGCATTCAAAATTTCATTCTGGAATTGAATATATATATAATATATATATATATATATATATATATAAATATATATGTGTGTATATTTATATGAATTTATATTTATTTTGCTTCGCAGGTCAAATGTTTCTTATGAATCGATTTTTCGATGGTGAATTTATGACATTTGGCTTGGATGTGATAGATTATATGGAGACCGATCAGGAAGATCGCATGGATCCGATGATTTACATATTTCCCAGAATGACCAAATGTACATTTTTTAAATATGGTTCAAGTGGGGAGGTGAGTATTGAGGCTGCAGCTGCTCGAGGATGTGGATACTAATGCAATCTGTTTCTTCTTCTACTTCATCTTCTTGCTGGAATAGGTGGAAAAGCACGACGCCATTTGCATTTTACCATTAAACGTTGTTAATGAGAAAATTTACATTTTCCTTTGGTTTTGGTTTATATTATTAACGTTACTCACATTATTAACGCTAATATACAGGGTGGTTATTATATTCTCGCCTCGAATGAGGGTCTATTTATTTCGAATGCGATTTAGGTGAGTGTCCTTTACTAGCTCTGGCTGTGCAACGTTTTCTAACACTGTTTTCTCTCTCTCTCTCTCTCTCTCTCTTCGCTTTGTAGGTTAGTGCGTCGAGACGCAATTGAAATAATCGTTCGTCGTTCCAAGATGGGCGATTGGTTTTTGTTGTATTTATTAGGTGAAAATATAGATACAGTTATATTTCGTGATGTTGTACAGGATTTAGCAAATCGCTTAGGACATAACCAACACCACAGGGTGCCTGGATTGAAAGGTGAAATACAGGATGCATGATATTGGGAGTATTAGAAACAATACAAAATGCAATATGTCGTCTCAATATGAAAACCACAACAACAACAACAACAACAACATTCAACAATTTAGTACAACAACAACAAGAGCAACAGCAGCAGCAACCGCTTCATAAGTTCAAAAGAAAACTGAAAAAAATATAAAAAGTATCTTACAAATACAACCAAAAAAACTATCGTCAATGCTAGCACATCGAAGTCATTTTCAGCCAACAAGAGAGTAAAGCACAGAGTCGCCTCACTAACGATAACGATAACGATAACGTAACGTAACGATAACGACAAACGATAAAGATAACGACAAGGCTTAGAACAAGCATCAGCTTCAACAATAGACCCAAGGCACACAACGAATGAAAGCGGACTAAGCCGAACCAGCAGTTAAAGTCAAAGGCAAGGAATACGAAACAAACAACAACCAACAAACAAACAACAACAACGAACATTAAAGTCAAAACCGATAGACGAAGAACAGAATAAGGATTAATAACAATCACGAGTAGCAGCCGAAGGAAAAGGAGTTTGGGCGCAGCTGCCATCTGGCTGTGCCCAAGGACATCGCAGCACGTTGCACGTGGCGCCTGCAAGTGCCTGCATGCCCCATGGATTCAAGTCAAAATGTTATGAAAATAGTATGTTGCCCAGAGACAAGAACAAAGTGTGTATGCAAAAAGGAAAGGAAAAAGGATTCGAATAGCTCGAAGGAAATGGAAAGTCGAGGAAAATCAACAACAACAACAACAACCAGAACAAGAACAACAACACTCTTTCTCTCTCTCTTACTCACACAAACACACACTCACAATTTCACACACACACATTAAACATTTGCGCGGCATTACTCATACGCCCCGTAGCAGAATACCCATCACATCGCACACTCACACCTGCTCCTCACTTTGCTTGTCATGCAGCAACACAACAAAGACACCAACGAAGTCGAGACGACGCCCGCGTATATAATTGCATTTCTGTATTAAAACCCCAACAACAACATCAACAACTGCATCAGCAACTGCAACAGCAACTGCAATTGCAAACATCACGAAACACCAGCAGCAGCAGCAGCAACAACAACAACATCAGCTGCAACTGTTTCACGGAAGAACAACAAACGAAGAGTAGCTTAAAACTCGTCTCTCATAAATAAAACGAAGCAAAAAATTGAATAAATTCTGCAAAAATTGAGTGAATATAAAATCTATAATAAAAACAAATTAAGCTACAGAAAAGAAGAAGGAAAGAAAAAACAACAAACAAAAATGAGAGCAAAAGAAAAGCAGGCAAAAACAAAAGTTAGATTAAATTCAATTCAATTAAATCACTTATTAAAACCAAAAAAAAAAAACCAAAATAAAATAAAAATGATATCTTGAAGTGTTCATGTATTCGAATCTAGGTTAACTAAGTACAGCATATATAATAATTCTAAACATTAAACTTACTTATACTTAAATATATATATCTGCTATATATATATATAGATATATGCGTATATAGTATATATATATAAAGATACAACTTTTTTTTCTTAATCTAAGCATTTGTATTACCCGCTAAAAAACAAATACAAAAAATAAAAATACAAAAAAAAAAAACAAAACAAAAATATATAAAAATTAAAACGCAAAAAAAAAAAACAAAAACAAACAATTTTGTATGCAAGAAGAAGAAAAATTATACCAAAACTAAATGTAAAGAACAAAAAATATCAATAAATATCAGCGACAGTTTAGTAAAATGAAAAAGCAAAAACAAAAGAAAATACCAACAAGAAATACGCATAAATACTAACAACAAGAAAATAACAGAGAATACACTCACACACACACACACTCTCTCTCACACACATAGTTAAATTAGGTCAAACTGTAGCGCGCATCATTAAATATAACCAACAAAAATAATACAACAAAAGAAATTAAAATGAAGCAGAAAATAATACCCACACACACACACACACATATTTTTCAATTACACACACACAACATTAGATTGCTAACTGAAGCACACGAAGCTTTTATTTCCGTCATCATGAATAATGTTCAGTGTGTGGAGTTTTTAAGCAAGCCCAGCAGCATTTATAGCATAAATCAATTAAATACCACAAAAAGTGAGCAAATTTATATTAAATGAAAAACAAACAAACCAAATTACCAAGCAACTGCATAATTCATAATATTTCCAATTGCGATAATTGCAAACATATTCAACACGATATAGACCAACAAAGAATAGAGAGAGGTTTTAAGTAATTGTCACAAATTATCATAATTGATCATAAATTGATAAAGTCAAAGCACACACACACACACACATGTTGGCATTGCAGCCGCTGAAGGCTAAAGCGCGCTGCCCCAATTGCAGTGGAGCCAAAGTCACGACTCACATGACTCGTTCTCCCGTTGTCTACACAAACAATTATGTATGTATGTATGTGTGTGTATGTATGTATGTTTGTTTGTATATGTAGATAGCGAGCACAATCTATCTCTATCTGTCTATCTGTCTCTCTCTACTTAGCTCATCTGATTCACATCGAATTGACCACATCACGTGCTACAAATTGTAAAATCCGTCCAGAAAACTTTTTGAAGCGCACTCTGTTTGTAAGGCTGCCCCTCTCGGTTTTAGCCCAGTTAGTATTTTGTTAATACGTAAACGAATCGACTCCCAAAAACTATAAAAACGGACCAAGCAAGTCGCATTAGCGAGCTCACTGAAACTAATCGAACTCTTTAACACCAACTTCAACTTCAATTCCATGTGTCTGTCTCGCTCTCTCTCTCTCTCTCTCTCTCTCTCTCTCTCTCTCTGTTTACCTATATCTATCACTGTCTTCCTTCCACACTGTTGCGCATTATTCTGTCACAATCAAGGACGTATTCAGACAAGCCAAGCCAATGAGCAAATGTCACTGCCAGCTAAATAGCAATCATACTCGAGGGTTCCAATGGGGCAGGCAGCTCCATGCCAGCTGCAATGCCACGCGACACGAGCCTGGCCACAGTTGGCATACCAAAATGAAGCCAGGATTTAGACCACACACACACAGACACACACACACACAAATTCTTTCTTGTTAGGCCACAAATATTTGTTTTTCTTTATGCTTTTCTTTTTCGCATTTCTCACTGCAGCATACTCAAAGACGCATTAGATTTTAGCCCACAAGGTTTGAGGATAATAAGAAAAGCAATTGGAAAATAAAAGAAAATTATCGCTAGGTCGCTAATAGAGAAAGAAAAACGAAAAAGAATAAACAATAATTATAACAATAAATAAATAACAAGTAATCTAAGCGTTTTTTTTTTAAACAGCTTATAGCCAAATACGCGTAAGGCTAAGATCTAGTTAAAACAAATACAAATACAAGTAAAGAATACAAATATTATAATGAAAATACTTGGTGTACAAGGAAACTAAATAATAATTAAACACAAAGCAAAAACAAATTAGTTTGTTCGTGTTTTTTTGTCTCAAGCCAAGTAAAGAGAAAATAAGTAAGAGAATTGAATACATACTGAATGCTATGCAAACGGAAAACAAACTATATATATATATATATATATATAACTATATATATATATATATATATATATGAATCATGTAAAAATCACATATTAAATATTTAGAATAATAAACGATATATATATACATTTATATATATATATATATATATATATATATATATATATATATATATATATAGATATGTATTCGTATATATACATCCATAAAGCAAATCTATATTATTGCATAATAGAAGGAAATTGCCATTAGTTGTTAGTGTTAATGCGATACGTGTGTGCATACACATATGTACACAAACACATACACATGTGTATGTGTGTGTGTGTAAGGCATGCAGCTCATAATGAACTAGTTAGAGAGGGGCGCAGGGCTCGGCAAGGCAAATGAGAATTGTAACTCAACTTGAACTAAGAAAGCAATTGTAAAATATCTTAACTCAGAATATACCTAATGTTAAGAGCCAATATCGAATATTGAATACTGTATATCGTATAGCGTATATCGTATATCGTATATCGTATATCGTATATCGTAACGTGTTCTTTTTCCAAAGCAAAACTTTATTTTTCAAAGTGTTTGCCGCAATATTAACTACGAGCGAAGAAAATAATTAATAAATAAATAAATAAATACAAATAATATTATATAAATATACTAAGTCAATGCGAATTGTATTAGCTACGATTATAATGAATACTTATACACCACACACCCACTCACACACACTCTCACACACATACATATATATAAGCATGAGAACATTTCATACTTAACTAGACGATAAAGCCCTAGCAGCCATAAGCAGACTTCTTTTGCTCCCAGCCTTAAATCTAGTACAAGCGCATCTTGACTACTCTTCTTCTTCACTAGCATTTGGCGTGTTCTCTATAGGAAATCAACAGAAGCTGTTCCCACAGGTCCACAGGTCCACAGGTCCAGATCGCCCTTAGCATCTTCAATAACTCAACTCCTTTGTTTGTCCTTCTTTTGGCTCGGCTTACATGCATAGTTACGACTCCATCTGGACTTGTGTCGGAGGTATGCATGTGTCCAGTGCCACCTGTGCCCTACCTGAGTTTTGTTCGCTTGTTTATTCGGCCATAAAACGAATACATATCATTGTTTAATTTAGTTTAGTATTGTTTTAACACTCAACCCTGACTACTCATGAATACGTTCTAGCTCTGCCTCTGTCTCTCTCTTTGCCAGCCTCTCTCTTTGTCTGTCTCTCTTCCACTCTTTTTACGAACACTGCCGCCACCCACTCCCAGTTAAATAGATACACCTGAGCACTCTCTAAGCACATCCGGTATCAAAGTCGACGTACAGCGAATAGGTCAATTGTCAAAATTAATCGAATTAAATTGGTGAAATTTTCTCAATTTATATTTTCTAAAAAAATACGAAAACAAACAACAAAAGCAAACAAAACAAAAAAATCAATTTTTTCCATATTCTTAGCAAATGAAATTAGAATTGGTTTTTAATTTCTATTTCGAATATCGAATAATAAATAATAATTAATTAAATAACTACAGTCGAATAGTGCAAAATTTGTTCTTAGACCAAGCGTTTTTAAGGTAAACATTTGAATCGAAATTTTGTAAACTTCAAAATAGATAAATACGAAAAGTGAAAATCTGAAACTGCCAATTCACATTCTCAGACAAAAGTTTAGCGAAACACACACACGAAGATTAAATACTATCTGCAAGCATATGAAATTAAACAATTTACAAACGAACAATTTCTTATGTATATACAATGCATAAATAATAATTAATTGAAAACAATGAAAATTGCTGAATATTTCAAATGAGAAACCAAATGGAAATTAAGTAAATATACTATGAATAAATATATAGAGAATTACAACTACATCTAGGCGTACGTATTTGTATTATTTATATAGTTTGATGCTGAGCTAGGCGCTAGGTCTGAGATTCTCTCCACTTCGATTCCATTTTCAATCTCTCCACGGGAGTGTTCTTAGTTGTGTGTGTGTGTGCGGGTGTGTATGTGTGTGTGTGGGTGTGTTTTTTTGTATGGGCATATACTATGTGTGAATAAATAGCAGACAATAATTAGTGAATTTGCAACAACAAAAAACCAAAAAAAAAAAAAAAAAAAAAGATAATAAAAGAAAATAAAAGTGAAAAGCAAAAAAGCAATATTCGTGTATAACAGGCAATGCAACACACGCACACACACACACACACATGCATACTAACGCGTGTCTGTAATAACTCAATCAATAACTGTATTCGTATCTGTATCTGTATCTGTATCTGTATCTGTATCTGAAGTTGTATTGTCTTCCACATGTTTTTGGGTTTTTCTTTTATTTTTCTTAGCTTTTGACTAGCTCCGACTTGGAGGCATTTTCATTTCAATGCAGACAGCAGACAGCAGACAGCAACTGAAGGCGCAAAGTAGTTCCTAAAATGTAGCCCAGGTCAAGATCGAAACACTTTGAGTTCAAGCTGCGTAAGCGAACTCCTGCTGGGGGTACCCCTTCTAGGTTTTTCCACTGCTCATTTCTGCCATTCGCCATATTCAGTTGGGTTGCTTGGCCAACGTCTTAACATATATGTAATACTTATAAATGTAGTTCCTTTCTCGTTAGCACAATTTTGAAGCGTAAGAAAACTGCCTTAAAGTGATTTTCAAATTATATGACAAATTTATAACTAAATACTGTACATAATAGAGTGCCCAAAAACAGAAGCGAAAACTTATATTGGAAGCAACAATTTTTTTTACTAACAATAATTAGACACGTAACGTACTTTAAGCATAAGCATGACTTTTAATTAACACCTAAGACACATACAATTTGTACATAACTTAATATACATTTACATATTATTATTATTATTATTATACAATATACAATATATATAATATATATATATATATATATATATATATATATATATATATATGCGTGCATATAACATATGTATTTTATAACGAATTAGATCGTAATACCAAAGCAAGACGTTCAGCAAAATTACACTTAAGTTTTCCACCTTCAGATGACTTTTGACCGCAGACAAACATCATATTTAAAAGCTAAACCCGGAACAGAACAAGAAGAAGGAGAAGAAGCAAAAGAAGAAAATGAATAAACAACAATTTTGTATTTTAACTTGTTTTCCACAGCTCTTAAGTTTAGTCAAACCTAACTTAGCGAACGTAACGTATTAATAATAATAATAATACTTAAAAAATACCAAAATAAATACTACATATAATACAAATAAAGAAGAAGAAGAACAAAACGAAGGATGTATGTAAAATAATGTCATAAATAATTTCAAATATATTCGCCGATTGCCTTCAACTAGAGGAATTTTGATTACAAAATTAATAATGAATATTAACAAAAAAAAAAAACAATACAAAACAAAAGCAAATGCGAACTATTAAATATTGCATTAACAAACATATTTATACAATGAATGGCAAAGAGACGAACGTGCAGGAAGTAGAAAGAAGCAGAAGAAGAAGTGAACAGACAGCAGCAAAAGAAACAGGAAGAAGAAGTAGCAGAATGATGAGGAGTAGGAGAAGAAGAAACCCCAAGCAGAAAACAAGAACAACAAATATACACAAAAACGAAATTCAAAAAGAACTGAAGTAAAAACAAAGATTTTAAAAGCAGCAACAACAAAACAAAAAACCAAAAAATTAAAAAACAAAAACAAAAAAAAAAACAGCATCAACAAAAAAACAACAAAATATTCATATTTGTACACTGAGAAAAATAAAACACAAAAATATACGAAATTCTATAAGAGCCATAAAGAGAACTAACACACACACATACATAATTTCATATGTACATACGTACACACATACAAGTGTATGTACACACACACACACACACACACAGTAATTTCTGCAATTAGGAATGCAATTTTATCCGAAAAGTAGGCAAGCAAAAATTTATGAAATTAGAAAACGAAAGCAATTTTATCAATTACGTCTGAGAGCAAACGGATCTCGCTAAGATCTTTAGTTTTTATTCGATTACCCATTTTTAGAACAAAACAAACACACATATCCAGCAATCTTTTCAATACATTTGCTTTACTTCAAGTCAAATCGAAAGAAAAAAACACAAGAACAAAAACTTCAGCAAACGTCTCACAGCTCGGAGCCATTCCCTGGCACTAGCCACTGCGTTTCGACTGTTTAATGCTGCTGCAGCAGAGAACCTTCCTTGGATACTTTCTATATACACATTCATATATATATATATCTCGTAACTTATGCCGACATAGAAACTCACAAGCAGCAAAAGAAACGAAAGTCAAGAAAAGAAGCAGCATAAATAATACAAATACATCAAGTACAGTAAATATTACCTATAGTTCACACACATTTACAACTTAGCCGTAAGCGAGTCTCTAATTTGTATTTAATTCGTATAGGCATATAGAGATATGAATAATTAATTAACTAATTGATTAACTACAATAAACAATAGCATATTAACTAGTTCATATTGGATACGCAACAGTTGGCAGGTCTGTGGATCGGAGTGGTTGGTTTTTTTTTTTTTTTTTAAATAATATTTAACTAGTTATAAAACTAATAATAATAATAATAATACCTAATAACATTATGAATTCATTATAAATCTTGTGTACGATTATTGTGAAACGTTTTATTTTGTTAATACGAAAATAAAACGCGTGCATGGTTAATAAAGCTTTAATTTGAAGCTATGTATTTGTATAAATATATATGCATATATATACATATACATATATCGCACACATGCATATGCCTAGGTGTGTGCATGCGTGTGTGTGTGTATATGTATATAATATGAATATAAATGAAGCAAGCGACAAAGCAGCAGAAGTCGAAGGTGAAGAAGCGGAAGAAATAAACGTCCTCAGTTTATAAATTTTCAAATGAGTGACAGAAAACCAAGAAAACAAAACAAAAGAAACGTAAAGAAGAAAACAAAAAATGATTTAGTCAAGCAAACGTAACATACTTACAGTTAAGGCCCATATAAGTATATTAAAATAAACCATTATTTAAACATCAATTTATTACTGGATAGGCAGCGCAACCGAGCCCTCACAGGGCAGGAAAACAAATTATTTAATATAAATTACTTAGCCGCATAGAAAGCCATGGCTGGATGGGCGTATCGGTGGATAGAGTACGTGCTATATACATATGCATATACATATATATGCAAAGGTGTGTGCGCATAGGCATATGTATATATCACATACATATCTGTGTAACGACGACCGTTTTTAGTCTATAATAATATTACAAATAATATGAATAGTGGAAGAAGCGGAAGCGAAATCGAAATCGAATTAATGAAAACTTGAAAAACAATAAAAACAATGGCATTCAAAGCATATATGAAGCCCCTATATTGAAGATATAAACGTGAATTTTTAGCAGTGTAAGTAATACAATTATACGACAGACAAACACAAACACAAACACAAATCCAAACAGAAACTAAGACAGAAACAGAAACATTCACAACACAAGCCACAACAGAACAGTTAATAAGAATACTCACATAGCCGAGCGCTAGATGTCGCTAATACGCAAACGAGCGCTAGATGTCGCCCCAAATTGAACTAAACTCCAGAAAACTGATTCAGAAACCATAAGAGCAAACATCACTTTCAGGATCACATATTCATGAATATATATACATATAATATATATATATATATATGCAAATAAGTGCAGCAACACTTATAGGAAAAGCAAACGTATATATATACTATATGCATATTATATAAAATACTACATAATACTATAATATAATATTATTATACTTCAAATGGAAGGCAAACGCTAAAATCCAATAGCAAAATTAAACTCTAAGCATACATCAGACAAACAATGATAACATAACAAACATTAATAACTTGTAAATAACTCACACACACATCCACACACACACACATACTCGCACACACACATACAACACACACACACACAGGGAAACACTCATAACATATACAATACTATTTGACTTTTGGTTAATTAAACTTGCTAAAGAATAAACAAAAATTATTGCATCGCATTACATATAACAAGGAAATGGCAAAAGAAGTAAAGATGGAAACGAGAACGAAGCAAGAAATTAAAATCATATGCATCAACGTTAAGTAAAAGTAAAAGTAACAGTAAAAGTAAAAGATTAGTACATATACAAAGGCAATTAAGTGGAAGAGGCCGGAAGGCAGGCATAAGTAGGCACGGTTGAAGAGTTGAAGATCATTGGCGTCAATCAATCAGCTTTGATTGACGGCGCCTGTTGATAATGATGACGAGCGACGGCGCATAAAGAGAATTAAATAAATTACCAAGTAATATTATACAAATATTATTATATATAAATTATTATAATTATAAATTACTATTAAAGAAAAACAAAACAAGACAGAAAACAAAAAAAAAATATAAAAAACAAAAACAAATACAAAATCCAGCAACAAAACAGATAATGAAACACACTATTATAATGCGAAACAAAGAAAATAAAAACGAAACGAATTGACAACGTTGTATGATTTTGATCAGAAAGTAATAAAAACAATTTTCGATTTGTTACGAAATATACAAAACTCACGTGTCTTTCTATTTGCTTATGGTTCCTCATTAATTGGGCTTGAAACATGCGATAAATTCAGAAAGTTGTCAGCCCAGAGGTAGTTAGAAGTGGGTTGTGGCGCCATCTATATGTTAGACTAAAGGCTGCAAGCAAGAGGCTTAAGTAACTGCAAGCAGTTTTTCCCAGTGCATCGCAAACTGAATTCGTTCTACAATAAGAATATATGTGCTGGAAACTGCTTGAGCAGTATACTGCTTCTAGCAGTTTAATCTGAACTGCTTGAGAAACGTATGTGCAATGCAAAATAGTGTTGCACACAATGACATTAGGACTGCTTGAGCAATTCTAGTATACAAATTTCAGCAAGCAGTCTGCATTCTTTAACGGCACAGGCTGAGAAATGTCCGTCTTTTCTGAATGTCTGTCGTATCCACTTTGCTTAATATGAGGAATATATAACATAATATTATACACCCCCAATTACGCCTCTTGTTCTGAGTAATACAAAGACCATTCTGTTATAAGTTCTAAGAGATAAGTAAAAAGTACTGCATACTTTAAGGGGCCGCAAATGCAAGCAGTTCATTTAGTTCTATAGTTAGAGCAAACACTTCCGCCGCTGGGCACAGATGTTGGAAATGGTTAAAAAAATCATAATTTTTAGCAAACTGATTTTGAAAATATACAAATTCACTATAACAACAATGGGTGTATGTTGATTAACAAATAAGTTCAGATCTTCGCATATGCGTTTACCCTTTACACTTACATGAATCAGCAAATCATTAAAGTTCAAAGATTGGCGATTCTAATTCGTTACACCATATTGTTCATAGAGCTTGATTTCTCTTCAAAATTAAGGTCTAATCTCTTATGTCATACATTAAGCCGTAACTTATAGTTAATCACCTGAATTTATTCTTTCGGGTCACCTCACACTCAGCATTCGTGCGCGCAGCCTGTTGGCAAAACGTTGCACAAATATTGAGCAATATGCGATAGCCATCAGAATGTTGTAATAGCCTTTGCCTACTTCTTTCCCATTCATAGGCTCCGCAACATTGTTGTGAAAATACAAATTCAACATGGGCTAATCCCCCGAGCTGATACTTCCTCTCCGATGCGACGCCTCGGTGATGAGAATCGAGAATCGAGGGTTATCGGAGACGCAAATCGCAATTGGTGTAATGAAAACTCTGTTTCAAGATCGAAAGATATATGTCTATGAGTTTTTCATGCGACATAATTAGGGCTGATTGAATTGGCTGCCTGTCAAAGACTGTTGCTGCCCTGCCCTGCCCGCACGCTCCGCACATATCGAGTGTCAAAAAAAGCAAACTAGCCGCCGATCAGGTACACTCTGCTCTGCCCAAATAGCTGACAATTAGCGCCATTGAGTTTGCTTTAAGCGGAAACGCACACTCTGTGAAAAAATGGTAGGCAAACGTTGATACCAAAGCTGCTGCGCCTTTGTTTGCCCCATTTGCTTGCTTATCGCTGATTTTACGTTCCTATTTATTTTGCCAGCTATTCAATGCAATTCGCAAAAAACCAACTCCATTAAACAGTTGACGGCCATTCATTAGTCACTCAGCCCATCTAAAGTTTGTTTATTGTAGAGCCAGCTTTAGTTTGCCAACTGCTGATTTGATGGCGTCCGCTGATAGAGGCCTCATATCTGGACAATACTCAGCAGCACTCTACAATTGCAGTCGATGCCATTGAGCAGTAAAAGTTCTGATTTCAAGCATAATTGTTGCAGCTCAGCTCAGAAAATCATTTGTTTACAACGTAGCCTAAGTCGGAGGCATCATAAGGACATAAGGACAACATATCATTAAGCACTGTAGTCCCATGCCCTTGCCACAAGACTCCGCCACGGAAGAATATGAAGAGGCTAAACCCTTACACTTACCAAATGGCTTCATTTAACTTTTTTCATCTGAAATAGACCCTCAGCTGGACTTAAGCCTTGTCTACAAGTCTCAACTGCCAAAAGCTGATAGCTGCAGCAGACTAGAAAATCAAAGACAGCATCGACAGATCAAAGTCTATGTTGTCTATAGCAGGTGGGCTCTATCTATGCCTAGTCTAGTCTGATCTGGCCACGTCCGTCACTCCATCTATTCCTCTTCGTAGGCAGTACAACTAAATCAGCTGAGTTACCGAGACTTTCAGATCATATTTAACTTGAACTCTAGTGACTTCTTAGCTACTTACTATTTTTTTACTTAAACTGAATGCCACGCTCAGTAAGCTGAGGCAAACTGCTTAGCAACAACAATTTAGGCTTAAAGTCGATTGTAAACATCATTGGAAGGCAACTGCTGAGCTTCAATTGGAGCTGAGGCGAGTCACTAAAGGACCATCAAAGAGTCGACCCCATCTAATCCTATATGCCAGCCTCTACACATTTGCGCCTCTCCTTTCTAATCGACGGCAGGTTTTCTATTTGCATATTTTACGAGTGTGAGAGTTGTTAATAACGCGTAAAAAAATGCTCAAATTCCGTATTCGAAACGAAATCAGGAATCAGAATCAGGCGCAACGGCGCGAAGTTGTGTTGTTATTTACTTTCCATGTTTGCTTTTGATTTAGTTATTTATTTATTATTACATTTGACTGATTGCCAAGCGTCGCGAGCTAACTGCCCGCCCCCGCCGCCCACCAACATGAACTCATGTATTATGAATAAGTTTATTGTCGTGTGCTATGTCTATTTATTTAGTGGGAGCCCGCCAGCGCGGATGGAGCATGTGAGAGGGAGACATAGAGAGCGGCAGAAAAACTCGTCAAAAATTAAAAAGTGCGTGCTGATTTGTGCTCTGTGTAGCTGCCAAATCATATTAGGGCATTTGTTATGCAGCTGGCAACCGGCAACCGGGGCTTTTAGCACGCTGAAATCCCATTTTTGTCGCTGCCCAAAATGTTGTCAATGACAGCCCGTGAAACAATTTATGCAGTCAAATATAACAGACTTACATATTTAGCCAAAAAAGTGTACATATATTGCCTAATGCTTGGGGCAGCTGAACCCATTTGGAGTGCTCTTTGAGTACAATGAAAATGAATCATGGCAACGTGTCGGGAGTACGCGACTTATGGATACCATACATCGTGAACAGAGCTATGACTAGCTTGATTCATCTCAAATTGTCTAACATTTCTGCTTTAATAAAGAACGAAACGGCAGCAAATACTTTTTATGTATTTAACTTGCACATAAATTAGTTAGGGCTGTGCTCGATAACCAACACAGAATACATTGCAAGTAATTAAAGCTTATAGCTATCTGCAAGGTTTCACATAACTAAAGTCAAGTAGGCCTTGAGCCCTCTCCTGGCTGCAGCACCCACACGCCCAGTTAGGCTGTTTGGGCGACCATCAAGTTTCTCTGGCAACTTGAGATGTCTGTCAATGTTCTTGTTTCTCATTCACCAAGCCTCTGTGATCTTTCGCAGCTTATTCAGTTGCAACTGCATAGCATAGCTAATAGCTAATATACTCTTGTAGATTCTGACCTTATTGTCAAGAGCAAACTTGTTTCAAACTGCAACTAACCAAGACTTTTTTGCCAACATAGACTCAAGTGAGTGCTGCAGCGATGTGACATGTCCTCTGAAGGTGAGGCTGCTGTTAGGGTTAACGCAAAGGTATTTATATATGCCAATAAGTGACAGAGTGCCCGACCTTTAAAAGTGTTGCCAGAACAATTACGAAAATAATAAGCAAAAGTCAAATTTGCACAATAAAAAAAACCTCGCACAGCTGATGCATCTGTTGTGTGTAGTTCAGACTAATATATATAGAAATATATAAATATTATGCATATATATAAATTGATATACATATTATAGACTTCAACGTTAATTTTTATAAATTTCCTTCATTTATTTATTGTTGAGCTTGAATCTGATTTGCAGATTCAGACTCAGAATCAGTAAACATATAGTCTTTAACAATTTGCTCAGAAAGTTAGTCTCTAGCTTTAGGCATCTGATGAGACATGTGATTTACTGATTAGGAAATGTTTTCATATATTGAAACAGATGCAATGCTATGCGCTGAAGCTTGGTATCTTCATATAAGTTAAATAAATGAGTAGAGTAAATGAGTAGAGTTGGCGCAGTAATTCAGAGTCATCTTAAGACACTACGCTCTCTGCTCACCGATGATTACAACTTTTTTTTAGTAAATTACTTATTACTTTAGTAGATTACTAGATGTCACTAGATAGCTTCCTTAAAGTTGCTTATCATGTAAGTAGCTGCACCTCTGCGATCTGTGGCTATGAGGCGAAGACAAGAAGCTGTTGCCAGTCTGCTGGGCACAGTTCTGGCCATTAGTAAAATCAACAGCAGTTAGCAGAGACATACATTTAAAACTAACAGCAATAAAAAGGGCAAATGCTGGCCTGAATTTCATTTAACCTTTCTCTCTCTCTGTCGCTCTCTGTCGCTCTCTGTCTGTCTCTCTTCATCATGTCATTCTTTTCTTGTGTAAGCCCCCCTCCTTGACGTGGTCCCTGTCATTCAGTGCGACTGTTGTAGCTATTGTCAACGACGTGGAAAATGTTACGCTACAATTTAATTGAAAGGATAATCAGGCGCACAGCGGCAGCGCGTTATGCGAGGAGCGCACTCATTCAAAGGGGCAAGCATACAAAAAGCCGTGCAATGAATGTGTCTCTGTCTCTCTCTGTGTATGTGTGTGTGTGTTGCAAATAGAAATAAAAAGCAAACGCAGACGCAGACGCGGACACAACGGTGGCAACATCGGCTTTTGTTGTTCCCGTCAAGTGTCCTTTTTGATGACGATGGCAATGGCTTGGCTTCGGCTTTGGCTTTGGCTTTGGCTTTGGCTTTAGCTATGGCTGTGGCGATGATGACGTTTCGGGGTTGCTTTGGTAGACCTCGCTTGTGGCCGGGTATGTGAGCCCACAACGTGGCCAGCTTTGCTTCCGTTGCGTCGCTGCGATCCTCGGGCCAGGCCGGGCCGGGTCGGGCCGGGCCATGGCTGGGGGAGCGCCCGTGGCGCAGGGCGTGTGAAGAGCACAGGAGGCAGCAGAACGCTCGACGGACAGACGGCGACGCCAACAAAAGGGGTCGCCAGTTCGCGACGACTTCACCGTCGATTGGCAAATGAAACTAAATAAAATTAAATGCGTTGCACAAGTTGCAAATTCATGCACAATCAAAAGGATTCACGCTGCGCTGCCCCTCTCTCTCTCGCGCTCTCCTTCTGCGTTCTCTCTAAGTCTCGGGCTGGGCACAAAGGCCAGCAGCAGGCGGCAAAAAATCAAAATAAAAAATGTAATTTTAATCAAATTCATTCGCCCCTTTGATGCATACGAATAGTTTCTGATTCACATTCTTCACTCACACTTCACCATTTCGCATTCAAGTGCCCAGCCCTTTGCCTTCGACTAACCTTATTAAGAGTCGCCCGCTGCCCTTCATTGCTTCATCGTAGCGCTTGCCTTGCCCTGATTCGTGTTGTGCCAACAAACGCGGATGCGCAGCATGTTCCACTCACCTCAAGCCCGACTCCCCACGGCATCTGCAATAACGCAAAAAGCATTCTTCTGCGTACAATGCAATTAACTTGGGCAGCCAGCTGACGCCGCCTCAGACGAGCAGGCGACGAGCTGACTGCAGTGCTAAATCTGATCGGCAGTCTCTTGCCAAGTAACTAATTAATTAATATTGAAGCTACAATCATTAGCTAATGACTAAATCACAAACGTTTAACACAATGTGTTATTCCTGATAAAATAGTATTATTTTATATTTATTTATTTACATATTTCTATATTATTTCGTCTTGTTTTATATATACCTTTAAGTATAAGCCAGTTGAGATTGCGAGGCAAGTTTGAACGCAGCTTTAAATCATTTTATATTAATATTTTTATTAATACAATATTTAATATACAAATAAATTTAAAAATATATATTTATAAATTTAATGAGCATTAAACTTATATTGATTAATTACTTAATATAAATTTCCCAAGAATTTGAATTTCTAATTTATTTTATATTTATATTTTTATTAATACAATATTTACAATACAATATTTAATATATAAATAAATTTAAAAATATATAATTATAAATTTAATGAGCATTAAAAAGCCAAATAAAATTATTTTGATTAATTACTTAATATAAATTTCCCAAGAATTTGAATTTTTCATTTATTTTATATTTATATTTTTATTAATATAATACTTATAATACAATATTTAATATATAAATAAATTATATAAACAATATATATTTATAAATTTAATAAGCATTAAAAGGCCAAATAAAATTATATTGATTAATTACTTGAAATAAAATAGAAATTTGAATTTTCAAGTTTAGATAAAAAAGTTTTGATATAAAATAAAATAAATATTTTTAATTTTCATAACAGCTTTAATCACAATTTTAGTTAAATATTTGTATAAAGGTAACAGCAAATAAAGCCTTCACAGGTAAGTTGTCAGCCTTCTTCCATGGAGTGCGAATATATTATTAAAATATTCTTCAATATTCGACCATTTTTATATTAATATCTTTTAGCTTAAGCCAATGCAGAAGCCGTAGCCTTGTTCACATAATGTTATATTTGGCTAAAGTACTTTCGGCATAAGCAATAAGAGCCGAAGGGGAAGGCTTGGTAACCAAGAAAGCAAGCATCGAATAGCAATACTATCGGTTGGATTAGGACAGCTCTAAATACGATAACCTGTGATCTGGACTAGCACTTGGCGCCGCTTGACAGCTGCTCGGAAACTGATTTATGTGCAGCGACCTATGGACGAGGCCGAACGCAACCGAACAGCAGTTAGCCGACATGCCAAGCAATTAATGAGAAGCACAATTGAGTTGTCAGGACATACGAAACGGGAACAAGTGCGACGGCGCCTCGTGGCGAGATCTGAATAAGAGACAGCGGCAGGAGCTGCACTCAATACATTCAATTTTGCGAGAATCCCGTCTGCCGTTTGTCAGCCTATTAGTTACTTAATCAATGCGCTTCGTTTTTAAGCAGAAGTCTGAAGGATCGAGGCGGAGTAGCTGGTGTCGAAAGGACGTTGCATGTTTTGACACAAGGCGGCAATAACAACAACAAGAACTGTAAGCGGACACTGCCCAAATGTTGTTCTCATTGTTGTTGTTGTTGTTATTCTGATGTAATGTAATTGGAACTGCATTTACTCAAACACTAGTGTTTGCTTTGTGTGTATCCTGGGTGCTGTTTTTAACACGCCTTCCTCAAATGTCGAGACGTCGCCTATCGCTACCTGATCTCAGGCTGCACCATTTATAATGAGGCAGTTGCTTGAATGCGATTTCGCTGATTAGGTGGAAGAGTCGAAAAGCAGCGCCAGCTGTGGCCCACCATCTTGTGAGCCTGAGCTAGGGTGTCCGCTAGCCACTGCTAATCAGCTGCGGCACGGATTGAACATAAGCCAGCTCCATGTCACAGCTTGACATGGCAGGGGTCACCCCGAAAGCGCTGACCAAACGCTTGACCGCTGGGTGCGCGCCTGATTGGCCCGACTGGCCATGCTCTACCGTGGCCAGTGACCAAAAGACGCAGGCGCAACGGATTAGCAGTGGCTCTCTTGGCCAGCCGCACGCAACCACGCAACCACGCAGCGGCGCGGCAAGTCAGTCGGGGCGGGGCAGCTGCCTCGCCATTGTCCGCTCACGCTCACGCTCGGGCACGAAAATGAAGCTGTTGTCGGCGACAGTGCGACAAACAATGCCCCATTTACGTTTCACGATCCACTAGAAGAACTTGATTTCCCATTATTATTATTGTTCTGCCCCGTAATTGCTGCCCTGAGACCAGGCATTAGTGCCCCGGCACGCAGCCATTCCCCGGCATCCGCAACCGCATTGAGAACGAAATTTTTTCTCTGTTTATTATTATTATTTTTTTTTGCTTTGAAACTTTATTGAGGCGCTGGCATGGCATGCAAATAGCACACACAAAAAAAAAAACAGAAAAGAAAGGCACCAAAGCCAACACACACACACGCTCTTTGGCTGCGTCTGCTGCGATGCGGGATTAAGCGACACAAAGTGGACGCACTTTGCCGGAAACAGATTGGACAAATGAGACACTCGAAACGCAGACACCTCGTCGAGAGCTTGCTGCGAAGCTAGCCAGCAGGGAATGCTCTTTCTGACCAAAAAAAAACAGAAATAAAGGAAGAGAAACAGTAACAAAAAGTAGCTGACAGCCCGTGACAAGGTACTGGCAGCAGCAAGGATCCGAAGCGTTAGAGCTGAGTCGCTCAGGCTGGCATTCGTTTCAGTCTGGCGATTTCAAAGCGACAGTTTCATCTTTTGCTTTATTTCGCCAAATTTGATCACATTATTACGAGACGCTGGACAATGGCTGTGGAGTAGGCCGGAGCACTCGGCTAGGCCTATCTTGCCTGACCATGAAAATTGCAATTTTTCGCCAGATAATTTCAATCTGTGACAATATCGCACCGCTGCAATGTTGCACACAGCCAATTAGCCAGGACAACACAGAATGGGAAGGAGAGAAAGAGGCATTCAATTGATTCGTTGCGCCATCATCGACGGGAGCAGAGACAGAAAAAGAATTGCGTGGTTGATCGACCGCAATCATTTGGCCACAGCGGGTACTCGTCGACTGGCTGTGTTCCGGTTCGGTGCGGTTCGGTTCGGCTCGGAACGGATTGACAAGGTTTTTGGGCCTTTTGGACTGGCTCGATCAGAGCTCCATGTGATGAGCGTGGCTAACGCGCCCATTTATGGACATATTGTGCAGCGGACAATCGGGCCCTCGGGGCCTCGTCCCATGTCATGCTGCATTTTGTAGCGTGCCACAGTTGCACACAGTTGCCCTGTGTGATCTGTGCGGCGACTATTCGCAACGATCGTAATGTTGCTGCTGATGTATTCATTTAGCGATGCCGCTGGCAGCCTTGCCAAACGGCAATGCCGTCATCATTATCATCATCTGAAGTGCTAAGTGGCCGCGTGTGACCAATTTGTTGGGCACAGCTGCCAATAATGGACCGCACCGGGCCCAGCGGCCATTGTTCCGCGCGGCACACCAAATGTGCCAACGAGCCATGGGTGGTGCCTGCGATGCAGTTTCGCAATCACAGCTCGAACTAACGAGGCCCAACTGGGCCGATCTGCTGCCTTCTTTGCCTCAATTACATTGCAAATGTGACTTCCAATAGCCAAACAGCTTAGGCTAAGTAGCTAAGGCATTGCTATTTTAGTATCGTTTAGCTTAGTGACTAATACTAAACTATGCCATACTAAGCTCTGCTTATTCAATCGTAGCTTTGCTCTTTTACTTTTTGAGATCTTCATCTGAGACAAATCGTTGCTCATGCAATAAAGTAAACTTAGCTTGGCAACTTGAAGTTTATTTAAAATAAAATGCCAAAGCTAGTTTAATACAAAAAAGCTATCCACTCTAAAATGAGCTAATAAATAAAGCAAAGTTGTCAGCTTAAAGTTGTCAGCCTCCAAATTAAGCACCCTATACATATTTACTGAACTGAACTGTAATTCACTTTTCCTACTACTGACAGGACAACATCTTTAACATTTGCCTTTTTACATATCTTTATAAAACTAGAAATTCCTAGAGGACTATGCCATGCCGCGGCTAGATCGACTGTTGTTGCAGCTTAAAGTGCGGCAACAGCAGGCGAGCATAGAGGCAGAGTCAAGAGTCACATAGTAGAGAGAAATATTGTGAATAAATAATAAATAATAAAGTAAACTGCACTATCAGGTCATTCGGAAGCTTAGAGCTAGCTTAGATCCAGCTAAGATTCTCAAGTTGTAGTTTGATTCTTCGTTAAATGATAGCTCATTGTGAGGAGTTAATCTATGGCAATTATTACCTCAAGTCAGGCTATAAGAACTACTATCATAGATAGACTATATACCGACTATGATTGCTTTGCTCTTGGTATAAACTATGTTTATTTATGTGCTGCAGGAAGCTGCTCTAAGTTGGGCTTAGCTTAGCAGCAAACATGAAGTTCAGTATTTGTTAAGCTGCACAACAAATTCGAATTTGGAATGTGTGCAACATAGCGTTGATTCGAATGCCAATTATGGAATCATTTGAATAATTAAAGAAACGTAAATGCTGATTGACTTAACACTTAAGCACATGAAACGAAATTTGTTGCAAATTTGTGGTGCTGTTGGGTCTGGTTTGGCCACAGCACAGCACAGCTGTGCATATATCTATGTGGCTGAAAGGAAATGAAATGGCCGGAAGCTAAATCAAGCCAATTCAGTCCGTTGGCAAAAATTCTATCAAAACTAAATTGAACGAAAGTCAATGCCAAAAATTGTATGCCGGCCACGTAACAAAACTAAATACAAATGTGTGCTCTCATTGTTGCCGTCCTTCGAGTCCAAGGTGATGTTGTTGTTGTTGGTGCTGCTGGCACCCTTACCAAATAATTCAAATAAAATTTACACCTTTGACCGTTTGCTCCGAGTCGTCGCCATATAAATGCGTCGATAGACTTTTGGTTGCCTTGCTGACCGAGGGACGACAAACGGAAATCCTTTTTCAATTTTATTTTATAGCAGAATGCGCACACACATGAATACACACTCGCACACACACACACACACATGCAGACTCACAGAAACACAGCTGCTGCAAGTTATTGCAAAAATATAAATTGAGTTGCCGGCCACTGAAGTTGATTATGGTCTACGCTTCACCGAATCTGAGCCAACAAATTTTCTCAATTCGGTTAAAAAATCAACACCAGAAAAATGTGAGTGAGCGACAGAGAGCGAGTTGGCTCAGCAGCGTATGAGAGTGAGAGAGAGAGAGCGCGCGCGCTCCACCGACTCTAGCAAATGGCACTTCTAAATAGCGCCCACAGTTGGCTCTAGTAAGGGTCAGCTTGGAGGCAACAAAAAAGAATACAGCGTAGCCTGCATTAATGTGGGCTATGCTGCACGCCAAGACGCCCTGTAGCTAAAGAAACCCCTTTAATGGGTATACATGTTGAGAAAAGCTAAACTTCAAATGGATTTTTCTAATTGAAATGGCGAGAATATAAAGTAATATAATATAGATATAAAGGAATAGACACATCTACTTCGATATAAAGGCTTAGAATCGTCTTCAATTGGCTGTTAGCTTGCATATAGTCAGCATACCCCGTTTGCCTACGTTCCCAAGGGGTATAGCCCATAAACAGTCGTTGGCAATTTGAGGGCTGGCCAATATATTGGCCAGCTACACTAAGGATATGTAGACACATATGTGTGTGTGTGTGAGCTTCATCATATATACATATATATATATATATATATATATATCAGCTTGGTACTAAGCCCTGCGGCTCACTTATCAGCGTGCATTAAAACAAAGTGGGTATTGATGTAGAGTCCGGGTCCGCACCGAAAAACAAGAACAAAAACAAAAACAAAAACCTTCCCCCGCCCACTCGCCGGACTGTTGACTCAATTTACACAAAAGGCAAGAAAGAAAGCGAATTTGCCCAGCACCGAAGTTCAATTGCCCTCTAAATGCTGAGCATAGCATAGCATGAGAACAAATTGTGTTAATTCTGAATGAAAATATATTTATTTAAAAGTTTTATCATCGCGAAATATACGCAAAGCATAGAAAGAGCGAATTTAAAATCGCCTTATCTCAGTCAAAGTAGCCAATTGGAGGAGCAGTTCGATTGGCATCAAACATATTTGAAGCTAAAGGCTAGAGCCTGCCCGGGAAGGGCATGTTTGCAGCACATATGAAGGGTCGAGTCTTCCTTGCGGATCAAACGGACAGAAGCCGCTTTCACTTATCAAAGTGGTCGGGGTCCAAATTATTTACGCCTTAAGCTCCAAAGCCGATTTGTCCACCCACTGGCCCCGATCTAGCGGCACAGTTCGCATTCGCATTCCCATTTCCATTTCCTCGCACCCTTGGGCGCTGCAGTTGCTCACATATGAGTTTGAGATATGCAAAACATTCGACTTTTCAATAATGTGGGACACCGGTCGCAGGTCGCAGGTCGCAGGTTGCAGCTCCGACAGCGTCCCCTGAGGAATTCCCTTGTTGACGGAAGTGTCGGTGCCACTTAAGGCAACGCTGGCGCCGGAATTCAGGCGAAAGGAGGCTGCAAGCCGCCTCCTCTCCCTCTGCTCCCTCAACTGCAGTGTCAGCTTGCAGCAGTTGAGCAACAACAAGGCAAAGGGCAAGTGGCACAGAAAGGACAAGTGTCAAAAGTGTTTACGCAACCAGAGCCGTCATGTCCATGCCGTTTGTCTCACTTATTAATTGTATTTCGATAATAATTTCATGCTCGTTAACGATTCCCTGTGTACGGATGGCCCGGAACCGGCCCGTATTAGTTACACGACCCGCTCTCCCAGTCGTTAAATAGTCGCTAATTAGACGCACATGTGTAACACAAAACCGCATTTAAGCGTTACTCTAGCAGCAACGGCCAAAGGACTCAGACCCAGACCCAGACCCAGGGCCAGGACCTGTGTGTGTGACTGTGTGCGTGTGAGCATCGAGGGCAGGGGCCCGGCACGTTGTAGTTGATCCGCCACCGACGCGACATTCGACGAGTTCCGGCGAAGCACTAAAACTGTCCCAATTGTAACGAAATTATACACTTGAACTTCTTAACTTTGCCCCAGGGTCGTGCACCCAATAACTGTGCGTGTCTCTCTCTCTCTCTCTCTCTCTGTGTGTGTGCCGCGTGGTTTGCTGCTTTTTATGAATGTGTGCGTGCAAGTGTTTGGTGTCTTTGGTGTCTGCACTTGGCTGGGTTGCTGCTCGGCTGCAGCTGGGGTCGCAGGGCTGCTCAGGTCACATGCATAAATCTTTCAAAGCGCTTACCAAATATTTTGATGGATATTTGTATATAAATGACACCAACTGTAAGCAGCTTAGCGTAGCTATGCATATCAGCACTTGCTCTGATTATATATAAACACAACTCTATCGAATTCATATCTTAAATATTCTATATCATTCAAGTGAAGGACTCGAGTGCATATCCCCAATAGCCATTATATTAAAAGCTCTGCCCGACTGGCAAATACCCGAAGCTGGCACATGATGTGCATAATATAAAAGACTTTGATTATTTTCTTAACAGCAGAAATATAAATTTGAAACTATTTGTGTTATGCCTAATCATACAATATTATATTTAATCATTCTTTATGTTTTTTTTTTAACTTCAAATTTAACAAAACAATTCAAATTTAACAAAAGTTCGATTAAGTAAAATCTAAATTTTTACTTAATGGAATTTTTGTTAAATTTGAATTGTTTTTAGTTGAATGTTTTCTATTCAAAAATATTATGAAAATAATTTATTTAAATAATATATTTTGTGTATCTTTTTCCACCTCTTTTACACTTAAATTAAAATTAAAATTAAATGTATATCTCATAGACTTCCAAAGTAATACGAAATAAAGTGTTTCATATAAATACAAATAAAATAAAATCATTTATTTTTCAAATAATTTTTATATTTTTGTATGAACTATTTTATTCTTAGTTTGAGCTAGCAGAAATCTTAGTTAACATTTCAATCTTTCTGATTAAATATTTTTAAGCCAAAAATAATACCGATTTAACTGGCGCTGAAGCAAATATATTTATACAATGCTATATAAAAAAAATGTGAATACTTTTGAAATATTGAAACGAGCTTAAATTCATTTTAAATAATTTGTAATCAAATCAGTCAAGTCAGCCCACAGCATCTACGATTAAGTGAAGTTGAAGCTGCAAAAATTTATTCTATTCCAATATTCTATTCAGATATTTTTTTGTTATTCCCTCTGTTAGAATCCGAGCAGCTGGCTCCAAAATCGTGGTCCACTGCCAAATGGAGCAATCACAATTGCAAATCCAACCCTCTGAGGGCAGCGTTGTCTTCGTATTTTTATAAAAATAAATTTCAATACTAACTGAATGAGCCACGAGGACATTGACGTTGGCAATGATACGGTTGTTGGCGTGATTGTTGTTGCCATTGTTGCCGTTGTTTATTCCACTCATCGCCATTCGCTGCTCGCGTCTCTGGTCATCTCAGCATTTGCACGGCTCATTTGAGTACAAGTTGCTCTTTATTTATTTATTTTATTGCGGCCTCATTCGCGTTATGAACTCAATGGTCTGTGGACGTTATTTTCATAATTGCACTCTACAACAGTATCGACGGCAGCGAACAACACACCCGCCCCCAATACACATGTCCACACAACCGCCCGACCACCCAACCACCCACATCTACACCCCTAGTTAAACAGCTTCTTGCTTATTGTTGTTTCTTTTGCGATTGTTGTTGTTGCTGTTGCTGTTGGGCCTTTCATTACTCGCATTCCATTGATTTTGATGGTCTTTTGTAATAAAGTTTTGTATTGTAACTTTTTATATGCTTTCCTTCGCTTCGGCCAATAACCAAGATATTATCGCCAGACGCCGAGCAAAGAGACAGAGAAAGTATTATATAAAAAAGACAGTTCGTAGCAATCGGGGCATTCCCATGGACCGACCATTGATAGGTGATAAGCGACCGGAAGACATGTTGTCTGGAGAGCGCAGAGGACTGGCTGCTGGATAATCCGAGGCTAAGCTTACACAAATGTTGTGGCCTAATTTATCTTGAGTGGATCAATTCAGCAATAACAAAAACAAAACAGGAACAAAACAAGATCGATTTGATGATCGATTGAGCTGCTGGCTCAGCTCAGTTCAGAGAGGATCAGATGACGTGCCAGATTCCAGGTTTTTGTTGCCCATTGTGGCCGGGTGTGCTTTTGTTTGTCCACTGGCCATTGGATATGCTATCCATTTTCGAGGGGATTAAGACAAGTGCTGAGCCGGCCCACAGTTGGTTGCACAATGCCCAGTTGCAGTGGCAGTTGCAAGTGCATATGCCAAAACAAAGGGCATGCACGATCGACCTGCGATAAAGGGCTCAGGTCTCTCGTCCGTTTACCGACAGCCAGTCTACCGCGCATCCTCATGCCCATGCCCATGCTCATGCTCATGTATGGCTCATATTAAGCCTAAGTGCGGATTAGCCAAATGCTAATAGGTTTGCTAATGTGAAAGCACCGGCCACACATGCGGGGCCAGTTCGAGCCGGGCTTAAGGCTCTCGCACAATGATCGCGGCCAAGGTCCAGTGGCTTTTATTGTATGCCGCCCTTTCAAGAACGCAACTCCATTGTTCCATAAATTGCCAAACAATGCTGGCCATAGCGCCGGCGCTGCTCTTGCCAGTTTAAGACTTTGTTGCAGGCTCAGCTCTGTCTGAGCAAATAATTCTACAAGAAACAATTATGCTATTGTAATAATAATTGTAAGAAAACCAACTTAAATATG
This sequence comes from Drosophila hydei, assembly GCF_003285905.1. Taxonomy (NCBI): domain Eukaryota; kingdom Metazoa; phylum Arthropoda; class Insecta; order Diptera; family Drosophilidae; genus Drosophila; species Drosophila hydei. The sequence continues at coordinate 291,753 of NW_022045685.1, read as the reverse complement.
TGGCAAAGTTTTTATTACAATTTTTATTTTTTACTATTTTTAAACTATTTAAAAGTTCGAGTTGAGTTCGTTTTTATAATGAAAAACAAATTATATAAAAGTTGTAAGCATTGCAATTCAAAGATAAAATGTTAATTTTGTTTCTATTAAAATCATTAATTTCTATTCATACTAATTAAAATGATGTCTAAGCAAGCAAAAGTTTATTTTGTTTCAAATATTTCAAAATAAATATCAATTAAATTATTGATGAACTGCGCCTGAAGGCAAATCTTGGTGTTAACTACAAAAAGTCGCTTGCATATATTGATGCATCTATTTACAGCTAGTTGCCTGATCTTACTTTATATAGTTCTATATATATATAGGAAAAATGCATAAAAAACCCATTGCATAGCGGGGCTATGGCCAGGCTGAGTTATGGCTCAGTTAGCAGGAGAGAGCATAGAAATGTTACATTTTTTGTACAGGAAACGACATCAACGCGCGCTCTTTCCTCTGTGACTAAAGTGGCGTTTGTGTTTTTAAGCCAAAGCCAAGCGCATTTTAGTTAGTATTTGGGCACCCCCGGAACCCATTGGAAGTAGCTATCAAGGGTATAAGGTGCTCATGCAATATAAGCAACAGGCAGACAAAGGCGGCTAAAGGGTATGATGTGTTATAGATATATATGGCTTAGAATATATTTAGATATAAACGGCTTTAATCAAATTAGTTATGAGACAGTTTGACAGTTGCTACAGCTGCCCAGCCAAAGCCACCTCATATAATTACCTATTCTATCTAGTTGAAATTTGAGTCTATGAGGGCTTATGTAGCTCTGATAGAAAGTTTCACTTCAAAAATATGTAGAGAGAGAGAGAGAGTGAGGGAGAGAGAGAGAGAGATTCGTTAGGGTATTTACCAGGCGAGCACAGCCGAGTCGAGCACGCCTGATATATTTAGATTTTGTTGGTGCCTGGACACTGTCTAGTGCTTGGTGCACATTTTTATGGACCGGAATCTAGACGGGGCGGGCGGCACTAGGTTTCTAATCAGTGCAGCTTCCGTTTGCCGGGCCGTCAGTCAACACTGCGCGATATTTGTCAACAAGCGGAACTATAAATATGCATGAAGCTTTTTTTTCACCAGAAAACAAATTCGAGAAGGCAGACCGGCAGGCAGGCTGGCAGACAGGCGGGCAGGCGGACAGGGCTGGGCAGAATGTCAGCCCTGGCTGGCCAGTGGCTGTCGCAAACGAGCAGGCTTTGAAATTGCACTCAGGCAATATGTCAGAGAGTGAGCCCAGGGTAAACTCGTCTGTCGAGCATTTCATTTCATTCCTACTTTTTTTCTGGCACTACATCAATTTTTCGGACTAAGGGAAAATAACAAAAATCAACTTGGAAAAACAGTAGTAAATTGTGAACTGCAATAGAAAAGTGAATTAAACACATTGAACTAACTAGGCAGATACATCGACTGCACTAAATTTTGAAGTGGCAGCCTCCCGTAGTTGGAGTCCCTAGTAGTATCCTGATACCGATACAGAGGATGTTGCGTCAACTTCAATTGAGAGCCCCTATCAAGGGACTGCAGCTGAAACGCTCGTTGACCTACAGTGAGTAGAGCGGATTGCTTCCGTCTTCCTATCGCACTATTCTGATAATGTGATATGAAATTGATGTGCTCGTTTGTGCATTCTCTTCAGATTCCAAGCAGTTACAGCCATTTGCTTCGGTTGAGTTGGTTAAAAAGGAGCCGCATATCAAATTGCAACTAACGCCAGGACGCTACGTATCCCAGCTAATCGATAAGATTGCCCCAAAGATGGTACAGTGCAGCAATAACTTGCCATTGGGTTACTCCAACATGCACATGGAGCTGCCGATCTATGAGAATCGAACAAACATTAGGCAATACAGCGTTTGCTTAAATCCGCTGGAGCAGTTGCAGATAGAACAGGGCAAGATAAACCGTAACAGCAATGTGCCAATTGGCTATACAGATATGGCGGTGGATCAGCCAAGCAATACAGCCGTTGTTACCGTCGAGCACTCGCCAGCTGAGCAAAGCATGAAAAACGTTGGCGTCGCAAAGCCGCCGCCGCAGCCCAAGGCGCCGGAGCAGCCGGCACGGAAGATCCCACATTACAATCCACTTAGACGTCGCAGTAATGTCGATCCGGCGCGTGTCCAATATATAAAGGATAGATTTAAAGAGCGAAGCATGGAGACTGACACCAATAAACCGCAGGGTAAAAAGTTTATCTCGCGTACCACGCTGCATTCTGGTCGCTTGGACAAGATTGATTAGATAGCTCTCCATGAAGTCTCCCCGATTTTCCCGATTTTAGTTATACACGACAAGTCGAGTGTAGAACAGCATTCACCTTATGTTTTCAGGAATTTGACTTAAATATATTTGTTTGCCTATTGGCCAATTAGACTCGCACGAAAGTGATCTGTTCCATCGCTATTGCTAATATACTTTTTTATGGTTTCTATAAATACGTCGCATGACAGCTTTTTTGCCTCTATACCCCAAGACTTTTTAACTGGCAACAGCGACCCTCTACTAGGGTATAGAAACAACATAATAATCGGCCTCATCTTTAACTTGTTTAGCTGACCAATGCTGCTTGCCTCGTGCCCAGCTGGCAGCTGAAGTTTCTGATGGCCACGATAAGCCAGCTGAAACTGGTACAACAAATTCCAATTTGTTGGCGGAAGCGTTTAGTAAATCATTAAACTTGACCACGAGTTGAAATGCTCCTCCTAGTTAGCCCCGGCAGCGCTTCAACTAGCTCTCAGAGATTCTCTTAGATCTTCGATTTTGATGTGTTGTGGGGCGAGCTGTTGCCATATCTCAAGTACTTGTTGAGTACATGCCCAAAGTGTATGTGTTTCGTTGCTGTTGTTGTTGTTGTTGGTTCCACTTTGATCCATGTACCTGCCTCTGTCCAGTGCTGGGTTTTTTTCTTTTCTGTGTCGCTGTCTGTTGTCGAGTCTATTCAACTGATTCAACTAAGTGTTCCGCTTTCAGCTCGGTTTGATGTGCACAGCTACTTGTGCAGCTTTTTGCCGGTTACTTCTCATTGAGCTCGTAAAATCGCTATCCAGCTACCAACTTGACTCGGATCCATATCAACATTGCCCATGTAAGTGGAGATAAGAATAGGAGCGGGAGCGCAAATCGGTGCGCATACAAATCACACTAAACCGAATACGTCCAGGCAGCAGTAGCTTTGCCCCATCAGCAGCAACAACAACAACAACGACTACTGCAAGGAGTCAACTTCTGAGTTTCCCTTGAGTGCGCCCAACAGCAGCCGGCTCAATATCACAAAAAGTACCCGCAAAAAATCACATGGCAGGGCGCACGTGGGCATGGTTAGGGGGCGAGAGACAGACAGGCAGGGCAGAAGCACGAGCAGAGCAAGCTAAAAAAGCAAAAGGAAAAACTCAAAAAACACCAGAAGCAACAGCAACAACAACGAGCATATAAAAACAGCTGAACAAAAGCTGACTGACTACAAAACCAAGTCGAAACGAACGCGCGGTATCGACATCGGCACGCTTGGCGCTTGAGAGAGTTTTCGGCTCGGCTGGTTCGGGTTGGTGTTGGTGGCTGGTTGCGATTGACTTTGACTCCTGCTGCTATATATATCCTGTTTGTGCAGAGATTTAGCTTTGAGCTATGGATATCGTCGGCACTGCTTTGTATACTGCCATCGAAGCTCATCGATTCAGTCGTCGCCGAACCGAGCAGCAAGCCATGTGCCAAGAGACAGGCATGAGGCATCAGGCAGCAGGCATCAGGCATCAGGCATCAGGCATCAGGCATAAGGCATTGGGGGGCACGAGCCATTGGGCCATTGAGGCATTGAGTTATTGAGGCATTGGCATTCGGTTTGAGACTGGCCTGGGCCCCGCTTTCGAGTGTCGATGTCGATGTCGGTGCCGGTGCCGGTGTCGGTGTCGTGCAGCAAGTTGTACATGCTGTCAGTGCAGCTTTTTGTTGCCGTTTTTTAATTACATCCTCAACGAGGGGTGCATCAAGCATACGCCGTGTATGACGCGCCTTTGGCAATCGAGCAAAATAAAGAACAAAGGCACACAAACAAAAATACAAAAGTTAACATACCATGACTACAAGTTATACCCACACGTCTAGCAGCTCGCACAGGGTATGCACACGCCTCCCCTTCAGCTCTACTAAATTGCTTCTATTTGCATATTTTGTGTCTTATCTGCAATGACTCGTTAGTCGCTTGAGCTGGAAAGTTTCAGCAGGCGGCGCAAGGTCACCTGTAGCGGTGGCTGCCCACTCCTTGGCCAACAGCAGCGTTGTCTCCCTCAGACGTCGTGCCTGACGTGGCGCGTCTCTAGTTTATTGTAAAATTGTAAAATTCCAATAAATGCAGTTGGAGTCGACGCGTGAGTCGTCTTGCAGGCCTAGCAAAAGGTAAGCCAAAAAAATTGCGCCACCTTCAAAGCGAATATCGAAAAATTGGCCACGCGACATCGGTAGGAGTTGCTAAAATACAAATGATTCAAACTTGCGGCCAGCCCAACTGCATCTAGGCGCTATAATCTTAGAGTCACATTGAATAGAGCTCATATAAAAAAACTGATCTAACATGAACTGATCAAAACAGCAATCTTATCAAACATCGTTCGTTGATGAGCTCAGCTGAATCCTTGCCATTTCCTGTTTTACGATCTTGTTTATGTAATCTCTGTCATTTAAAGTGGCTCTGCGATGCAGCGCATTGAACTGTTTGAGCTGACTGAAAGCGAGTCAACAAATCCACTTGACCAGGCCAAACAAATTGACTATTGGCACCCAGGCACTCAGCTCAATTGTTCAAGGGATTGCGACGGAGACTGCGACTGGCGCAGCCAAGGCCATTATCGTCATCGTCATCATCATAGATTGGGTCGACCAAGGCGGTCATGGCAAGGAGGGGGCGGGCAGGTAACGGTAACGATGCGGCGCAGAGCAGTTGCTGCCGTTGCTGTAACGGCATCCTTTGCATCCTCTGCTGCTGCTGCCATTGGTACTTTGGGGATTTTGTGCAGATTTACATGCAAACAATCAAGATATGCCGGGCTTTCAAGCGACGCTATGCTGGGACCTGAATCTGAGCCAGGAGCCCGGGCCCAACACCCCCGCCCACGGCCCGGTAGCGCCCGCTCAGGTATCTCAAGCTGACAGTGAAGGTTGAATCAGTGATAGCAAAGGGATTGGCGGTCTGTGACCCGCACTTCACTGCCAATAGATACACACACACACACACACACGCATAGTTGATTGGAACAGGTGCAGTGGCAATGCCAAGTTTGTTTGCTTTACGCAGTTCTTTACCTTTGATTTGTCATCGTTTCATATATAAAAATACATATATATATATATATATATATATATATATATATATATATATATGTGTGTGTGTGTGTGTGTCTCCTTGTGTGATTTGCATGTTATTCGCAATGTTTATTGAATAAATATCTACACATGTTCCGCAGACTCCACAGCTGGTAATCCCCAACTCTAGCTCAATCAGAGTCAGTTTTTTCTGCTGCTTGCCATTTGTTTCACGTTATTGGCTTAATTCAATTGATGCTGAATGTTTTGCTTTTGGCTTTGCAATTTACTTTTTGCTTAACTCCTTCACACTCACACGCACTCGCACGCCCACTTGCCCTTCCACTGCCTCGCCCTCTCCTGCTGTGCCTTTGTTGTTGTTTTAGTTCAGGTTCACGTTGGCCTTGTGCATGTTTAAGGCGCGTTAATTATTTAATGCCTGTCACCCAGTGGCTAACACTCTGTGTTAAATGCAAATTGGCATTCTCACTGGACAGCGACAGCAAGCGCAAGGACAATAACAAGGATATCACACACAACACACTCGCACACACACACACAGTCCAGTTAACCCGTGTGACACATACAATACGAGCAGCAGGATAACACCGCGACATCAGCGCAGCACATCTGTAAAACTGACTATTAAAAAAGCAAACAGCCAAAGAAAAAAAGGGAAAAGGGCGAGAAAAACGTAACACATCAACAATGGCAACAACAACAACAACAACAGCAGCAGCAGCAGCAACAACTGACAGTCGAATAAAGCGTGGCCCAAAGTATCCCTTTTGGTAAGCAGGCATCCAGCTTGCCCAGACAAACTATACCACTGACCCGACTCAACAGCCCCACCCCTCCACACACACACACACACACACACACACACACATGCACGTGTAATCATAGCTGCTTTAACTGCGCATCAGGGTTGCATCTCATTGCGGCTAAGCGCATGAACTCCAAAGGCTGGGCACTGGGGGCTGGGGGTGCCTGCTGTGGGGGTTGCGGTTTCTTGGCTTTTGGGGTAAGGTCATAGTGCGCATGACAAGGCCTCTTTAAGCAAGGGGTAGTTGCCAGTCGCAATTAGACTACAATTTAAGTCTATTACAATTCTATTTTTTAATGCGTTCTCCAATTATGTTACAAATTACATTTTTTCAATTTTCGAGCAGCAAAAAAATGTTTGGCCTGCAGAGCTACTTTTATTTTGCAATTATATTAAAATTATATATATATAAAATATGTATAAACAAACTTTAATATACAATACAATTAAATTAACTTTTTTTAAATGCAAGCATTAAAAACACATTTTATATTTACTTGTTAAAAATTTACAATAAAACTAAAAATAAAATTTTTTTTGTTGTTTCACAACTTTGAGTTGGCAACACACCTTTGTTTGCTAACTTATGTAAAAGCTGATGATGGTTTTTGGTTGAGTTTGTCTTGACATTTTATTTAAAATAGATTTGTACTTGAGTAACACTTGCAATTTGTTGAAATGTTTACCATACTTTAATGCTGTTCGTCAAATTTATCGTGCACTTTGTACATTTCATGGACTTCATAATGATAAAGACCATTTGGCATTTGCTTGTATGGGTACGTAAACAAAGTAGAAATAGGTTTTTCGCGAGGAAAATCTACAAGTCTTAAGCGAAACACCATTAGATCCACGGAACATAACTGTTTGCGGCCTGGCGGAGTCACTAGTTTAAATAAACTCTAACAAGACGATGATCATGATTGTGATGATTTAAAAAATTAATCTGTTTGGCAACTATTAAATTAAAATCATATTTTAATAATAATGTCGTACAATTTTCTAACTAATAAAACTCACTTTATTGATATTAAAAGTATATTTTTGTACCTTATAATAGTATAAATTTGTGTTAGACTAAAATAAACTAGTCCAATTCAGAGAGAAATTAAAAATAAAAATACTTTAATGTAAATAGATGCTGATTGTACTTTAATTAATTATACTTTTCATTTTCAACAATATTTGTGTGACTAGTACTTTTATATATATATATATGTATATGTGTATATATATATACATGTGCGTCAGGCCAATCTAAAAAGAATAGTATTTACGAGTGTGTTGCGCGCATTATCATTAATTAAGGGGATTATGGAGCGTAGACGCTAGGCATAAAACCACAGAAAAAACACTTTCTACAACAACAACAACAACAACAACAACAGCATAAAAGTGCTGTGTTCTTGGTATTTTAATTGAGCTGAACGCATGCCAGCACTGATAACAAAGACATATGTGAGCCGGAGCCTCATAGGATATGGACGTGTGCGTGATTTAAGGCAAATCCCGAAAAATTCTGATAATTGACTTTGATGTCGACTGTCACCGACTGTCGGCAGCGTGCAACATGCAGTGTGTCTACAAGTTGCTTGCAACGTGCTGTCGACGCTGGCCGAGCCAGAGCTGCTGAGAAGGACCAATTCGACAGTGCGGAGCAGATTATATGGCCGATAACTTGGGCTAAATGTCCTGTTGTTTTCCTTATGCAGCACGCCGTATGCTCCGCAGACAGAGGCACAGGGACACGGAGACACTTCATGTGGCAGCCGCCGCGTCGCTGCTTTTATTACACAATGTCAGCAGCGACTGCGACGACACTTGGGTGCAAACGAGCCGATTATTGCCGCCTGATAATGCTCTAATTGCCCTGCAGCGACAACCAGTCGGCAAGCAGGGCTCCTACTGTTTGGGTTTTCGCCAGGAGATGTGAAAAGCAGCAAGCAGCAAGCAGAAAGCCAGAAAAAAAGGTGCCTCAAATCTGCACATCGCTTTGTCAGTTCTTTGTCTTTCGGCTGCGGGGACCATGCTGCGTCCTTAGCTAGCCTGCAACGGCTATCTGGAGACCTCTGTCACAGAGCGTAGGTGTTTTATTTGTCGTCCGCCTTGCTGCCTTGAACTGGGCAAGAGCACTTCATTAGTGTCGTGCGTCTGCACATGGCTAGATGATTGCTGCCCCTATCTCTAATTGTCTACAACTATCTTTATCTGAGCCTTGGCCCGACTCGACTTGACTCGACCCAGACCCAGCCAGACCTAGGCCCCGGCCGGTTCTATCACTAACCGCAGTTGGTCAGTTTCTTGGAAGCGTGTCGGCATTTCTTATGTTGCAACAGCTACTATCCAATTGATTTTTCATTTTCAACTTCTGACTTTTCCGGAATCCTGTGAAAGACACTAAATACACTTAAAAAGAAAACACATTTCGATCTGATTTGTCAGATGTTCGCCTCGTCTCATTTGCATCTCTTTCAAAGCTTAGACGAAGGCATCTGTGGAATGATTGAACTGTAAGATCTCAGCTAGACTAATGAACGAGGATAGATTTGGATTGCAGCTCCACTACTATCGTTTACTATAGAGAAATGAATCCGTTGAGCTGTCAGCTTAGCTAAGCCTATAAGCTAATGGGCCTGAAGCATTGGGCCCGGTCCGCACAAGTAGCAAAGGCGAAAAATTGAAAGAGCCGCAAGGGAAATTGATCTGATGGTCCCTTTAGGCAGGCTGTGGAGGTGGCCGAGGCTGCTGGGCTGCCGGGCTGCTGGGCTGCTTAAATGTCCAACAAGATTTGATTTTTATCGCAAGTATATTTGAATTTTATTGCGTACGAAATATTCGATACAATCAGTGGCCATAAAAAACGACTGGAGCCGTGTCCACGTCGCCTGCCAAATGGCCAGCCCCGCATAAGCCCGTCCATCCAATTGGGCAGCAGAGTGGGGCACGGCGGCAGTTGGAATTGCAAATGGACAAGGAGGACTTTGGCCCGGCTGGGTCCGACCGTCGATAAGGCGGCGACGTGGACATTTCTTGGCCACGTTGGCGTCATTTTCCACGCAATAAAATAAACATTCAAAACAAAATCAAACTAAACGCTGCATGTTGATAGCGCACGGTCTGTGTCCTGGCAGCGCTGGCTGGCTGACTGGCTGGCTGTCTCTTGTCTCTTGGGACCCAACCAAGCGACGCCTGGCCTGGCCACTCCCCTCCTCTCCCCAGTTCCCATCCATCAATGTAACACATTTAATTATACCCTGCAATGGCGCAGAACGGCTATGATAACTCTCCTGTAGTAGAAGCTCATGGTTTACCAAGTTTATGCTAATCATTGTGTAGGCCAAGAACAAGTCACTTAAGCTAATAACAATGAGCTGAAGTATTAGTTAGCTAATACTGCAAACAGATGAGGAAATTCTATTTTATATTCTTTCCCCATCAGATTGTCCAAGAGCGGCATCGTCTTTACTCTTCTCTTATCTGAGCGTATATCGAATGCCAAAAGAGTGTTTTATCTACAGGGTATCTGCGTAGTTTGTCACTTGCGCGTGTAGCATTCTTCCATTAGCATTATTTTATGCTCATTTTTATTTCATTTTGCATTTTTTTCTTCTTTTTTCTCTGTGCCTATCGCTGGTCAGCATCAGAGGCCGCAAAGCCCTGCCGAGTCCGCACCCAAATTCTTTGCCCAACTAATAGTTTGGGTAAACAAGACTCGCTGAACTGAAATGGAAGTGGAACTGGAACTGGAACTGAATGATTGTTGTGAAGGGGTTGACGCTGGTCAGAGGACATGCTTCGTTAGCTTTTGCGAGCCTGATTTAATAAGTTGGATAGCCCAATCGTCTTTCGATTTCTATTATCTGTTTAAAGGTCGGCCAAGGGGCAAGCACATCAAATGCGTTTTTATTGAGACTTAGAGCCAATGTGACAACTTGAATGGCCACCCACGCTGTGGCTAAGGGCCCTAAAGTGCCTTGGCCACAATGAGTGTGGGTCAGGGACTCGGCTTGGGGTCTGCTCTTGGACTTATGTTGATGGCCGGGCCCAGAGACAGATAATCGTAAAACGGCTGAAAGAGCGTTAGACAATAAGACAACAGGAACAGGAAACGACAATGGCGTAAGGTCTTTCTCATCTCTCGCTCTCGCTGCTTCAGTGTGTGTGGTGACATCAGCGCCCATTATAATTTGGGCAACGGACGGAGAACAATTACCAAGCGACCAAGTAGGTCCTACAGACAACAATGTTGTGCTCGGCCTTTGGCCACAGCTCCTGATTGCTTCATCGGCCAGCAGGAGCAGCGGCTACTGTGCCCAATGTTTCTATGAATCTGTGAGTTATAGGCTCAGTCACAATGGGTACCGACTTGCGACTTGCAGCAGGAACTGCTGCCTAGCTTGAGCCACATCTTTGATTTATATTGCGGATGCGCCTGGCACTTTGCAGCCGCCGCTGACTCTTGCGCTCGCTCTCAGCTCTAGCCAGAATTGGCATCTTATTCGGTCAGCCCAGCTGGCCCTGGCCAGCGCCAATTCAATTATATAAATCATGGAATCTCTGCGCGATGGAGGTTCGGGCATATCGCTTTTCAATTGGCCTGACATATCGAAATCTGTTATGATATATCCCTAAATCGTAGCACAATAAACGATTTTATGTGTGCGCTCATAAAAAATCAAAGCAGAATCAAAGCGATAAAAACGGTTAAAATTACTACCCCGAGCTTTGGCTAAACAGCCTCATTCGCACGCCGCGGCACACCCCCTCACATACATACACACATGCGCTCGTGTGTGTAGCCAAGGAAATTGTCATTAGACATGCCGAATTTATGATTCTTGTTTTGATTTTTTCCTTTTTTCTGGCATCAACTCCCTGCTGCCCCTTTCCTACAATTCTTTTTTTTTGGTTTTTTGGTAACCCTTCTTCAAGCTGTTGTTGCTGCTGCTGCTGCTGCTGTCGCACACTCACAAACTCATAAATTGTATAAATTGTTGGGCTATTATTTCTCGTTGCTGTCAGCGCAATATTGCGGAGAGGCAAGTGTCACAGGCGGCGAATTCGTTGCAGCCAGAGTGGGCGAGAGAGGCTGATACAGGGAACGAGAGAGACAGGCAGAGAGAGATTGAGTGAAATACATATAAGTCTATATACATATGTATATATGAGTACATATGTGCCTGGTCAGACATGTATTACATATCATTTGTCATCTTTTTATTATGTGTTTTTTTTTGGGAATTTTTCCCTTTTTTTTGGCAATTGACTTTGCAGCCTTGACTTACGCCAAATGACATAATTAAGCCGCTGGTCAGGTAGTCGCTGTCGACGTCATTGGATTTAGGGTTAGGTTAGGGCTTACACCCTAACCCTAGCGCTAACTCTACCGTGGGCCATAAAATATAATTCGCATGAATTCGTGGGCAAATCCTTTTTTTCTCCTTTTTTCTCTGCCCATTAAATTGCAGATTTTTGTTCGTTTTTTTTCCGGCGAAATTGTTGTCAAATTTCATACAATTCTTTGGCAATCGGTTTTTTGTCAATGCTCAGTGGGCTGTTTGCATGGTTAGAAAGTCAATTGGTTTATGATGCCAGCAACCCTCGCCAAGACTAGCAACTCAGCTGCGATCTAAACGTCAGCTAGACTGAGAACTGAATTCGAATTTTGCTGGGCAATCATCTGAGCCAGAGTTCTAGGCTTGATCAAACTTGAATTGTCTTTATCGTGCATCTGGCCAAGCGAATCGTTGCTCGAGCAGCTTCAGCTTAGGCTGAAGTCTGAAGGCTCACAGGGCTTGTGCTTGAAATAAATGAAATGAATGAGTCCAACATACGGCTCCACTCATAGATCAGCAAATGAGCACCAAAAGCTTATCAGATAGCAACTGCTGTCATATCAGCTATCAGGATTCGTTCGTGAAATGCAACGTTGCGTTTTAACATGTTGTCTTTGGCCAAGTTTCTGTTTAACACATATACATATCGTTTATTGTCCAAATCGATGACACTGACAACGAAAAACCGGCCACAATTTCCCGGTAATTAGACAGAGACACCAGCCCAAGGGCAGTTTATGGCCGGGCCAAGCTGAGCCGAGTCGGGCGAGTTTTGGGCTGAGGTTTTGCGGGTTGCATAGAGTTGAATCATCTTCTGGGTAAGTTCTACCTGCCATTGTCTGTGCCATTGCGTCAGGCCGCTGGCAACTTTATGCAATGGGCTCTGAAGTCAAGGCCACTGGCAGAACGCGACGGGACTCACATCGCCTCGCCACACTATGCCTTTCCTTGCCTTGCCTTGTCGACTACCTGACACGCTTCTCACACGCGGCCAAACTCTTTTCTTTTTATCGCCATCCTCATGGACTTCTTCTTTTTTGGCATTCACTCTCACTCCTTCCAGTTTCATGCGAAAAAGGATTCGAGTGAAAGGCTAACTGCGAATACTTCCCATTTGGCATTTGGCTAGCTAAGCAGCCGGGCAATAGAAACGAATATTTTCGAACTGCAATTGAATTGCAGGCCAAGCCGGACTAAGCCAAGCCAAGCCACTCAATGCTCAGTCATTTAACCGTTTTTATTTTCTTTTTTTTTTTTCGGAGCCATTTATTTGGCCGTTTATTTAGCAGTTTATTTAGCCGTTTCTTTTTATTTTTATGGACGCGCTGCAGAGCGTTCAGCATTTACTCTCCAGCAATTATAGTACAATATATTTCCCCAATCACCTTAAAAGAGAGAATCGAAAATGACTCCTTTGATGGTTCAATTAACGTAGTTTGCGCATTGCTCGTACCGAAAAATACCAAACGCCAGTCGAGGTGAAAAAAGGGAAAATCGTTAAGAGTGAAAATTAGACAAAAGTCGTTTAATAAGTGCCACTCGCTTGGAAATAGCTTAGCTCATATGAGGCGAATGCACACGAAAATCTATTCTAATAGTTTGAGCTGGTGAATTCGGCAGAGAAACATTTGCATTTTTTAATTTGTAGATATAAGCAACATCAGTTGAATGAAGCTAAGCTATGTAATTTGGCACTTGATCAACTTGTAGAAGCTCAAAAGGAGCTGCATATGAGAATATTAAGCATTAAATGTGAATATGGATATCTAGATTCAAAGACCACGCTTCTTTAATCAGCTAAAGATATGAGAATCACAATGATTGGTCGTAATCAAGGCACAGACAGAGACCTTAGCATACCAACAGTTCTTAAAAGACAGCACTAGACAGACTAGAAAACCCTCAAAGCATACATTTTATTATATACCTTATTATATTATTATATACTTTCTCTCAGGCTGGTCTGAAATTATATTTTTATATTCCTATTTCATATAGATATTACCAAAAATTGATCACTTTTAGCATCAGCTATAAGTAAAGTCAAAGAGAACTTTCGACTAGATCTGTCTCTTCCTGTTAAAGCTTCTGCTAGCTGAGTGTATTGCATATAGATAAACTAGAAATATAGAGAAGCTGAACCCTAATTAAGAGTTTAGAGTTTAAAAGAGCTTAAAAGTGTTGCAATACTCTGTACATAGACAGTTGTCCAATGGCTGTCAGTCAGCGAAAATTAAGCCATAATTAGTTAAACACTCTGTTTCAGCAGTTGCTTCTGGGGCCAATGTCCTGCAGTTATCAAAATAAATAAAACATATTTCTTATGAAAAATGGGCAAGATTAATTTCCTTTCGATGGGACTAGGTCAAGCGGGGCGTGTGCCGATAATTTCTTAATCAACAAGTAAAATAAGGGCATGTGGCTGTGGCAGCAGAGAATAATAGAAAAATTTAATCAATATGCCTCAGTTTGAAAGTCAAAAAAATAAAATATTTCAATTTGCCAAGGGGATGAAACGCTGCTGCGCGGCTCTTGGAGGGGGCTGCACCAGACAAATGTTGGCTCATTGATTAGCCGTTGGCTCTGGAATCCTAAGGATGTTCACTGTGGGGGTGGCCCTCTGATTTCTAAGCTCTGTCAGCAACTGCCCAATGACTAATATCAACAATTTGTGTTTCGAGTGAGTGTAATGTATACCCATTATAAATATTTAAGTGGGTATATGCATGTAATATATTTATATTTATATAATATTTCTAAAGTATTTGAACTGGGAAATGTATGTAACAGGCAGGAGTAGGCGGGGCAGACCCCATAAAGTATATATATTCTGGATCAGAACTACAAGCTGAGTAGATGTAGCCAAGTCCATGAAATTTTGAATGTTTTTCCTTCCAGATTCAGTAAGAGTTTGTGCTTTGGCATCTGCACACATCTGAATAACCTTATCACGCTCTGAAACTGATTAAATAATCAAGTATCTAGTAGAAAAGTTATTCAAAAATTTATGTATGAAAGAAGAGAGAATAATTCGAATATCGTAGGGTATCTCTTAGTCGATCCCTCTGAACTAGAGCACTCTTACTTATAATAAAAGACGATATTATAATATACAAACACTTAATATGATTTTTACTTCAACATTGTTTTTGCTTTAAAATCGTTGAGTTGACTTTAAAAAAATTTATTTTTCTATATACAATATTTTTATAAATTAAAAATTTAATAATACTTTTTTTACTCGATACAAATCTCACAACATTGAGTGGCTCGCTCAGGTTTGTTTCAACAAATTTGACCCTAGATCTCCGAAATGAGCAGTTCGTATCACAATCTATAGAGTTTTGCTATGCTGACTACACACATCTGCATTTATACTTAATATTGATGAAAGCTATGATGCTGAGTGATCTATGCTTTTTAAGGTAAAAGCCTGACCCAACTGGTGTTGCTCAAATAACTCTCAGATATGAACTCTGAAATTGCAGATAATAAAGATTTTGCCAGATGCTGAGGAGCATAAAACGAAGTTAGAATGCTAGTCAAGGTATCTACTAGTCAGGCATGGCTCACTTAACCATATTTATATGTTTGTAGCAAATGCAATAAACATTAAAAAGACAATAAACACACTTATCTATAGGAACAATTGTGCTGCAGAATAATGCAGCCAGGTTGATGACACAGCGACACATGCATAAAGAGAGAGAGAGAGACAGAGAGTGAGAGTGGGAGAGAGAAAGAGAGAGGTAGAGATAGAACAACCACAGACCACACCGTGGTCAATTAAGCCTTTAATATACGGCTGTCCACCCGCTTATGATGCCCCAATGGCAGAAACGAAAACTGATTACAATGTCCGATGTCTGTCATTGTGAATGTTTCAGTGGCTGTGGCTGTGGCCCTGGCCGTGGCCGTGGCTGTGGCTCTGACTATTGGCCTTGTATGCTGCGGCGGCTATTTGTTTAGCTCCAATGTGTCGAACCCCCCGTGCGGCGTGGATCGGCTTAGGGCTGCGATTCGGTTTATTGAAACATTTCTGATTGTTTCTTAACCAACTTCGTGCAGGACAATGGCTGTGGCAAGGTTTTGATTTCGTGCCACATCTTCTTCTTCTTTTTTATAGTGCACATATCTGGTTCATAAATCATGTCAGAAGCTGCGGTCGTCGCCGACCTGTCTGGGACGACACAAGAGAAAAGTGAAATCGAAACTATTATTGGTGATTTTTTACCTTCTACGGATATTTGGGTTTGTTTGCTTTGTGCGGTTTGTTGAGGTGGCAGCTCGTAACGTCTCTCAATGACAAATAAAAACATCGAATCATTCATAGCACTTGTTCGGCTGGCATTGATTGAGCCAACACACCCCATGATCCTCGCAGCAGCATCAACCAAGACCCGAACACAGCCACAAACCCAATCAAAGGAAATATACCTAGGCATCTTCTATTGAGCGAACGACAATTTCCCTTGCTTTGTCTGTCGCTTCCCCCGTTTCGTTCTTCTTTCTTTTTTTTTTTTTGGTTAAGTTCCCAACCTGTTGGGCAGCTTCACTTTCATTCATTCACAGTGAAGAAAAAGTCTTTTTATTGTTTGTGTATAAATTGGTATATGAAAACATTAGCAGGCTTCCAGCGAACTGGCTCGCTTGAATTCCTTTTTATGCCTCTACATCTCTCTCCGACTCTCTTATTGTTTGCTGAGATTGATTAATGCAGTAATCCTACGATTTCTGCCTTTTGATTTCTATATTAAATGCTCATAGTTGACTCTTTTGATCCGGCCTGGACGCTCCCTTACCGCCTGTTGGTTTGTTTATGTGGCTTTTCGTTGACTACGCATTTTTCTTCTCGTTTTTCTTACGTAATTTAATTGAAGGTTCCATTTCCACGGTGCACCTTTAATAAACCCATTAATAGATCAATTTGTTGGCTGCCTGGTTAGCATTCGAACTGCTGCGTCACGGCGAACTCAGCACAAATTGAGATATCATGAGAAACACTTACGTTATTAGCATTCTAGATTATTAAAATTATTTTTATTTTTCATTTAATTATTATGTTTTACAGGTAGCGTATGCCACATGGCATTTGCCTAATTATTATTTATTATTTATTTTATAGTTCCTTTTGCAATGTAAGTTGTTGACTCTATAACTTAAGTAATCTTTGCTTTGGGCTGTCATCTGAGCTTAGCGCATATGTAGATAAAGTTAAAGATAATTGATGTTTTTACAGCTATATGATATAGCTCCAATAATCTAAAATTTAAAATCAAAATTGTCTAAAGCTTGCATGAAAATAGATGCAACATTTGGAGACTCGAGCTCCAGAGTTTTGAGAAATATAATTACGTAATTGAAATGAAATGATTCGTTGGAAATGAGAATATTTATGAATGATTTGAAACAAGTTTGAACTGCGCGTGATATAGGGACAACTGCATGCAAGTTTTCAAGTCTGTAGCTTTGAGATCAACAGCTTCATACATACAAATAAGCAGATATATAGAAATATAGATAGATAGATAGGCAGACATACAGATAGACAGAGCGACAGATAGCTCAGCTCGGTTCAAGAATATTTAGACTTTATGGAATCTGCCACGCCTACTTCAAGCCTGTCACAAGCATTTAACAAAGTCAAACTGCCATTTCCATAAATGAATTTACTTAAAACTTAATAAATTTACTTTATGGAAATTGAACACAAAATATGCGCAGCTTCTGCTGCTTTTTAATAAATAATAAAAAATAAATAAATTTGAAATATTATCAATTAATAGTGAAAGACGTAAGAAATTGCTTTTTCCAACTCGAGCAATATTTGTAAGTAATTTTAATCAACAGTCAAATGAGCCCAAGACACACGCACACTTAGCTAAATACTTATAATATCTATAATTTATAATTTTATATGAATTATATAATTTATAACTAATTTTAAAATATTCTGCTTCGTCCTGTCGTTAAATGCTAACGAACCGTAAACCCCAAAAAGAAATACTAAATAAAAAAAATAAATAAAATCATCTTTCATTTGGAGTCTATATTTTCGATACACATTTAACATGCAATAAACACAAGGTTTGACCCGTGTCCAACAGCACTTAATAATGTCCAACCCTCAGGGTCCAATTCTGCCCACACGCACAGAGAACACTTAACCTCAGTTGGTCGTTTTTTCATGCTTTTTTTTACAGTTAAATTTTATTTTATATTTTTTGATTGCAAAACTCGGCTTTAGGGCAATTAAAATTTCACGCTTTAGGCACAGGCGGGCGAGCATGTGTGTCTGTGTGTGTGTGTGTGTGTCGCTTTGTGCCTGTGTCAATCAACAAATTTATTGTGCAAATTATTGCGGCAGCTATGACAACCTCAGGTGGTGTTCGAGGTGGTTGCTTTTCTTCTGTTGGTGCTGCCCCAGGCCCAACGCGAGTTCAGTTTCATTTTTGCTGCTGTTGTTGTTGTTGCTGTAATTGTTGCCTGTTGTTTCTATTGTCCATTTCCTTCTGATTGTTGTTTCCTCGCGTTGCACTTGTTTAAGCGCATTCGCTACGCCTGGGATATGCGAACAACAATATAAATGATACCGACTCGGTGTCGGGGCAGCCAACCAGGGGTTGTCTCAGCATCAACATCAGCATCAGCATCAGCATCAGCATTGAGTTCTTTGGCACACCCTCACCTAGCACCGCCCCCCTCCAGCCCACTCCCCCTGCTTTTCGGGCTGCCGCGAGTTCGGTGATAACGCGAAATAATTGCGTGACAACCATGTAGCGATAATTTTCAATTAAACGGCATTTTCTTTTTCCTTCTTGTTGCCGAAATAAAACGCACACACACACCAACACACGCACACACACACACAAGTGTAAAGACATAGACATAGCAAGCGGCCCACTAGGAAATGAGCCCAACGTGGAGCGAGAGCCAGCGTGAAAATCCATATTAAAATCAACTTATTTTCTGCTTTCATTTATTCATGCTCAGTTGCTGTTGTTGTCGTCATCATACACACTCACACACACACACACACACACACTGTGCTAAAAAGCAATAGTAACAATTTGCTTCTGTTTCGTTGACGTCGCCGCCGCTGCCGCCAGAAAAGTGTCACACTTGTGCGTCATTAACGCCGCCAGCCGGTCACAACTGGTGGGTGGATGTGGGTGGTTTGGGCTGGGTTGGTTTCGTACGGTTTGGTTTGGTTTGGTTGGGCGGCTCAGTGGGTATGCTGCTTCATTTGACGCTCCTTTTTTCTTTTTTGGGGGGTGGCCATGGCGGCCATGTGGTCGGCGCCTTTTTGGGGGTTGCTGCTGTGGTTGGCAGCAACATTGCCAACCATTTTTCTGCGGCCAAAAGACAACAACAACAACAACAACAACAGCAGCAGCAGCAACAATGGCAGCAAAAAAGCTGAGCGCATGTTAATTTGATTTGCGCGCTTTGCAATTTGACAATAATATTGTCATCAGGTTGAAGCTTGGAAATGCTCGCGGCTCGACGTGCGTGGCCAATGCACTTTTAATTGCCACGCGAACCACTCAGCCTCCATGAAAGCAAAAATCTATTACAGTCTTTTGTTGGCTTCAAAGTTTTCCAAAGTAAATATTGAACTCGATTCAAACTGATTCAGCTGGGAGATGTAACATACGTTTGTGGAAATGTATGTGGCTATGAGTGTCTGAGACAAGCTTCTACTCTGCCTGAGAACTTTTCATATAGGCCATATCTGACACAGAAATATAAAACTAAAATTTATATAAGTAGAGGAAGATATGAAGAAGAATAGAGAAAGCACAAACGAGGCTTGATCTCAAAATTATATATATATAGGAAGTAAATTTGAAAAAGCTTGGTGATATGGCCATATGTATATATGGCCATATGTGCCCCTCTTCGGCGTCTTCTCTTACTCTTTCTTCTCTTTTGATTTGATATTCTTTAGTTGCTATCATCCTCTCTCTCTTCTTTCTCTGTATCCTCGTTTAGTCTTGATCTTTTTTTCCTTTCTCTCTCACTCTATGCCACTTAGTTGTCCATCTTTTTCTCTTTCTATTTCTCATTTTTCTGGCTATTTTCTCTCTCTCTCTCTCCCTCTCTCTCCCTCTCGCTCTCCCTCCCTATCTCTATCTCTATCTCTATCTCTATATCTATGTATCTCTCCCTACGTTTCTCTCTATCTCTTTGCTGTCTCTATATTTTTCTCATTGTCTATTTCTCTCCCTCACTCTCCCTTCCCTCTATCGCTTACCCCTCCGTCTGTCTATCTAAATGTTCCCTTTATATACATATCTCACTTAGTTGAGCCATAGCTCGCTTTATCTTCCTTAAACATTTTGCTCTTTTGTCCATCTAAATTAATGTCCTAATCTTGTAAAGCCGCAGATATGCAAACTGAACACAGAGAATCTTGTAGAGCCTTGCCAAAATGGAGAGCTAGCTATTTGTGCACTCTTCTTAGGCTTCTTAGGCAAAGTCCTAAGAGTCTGTCCATTGACTTCTTGGTGAATATAATTGAAAGAGAACTCTTAGAGGAACAATGCAATATGAAAATTGTTTGGCTGTGGCGCAAATTGGCGCGTAGTCCGACAAACTGCCAGACTGAGGACGGATTACGGATGACAACTGTCAGTTTGGCTGTCAATTTGGCCACGGCAACCACATCCGGCTTATGAATAAGCCAAAATGCTCAGAAAATGCGAAAAAAGAATTATTCAAAAAACAATTGCTCAGAGTTCAGGTTGGCGACAACAATATTCGAGAGTTGCGCAATTTATAAAATTTGAGACATGAGAAAGTCAGCAGCTTGGCCGGAAAAACTAGTTCGTGTCTTGGGCTGGCAATGGTTTTCCTAAACGTCAAATGACGCCGCCGCCGCCACCGCCTGTTACCATTTATCAAATTCAAATTAACGCTGGCATTGCGTTCGCAATTGTTCGGCAATAAGTCCTGTCATTAACAATGAGTCCTGACAAGTGAGTAACAGCAGAAGCAGCAGCAGCAACAACAGGCAACCACCCCTTTTTTTGCGCCTCATTGAGTGGCATATGCGTTGTGAATTACGATTATATATAAATATATATATATATATATATATATATGTGTGTATGTCGACTCTCCTGCATCCTGGCGTTTGTGCGCTGCTCGGCTGCCTTTTTAATGAGTGCAACGTGTTTTTGTTCGCATTCTGGTCGACTCGCGCGCACCCACTGTCCGTCAGTCAGGGCACCGTTTTGCTGTTTTCTGTTTTTGGTTTTTTAATATTTGCGGTTGTCGATGGTCCCGTTGTTAAGCATCCGCCTGCCACCCCAGCGCGCGAATTGCCAAGCCAAACCATCAGCCATCAACCATCAACCATCAACCATCAACATCAACTTAAGTTCAATTAAAATCCACATCAAACAATAAGCGGGCACGTAGCTGAACCATCAACTACTTCAAAATTGGCACAACAATAACAACAATGCGCCAATGCTCGTATTCATACTCACACTCGCACTCGCACTCGCACTTGCACTCACACCCACACTCATAGTCAAACGACGACGTATTCGTACGGCAATTTGCCAGGTTGGGGATGGCCGCTGCCTCGCGGCTATTGTGGGTGGTTGATTCCGTTACTCAGTGCTCGTGCCTGGGCTTAAATCTCGCCCAAAAAGAAAGCGCACACGTGTCCAGCAGGCGACAAACTTGTTGCCCTCCTGCACCGCTTCACACGGCCCACTCACCCACTCAAGATCTCTCTGTGTTAAGTTAAAAGTGATGTCCTTGTCTTCTTTTCGTCAAGCCGTGCTCCGCATGCCGTTTAGTCCAGAACATATATCTAACGCAGTCGACCATATAACGTCCGATAAACGCTTAAGCTGCCCATAAATACATTTGCTTTTAATACTTGAACATATGCATATAAAGTTATGCTCATATGAATGTCCTTTTAGACCTATTCAAGTTGTGGGCTCACAGCCTGCCTCGTTGGTTAAGATTTGAAATTTATTAAATTAAATATAATTGTTGAAAAATATAGATAATAAAATTACTGTTAAATTTGGCTAACAAGTATTAGCCAGACTAGGCTTAACTCATAGCGGGTGATCAGAACAGAATAGCCCACCTATCAGTTCTCCTTCAATATTGAATATTTTCTAAATCACTCAAGCTTTAGTCCTACAACTTTTTCTATTTAACTCTGTTTTATTATTCTTTAAATGAAATTGCGCTCCGTATAATTTCACGAATAATTTTTAAAAAATTATCGAACAACAGCTTACAACAAAGATTGCTAAAAACTGATCATCATAAGAGCGCACCCAAATTCAATTGTGAATATCTGGCTTAATTTGATAGCTACAAAAATCAAATTTTTTATTTAGACCACAAAATTGATTTTCTTTAAGAAAAAAATTAAAATACGAAAATATGTAGTTTGATCTTTGAAATAAAAATCAAAAAGTGCAGCTTACTTTAATTTTTGACTATCCAGACCAGAAATTGCTAAAAAAGCTAATTGAAATTGAAAAACAAAGTATCAAATCTAGAAATAAAGCTTTTGGAGGTAGCTATCATAGTAATAATGACTGTTAAAAACTTAATTTTGTACTGGAATTCTTGTTAATATTTATCATTATTTTTATATATTTATATTTATTATTATATAATTATTTATTTTATGCATATTTCTTTCATTTAAATTTGTATCTCCATTAAACGTTTCTTTTTTCCTTATTTCCTAGGCTTGCCTTGCGTTCAAACTGATTCATAAAGTGTATGGAACAGCATAGAAACCTCGCCTTAGCTGTAGGGCAGGCCTAGTCCACGGCCAGTTGGCCATTCAGGGGTAACGAGAGCTTTGTCTAAGGGCCACGAGTCAACTGCAGTGGTGAAGGTCGGGCGCAGAGCAAGCTATGCGGGGAATGCCTGTAAGCCAATTAATGCGTCAACTTATTAGTTTGTGCCCAGCACTCTGAGTGAAGGGTGAGGCAGACGCCGAGGCTGACTCTGGTTGCTGTTTATCGAACGCGCAGCTGTGGCTCATGCCATTCCGCGTGCTTTGTCAGTGGGCGCAGGAACATTGAAAAGCCCATCAGGTTTGGATGCTGTGGGGGTGCTGCTCCTTTATATATATATGTGTGTGTGCGTGTCTGTGTGAGCGGAAACGGTAAAAGAAGAATGCGAACGGGCGGTGGCGATGGCGGTGGCAGTGGCAGTGGCTTCATTATTAAAATAATGCCACAATGCCCGGCCAGGCCAAACTAACAACCACGAGAACATGCACAGAGATCACATCAAAGCAGGGTTCGTGGACCAGCTATTCGAGAACGGTGGCTGTGTTTTGTGGCCAATGCGGCACCCTCCGCAAGTAAAAAAAAATCAACCAAGCTCACCAAGTGAATTCCGTAAAAAGGGGGCAACGGGCAACGGGCAACGGGCAACGGCACATGCTGAATGAATGCGAAATGTTAAGGAGCAGCGGCACAGCTTGGGCCAGCTCCGTCTGGCCGTTCAGGGCGCAGCCGTTCGATTTCTCAGGATGCCGCTCTTGTGGGCCCACACAAGAGGACATCGAGGACATGGAGTGCAATTAATGTTAATGTTGAGATATTTATGATGCAACCCCCTTACCTTTTTCGGCTTAAGGGGGTGTGGGCCACCCTTTGGCTGAATATTTGCGTATGAGCTTCGAGCGCAATTTAAATAACCCCGGCCGTAGCCGTGATCCGAGGCATTGGCATCGGCATCGGCATCGGCACGGTCCACCCTCGATTGACGTTGCCATGGCCACAAAACAACATTTCAATTTCTGTCAAATAGTTTCGTATTGTCGACGGACTCAGCAGCGCAGCACAGCACCGTTTCGAGGATTTGTCAAATCAAAAACTTATGTTGCAGCTGGATTAAAATTATACATGTCACTGGCTGCTGGCTGCCAACTACTGGCAACTGAGGCGGCAGCTGAGCCTGTCTGCTTGTCAGTCACTGCCACGTTGCTGCTGCCGTTGTTGTTGCTGCTGATTTAACGCATCAGCGCGCCAAATAAAACTTTCAAATGAACAGTTAAATGCGCGCTAATAGGGGTTCAGATTTCAGCAACTTTAGCCCTCAACAGTAGAGCCCCTCACCCCTTGCCTCCCATTCTCAACGCTCAATGATTGCCCCTGCCCGCTGTTGCGCCCCTTGTGCAAGTTTTGTAACCAACCCGACCGGGCTCCTGGCCACACTGAGCCCGCGCTCTATTGTCCTGCCGCGGATTGATTGTGACATTAAGTAGGATTTATTTATTTATTTACTCCTTTCTTTGCCGCCTTTTTTGAAATTTTAATTTTAACACAAGATGCAAATTATGTTTTCAGTTTGTTACACTTTCGGCGCGCTCCGCACGGATCGGATTGGATCGGATCAGTTCGCTAGCCTCGGATTGCTGTTGCCTCGAGCCTTGCGGGCTGCTTGCCGCAGCTTTTAACGCGTTCTATTTGAGTTACGCATTAAAATGATTTAACTTAGCCGTTTTTAATGCCTAAGCAAACATTCCATCTGCATTTGTTCTTAAATAATTTTCTTATCGAAAACTAAATCAATTTGCAAATTGATGTTTTTTTTTGTAAGCAAAAACTATTTGTTTATGAAGTTATGCGATTATAGTTTAGTAAAGCTGAGAGCTCTGGGTCGAACTCAGAGTGTCAAACGAACTCACCTATTTACTCATGCTCTGCTGGCATAAGAGATATATTCCAGGTGACGGCAGCCATTTAACAGGTGCTCGTAAGCTCCTAAACAAATGCCACCAAAGTAGCGCAGCGAACTGTAAAAATCTGCCCAAAATCGACAGCAAATATTCAAACCAAAATAAATGCTAAGCCAGAAACAAAGCTAGTGCAAAAAGAGAGCAAAGCAGAATTTGTAGTAGAATATGCATATAGTACACACATACACACACAGACACACATATATAAAATGTTATAAAAAATATCGGTAGAGGGAAAAATGGAAGCTGTTCTCTACTTTTTGCCGTTCATGGTTTAGTGATTCAATTATTTTTGTGCGCAATTTAGATTTATTGAGTTTACAGTTGACGTTGTTGTTGCTGCTGTCATTGCTGTTGTTGTTGTTGTTGTTGTTGTTGTCGTCGTCGTTGTTGCTGGTGCAGAGATTTGCAACAACAACCTGCATAATCAATACTGAATACCGAAATGCGAACGTGTTGTGAAGTTTGCCATTTGGCAGAAAAGTAAATAAAAATGCATCAGTCGCTGTGCGAAGCTGCATGCTAGCTGAAAGGAAGCCCCTGGGCGATTGGAGGGGCGTGCGGGGTGCGACATACGGGATGCGGGATGCGGCATGCGGCGTACGACAATCGGCATGGGGCACGAGTAACGAGAAGCGAATATGGCCGCTAAAAGCTTAACGCTCGACAACAACATCGATGTCGACGTCGACGTCGACGTCGACAAGCGCTCGTGTGTCACGTGACGCATGCAATTCGCATCCGTTTCCGGTTAAGCACCGTACATAGCGTACGGCACACAGCCAAGGTGGGCAGAAGCGCAGAGAGTGGGCGTGCTCGGCATTGCGGGGCTAACAAATGGTCGAGACGGTTGCTGTAGCTATTGCACAAAGCGAGCAAGCCTGCAGGGTTAAAAATCATTTTAAAACCATAAAAATAAACTCGCGTGTCTGCCAAAGTAAATAAATAGTAAAATAAAAGGCGAAGCACACACACCGAAACATTTGCCGGTTTATTTCTGTCTATTTGTGTTTTGTTTTAATTTTTGTTTAAGCTTCACACATTTTTGTTTTAAAATCCTTTCACTCAACACTTGATGCATGTGTGTGAGTGTGTGTGTGTGTGCGTGCGCGCGCTTAGGCAAAAAATGCAATTTAGAATATTTGCAATTCCCTTTGGCAACAACAAATCTGCCACCGATTACCCATTTCCGCTTCAGCTTCTCATTTCATTTTGTTTCTGCCTCAAAAAATAAAAACAAATCTGCGCACATTTTATAATATTTATTCTGCTAAGCCCCAACAATCTGGCAAGCAATGGTATCATAACATCGCTGTTAAACCTGCAACTGCGAACAAGCTTCTTTTTTATTCACTTTTCAAGCGAAGTTTCAAATAATTGAGAAAAGCAATTTGTGCTTTAGCCAAAATTCTGTAAATCTATATCTATATCTATATCTATATCTATATCTATATCTATATCTATATCTATATCTATATCTATATCTATATCTATATCTATATCTATATCTATATCTATATCTATATCTATATCTATATCTATATCTATATCTATATCTATATCTATATCCATATCTCATCTAAGTTGTTAACACTCTACATTTTGGTGCTTTCTTTTGATAGAGAGTGTGAGCCGTTATTGTCTAATTATCGTTGCACGCTGCTGCTCACTCCTAACCGACTTAACTGACCTTTTATTATTCTGTTTTTTGTATCGTTCAGATTTCATTATACCTAGTGCTTAATTTTTCAGTACAACATCAACACCCTGTACGACAACTTGTGAACATGACAAAGCAATTGAGCTGGGCCACGGCCAGGGCCTGTGGCTGAGGGTTGACGGCCGTTGCTACGATCCAGGGGTGTTGCGGGGACATTGATTATTAAATGTTTGAAGTGAAGCCAATGCCGAACCCTTTTTTTAGACTCATCTGGCCCATCGCCCATGACCCATAATTTGGACTGTGTGCGTCAAATTTATTGAAGTTAATATTTGTCGCAAATGGAATGGGTAGGTGGACGGAGGGTTGGGCGAAGCATACAAAGCTGTTGCAAAAAAACACGAAAGAAAGATAATTGTGTATAAGAATATGTGTATATAGATATTTTTGCGAAAGGGCGCAAGAGCTCTCAGTCCCTCTCGCTCTCTCCCCCTTTGCTCTCCTTCTCTATCCATTCGCCTGCTGTGAATCTGCAGCAAGCATAAATCATGCAATATATTGCATTATCATGCAGCTAGAATCGTCCCGGCTGACAGGGCGTGGCCAGATTTGTGCTGCCTTCTAATGGATATAATAATCGGAGCACATAATGCCAACCAAAACGGGTTGAAAACGGGTGAAAAGTACAACAAAAAAAGAAGGAGATACAAGAAAAAAGTTTATGAAGAGAAAGCAAATTTTGGGAAATGGTAAACGGAGTTTGGCCATTGATTCGTTCGCTTAAGACAATGGGAATGAAGGTCTCAAGGTCGTCGCAACCTTTCGACGCAATTTGCATAAAGGATTTTCGGGGAAAGCATGTCCACAACATTGCGTCGTCACAGGACATTTTACGACGCCTTTTGCCTGATTTCACTGTTCAGTTTTATGATGCAATCCGAAAAACTAGAGCAGTTCACATTTCACATTTCACATTTCCCAATTCACCCGCTGCGCTGCGTTGCGTTGCCTTCGCGTTCGCCTTCGGCTTCATCGGAACATGAGCAACACGGTATATGGGTTGGCTCAGTGAATGTGAGGATAGGGATAGGGCAACTTGTACAATAACCGGGCATTATATAAAGTTGCGCATACTTTGCATTTCGGCTAAGAGCATAATGAAAGACGCGAGCGGGTTTCCGTCTTCGACTCGTTTGCTCTCGCTCTAATTGTGTGGGTTGCTCTTGGCCGCGACATTCTATTGCATTTGCTTAATGACAATTTTTCTGGCGAAATCTGTTCGAATTGTTGCCTTCCCTTAACTCCTCACGCTTTGTTTGGCCTCTGAGGCCTTTCACTCGCTGCTTGTCCTTTTAGCCATTTGTGAGTTGATCTAATTTTCAATGTCCTCTCTATGCAAATATGCGAACGCTGCGCTATTGTTTGACCAGCTCGAAAATGTAAATATTGGTTATTAGGCCAGCCATCTCGGCCCTATTCTTATACCATTTCCATTTCCATTTGCATTTCCATTTCCATGTCCACTTCCAATCCCAGCCACATTGTCCTTTTGTCGCAATGTTATACAAATATGCGCCAATCGGTTGAGACTCGGCGCGGGTTTTACTTGCTATTGATGTGTTGCCCCGCAGCGGTTGCCTTGCCTCATTTGTTCGGCCTCCGCGTCTTTTATGTGGCATCGTAAAACTTTTGTGGCTAGCTGGCAATTTTTCGACACAACGTCAACTGCAGCCTCGGCCCTGCTGCCAACCTTAACTATTTGCTTCGCAGAAATGTGGCAATCAACTCCCTTTTTTTGGGCAATTCACCAAGCAACTTGTTCCTCGCTCATATCAATTTGTTGCTTCACAATTAGTTTTTTTATGCGTTCAAAATTGGTACAATATAATTGATATATATAATTGAAAATACTATTTTAGCTGTTGCTACTTACAAAGAGAGTATAAAGAAAGAAATAATTGTCTAAATAAATCCATTAAAACTTTGCTAAAAAGTAAAATATATTATGGCTCAGTCAGAGCTGATAAATCCGAGAAAAGTAACAATAAAAAATTTTAAATATGTAATAAAAAATTTGAATTCAGATTAATATTTTTTGCGATAGGAGAGTTTAGCGCTTTGGTATTAAATGCGTTTCAAGTAAATGAAATCAAAAATTAAAATAAAAATAATATATTAATATAATACAAATACAAATAAATGATAAAAATTAAATTTATCTAAAATAAATAAAAATAAAAATAAACAAAAATAAATAACAAAAAAATACAATAAAAATAAAAGCAAATTAATAATGAATGAAGCTCACAAGAATAGAACACAATTTATAAAAAAAAATATTCGAGCCACAAATTTAGAGTCTTAAAAAACTTAACAAATTAAAAATATTAAAAAAAACACAGAAAACTTTTTCAGAAAAAAGTAAAAATAAAAAAGATTGAAAAATAAAAATAAATATTTTTTAAAGGATATAAAATTAGTTTTAAAGTAAAAAAAAGTGTTGCGATAAAATAAAAAAAAATCGGCAGATAAAAAGGTTATTAAGTACAAAGAAAATATATCAAAATATAACAAGCTTTAATAGACCTCAATCATAAAAACAAAAAAAAAAAAAAGATTGATCAGCTTCCAATGCTAGAACAAAGCACAAAAAAGTTTTCAGAACAGCAAAAGAAATACGTGGAAAAACAGTGAAAAGCGAAAAGTGAACAACAAACAGGAAACATGGGAAAAAAGTGATTGTCACCTTCTGAAGGTAAGATATACAAGCATTAGAAACGCCCATTTAGGCAAAGGGTTTCAACTTGGACCATGTTGGATGTGACCCATGTTGGTTACGGCGGCGGCTTGTTAATCTCTTAATTTATCAATTGAGGCAGATTCGTGTACGGGCTGCAGCTTCATTTGGACTCAGACTGGAACTCGAATTCGGTTTCAGTTTCAATTTCAATTTCATTTTCAGTTGCAAATTAATTTCCACAAATGCGCGACGAAAAAGGCAAAGCACACAAAAACTGTCGGCTAAGGGGGTAGGGGTTAGAGCTTGGGGGTTGCAAAAAAGGGTTCGACAAAAGTTATGTTTACATAATTAATTAAACAACACAATGCCATTGAGGCTGGAGACCGAGAAGAGCGAAGGTAACACATGTGCAGCAGTCCAGCGGAGCCGGGCTGGGCCACGAAATGCAATATATTTCATATGATTTCACACAATTGTTAAGCGAAAGAGCTACGGCAAGGGTTGCAGCACGTACAACTGCCAGGGACATTCGCAGATCTGGCTAGATATAAAGAGCCGTCGCGTCGCCGCATCATTTACTTTGCTTGGTAATAAACTCATAAAAAGCCAACCAAATGGGAACATTAAAACAAAACTAAAATGTCATCTCACCCCGCAGCAGCAACAGCAACAAGACGGCCGCATAATGGGGCAACAAAAGGCGCGACAATCCTTGAATCCTGCCCTAGCCAACAAAAGGGTTGTGCGCGCTCGAGAGATGCGTCCTCATCTGCGCAGTGTGCTCATAAACTATTTGTCACACGCACAAGCAGCAAAGTGGGCGGTGGGCGTGTACATTTGTCATTAGCATTGGCTAAGGGTATGGTTAGCCCGAGGGGGGAGGTGGGCAGGAGGGAGGCAGGGTTGTAAGCACTGCAAGTCGAGACCGGACAAACTGGTTCGCCAAGGAGCCGGCCTAACAGCTAACGGCACAGCAAACGCATAAATGACTTTTTGATTCACTTGCTATATGTGTGTGCGTGTGTGTGTGTGTGTGTGACCTGCGTAGCAGAGAGTCCCAAAGGAGCCAGCCCCGTTGAATTAGATCGCCAGCATTTGGTGTCGCCATTTTATGGCACATTTGTAATCCACTTCCACTTGGCTGCCCAGGCACAGACCCACCCCTCAGTCACCCCATTTAGCCGTGGCAACCTGTTACCAGGTGTTAAATTAGCGTAATTTTCAAACTGTGTCCAGACGGATGAGCAACTGGCGCTTCAACCAACTGCTGGCCCGCTTTTCATTTACTTCCAAGCCAGAATTAATGACGGCTTTCGGCTTAGCCAGAAAACTGGCCCAGATTCAGATTGTGCTAGTTGAAAGCTGTTCCAGCTCGACATAGCGCAAAGCTCTCACTTCAATTAGCTGCAGCACAGCTTCAAGTTCTCTTGTTATTTCTTTGCCTTAGAAAATAAATTTTTATCAAGTTGATCTATGTAATTAGTTGAATAATTAGATTAGTTATGACAAGTGAAAACTGCTCTGAGTTCTACAATGAATTTTAATACTCTTAAGTCTTCACATTGGCATAATCTCTTTGTAAGTTCAAGTAAGCTGTCTCTTTTTAACGATTTTTCAAATTTGCGAATTTCATAAAACTCTAAGTAGAAGAAAATTCAGATTGAAAAGCTCAACAAATATCTTCAGCACACAGCAAAAAGTAGCATCAATAAAGAAGCTACAAATACATTGTATATAAATAAAAATATATTTATAAAAAAAATATTAATATATATAAATATAAGCAATAGAAATTCTCTCAATTAGTGCTTTAAGTTTTGTTATTTCAATTTTTTAAATTAATATTTAAAATTTCCTGCTAACTTTTTCATTATTGAACCACTCTTAATTATGTTGCCTTATTTCATAATCAGCATTAGTTCCAAAAAAGTGTGAGGCAATATTGACTTAAAATCATAGCCCATTCTGCCTAAATTTAGGAATAGTCGCAAAATTGACTCCATAATGATATTTTATGCCTAGACCATTGCTATGTAGTTTATGATGCAATATAAAATTATAATTATATAAATATTTAAGTCTTTGACTAAAACTTTAGAATAAAAAAAATTACTTTCTTTATTTTTATTAAGTCATAGCCAAACGTTTCTTCTAAATGAAATCACATATAACTAAAAGATACAAAAGTTTTTACTCTGCTATTTTTAGCCAGGTGTAAGCTAGATGCTCCTGTCATTATAGTAAAAATAGCGTCGAACTTCGACTGACTATAAGTGAAATACTTTTCCGCCTTTTTTTAAAGCAATTTGTTGCGGATTTGTTTTTACAGGTTTTCAATGTTTTCAGATCGTTTCAAAATAATAACTTGTTTCCGAAAAAATATCTTTTCAAATTTACATGACTCTCTGGCAAACTCAAATAAGCTTTTTGCTATTATCGAGTAACATTCAAAAGTTATATTCGAAAAATATTTTTCTTTTGGCCACCAATGTCAGCTGGGCCCTTGTCAAAATATTTACCATTTTTTAACTTTTACTGATTCTACCTGAGTGTTTAATTGCTTATGAAAATCACCCAGCTTCGCTCTTAAAGCTATGTGACTATGCATATGTCATGTCTGTTGTATGACTGTAGCATACATGTTAAGAAGACTGTGAACTCGCAATTATCTTTATAAGCAGATGACTTCACTGATTGATAGTGCCCACTGGACACTGCTTAGGCATTCGGCATATATTGAATAAAGAAATTAAAGTAGTCTAAGTGCAACGCCCAAGCTCTCACTCTTAATTCAAAAGACAGATTCTATACAAATGTCCGCTATGTAGTGTTAATCAGTTACTATCGATGCTAACTCTATTCGCTGTGGCACACAATCCCAGAGATTTCTATAGACTCTACACATTGTCTTTCAGAGGCCGCGCGACTTTTCCATTTAAACATTTCTCTCGTGCTTGCTTGAGGTCTTAAGTACTTAAGACCAGTTCTTGGCATGTCTCACAGCTGTCAGCCCTTGACGCCGCCCAGCGCCCTCTCTCTTTTGCAAAGTTCCAACTGCGTAATATCTTCTGCTTAGAGAACAATTATCAAAACTGTTTCAGTTCGTGCCTAAAATTAGGCACTAATCAATAGATGGCAGCATATTTCATTCACAGCTCCCCCACCTCCCCCTTGGCCGGCGACGTCAAGGAATCACTTATGCCACACACAAGCAGTGACGAGCAGCTCGCCCGAAACCCACTGGCCCAACCCAGGAGACACGTCGTCTATTTGTTTTGTTAACAACATTCTTGAGATGCTTTTATGAGGCCTTGCTATGCCTGGAGAATCGGTAAATCACATGACTCCCCCGACCCAAACGGCATTTATAAGCAGAACCCCCACCCCCTCCGCCTCCCCATCCCCCACCATATAAAGACTCCATCCACCCGTTGACACTATTTGTTGGCGCGTGAGTAATGCGCATGGCTTAATTTCAGTTTGTTGTCACATATTTGAAAGGCGCCCGAAAATACGCCCAGGCATAAATATTTATAGCCCCGTCAGCCCCTTCACAGATTAGAAAACGCTTAAGTGCGACTTTTAGCTCGTGACTTGTCTTAAGTGTCCCGCCCCCACTTCACACACAGATACAAATACATGCGTGGCTGCTGCTGTTGCTGCCAGCGCCTATTCTCGAATGTCAACTGAAGACGCCGATGACGGCACGCGTCATCTTTAGCTGTCGTCCTCCCTTGCACCCGCCGTAAATGCTGCCAGCATATGTTTAATAGTTGAGCGACAAAGATGAGCGACTCTTGAGGCATTTTTAAGTAGCTGTCGCCCCCTCAATAGACTCCCGCCTCACCTCTCTCTCTCTCTCTCTGTGTGTGTTTGGCGGCCAACCCTATCCCCTGCTAGTTGCGTATCTGATCTGCGCTGTTTGATTATGTTGTCGCACGCGCTGTTTAATACTGTATATGAATATGAAAATAACCCCACCAGCACCATCCGTGCCACCCGCGCCAGCCGTGCCAGCCGTGCCAACCGTGCCCGCCGTGCCACCTTCCCCTGCCCGCAAACGGCGGAGGGTTGTTGCCAAGACGTTGGCGGGTTAATTGAAAAACTTAAGTGCCAACAGTCGCTCCGGATTAACCATATTAAAAATTTAATTAATGCCACTTTCGTTAAACTATTTTGATATTCTTGCCGTTTAGGCATTGCCATAACAAGGGGCGTGGCCGACATACATATACAGAAAAGGGGACCCCTAACGAAACGTATTCAACTATATGGAGCCAGGCCACCATCTGTGAAATAGAAGCCAAAATTTCTTTTTACGATGCTTAAGACTTTTTTAAATGAGGCATGGCCTGGCTGAGCAGAGAGCTGTAAGTGTTATATGATTAATGTAATATATAAAAATATATGATATACGAATCTGCTTAAGAAGTTGAGCAGGAGAAGTTGCTAGGGCGCTGCTTGAACTAAAATAATTTTCATCATTTAATAAATTTAATTAAGTAAAGAAAAAAAATTCAAAAAATTAATGCATTAAATTCAAAATATTTTCGACGGCAATTAACACAAAATAAACCAAAAATCAAACTTTTTATATTACTATATTATATTTATATAATTTGCAAACTGCAATAAAAGGAACTTAAACATTTCCCAGCAAGTTTCAGACTAAAGTTGAAACACTTCATCAATATAAATTACATTTAACATTATGTAATCAATTTTAAACTTGAATAAAAGTTTAGATCTGTGAAGTATATGAGATAAGATCCAACTCGACATTACAATGTGTTGTGCTTGAGGCAACACCTCTCAGTCACCTGCGTCTAAAGCAAGTCTCAATACGCTGAGCCCAAGTAACAAGTAAATGGTAACAATAATATACATATTAAAAGAATGATTATTTTTGACAGAAATCAAATATATATAAAAATAAAATATAAATGAAAAAACTACGATTTATGCCAAAAGAGCGTAAAATTTGTTGCAAGTAAACTCTGCAAAACTGTTAGCAAATAATGCTTAAATAAACAAATTAAAAAACTAAATACTTAAACAGATTTCCTAAATTCCTATATCAATTCAAGTGTTAAGCAAATTAGACTCGAAACTTTCTAAAAGCTGAAGACAATGAAATCATCTGAAAATCCAAGCAAATTGTAATAATCTCATAATGATATAAGCAATGTATGAATATGAATGCAGCAGGAATTGAAGCGTCATTAAATTTACATCACTCAGCTTTCGAGTTATTCGCACTCATACAAAAGCAGATGGCATATGGCATGCGTCTGTGTGTGTGCGTGTGTGTAGAGATATGCAGATGGCCACAGGGCATTTTGCTTATACATATGTAAGTAAAACACTTTTGGTAATTCATTAAGCTACGGAAGTTGAACTCAGAACTGCAATTTCCCCTAGAACCAATTATAGAAAAATTTAAATTCGTTTTAAAAGCAGACCAAACGCATGTCCCATGTCCAGCGCTTGGCCCAGACAGACGACTGCGACGACGACCATGACGACTCATGCAGAAGTGGAAGGAGAGCCAAAGGCAGCAGCAGCAGGAGCCGGCCACGGTATGAGAGAAGCTGTAGATGGCCACTGGCGTTGCCTCTGATGGATGAATGTAATGCCATGTGTGAATGTCGGACAAGGGGTCTGGGCATGTGGGCGGCGTGCCCGGCAAGCTGGTGTGGGTGTGTGGACAGCGGCATGTTCATAAATTGAAATCACTTCCATATCCAGGGGAAAAGTTTGGCAACAAAATAGAGTAAAAGCGTTGCTCTACCCAACAAAAAAAAAAAAAGAGAACTGAAAACGAAATATAAAAAACGACAGTAAAGAGCAACGAAGCAGAGAGCAAAAGGGAAGAAAAAAATGCGCTGAGGCAAGTACCGTGCAACGCCACCCACACATCGAGCATGCAATGGAAATAAAAAATTCTGTTTTTAAATCGCTGGCATTGGAGCAGGACCAGGACCAGGACCTGGACCAGCAGCAACAGCAGTCCAGGACCAAGTCAGAGTTGGCCATGTACGACAAGTAGGCAACACTTGACACAGTTGCCACTTTCAATTGCCAACATTACTCGAATGGCGCTCACTAAAGAATGGGCCAGTGGGTTGGATGGGCATGGAGGCATGGCATAAGCCGAGCTCCTGCATAGTTGAGGGCGGTGTTTTGTCTGCATATAAATACCGCCTGTGGCCATAAAAGTGGAGACCAACCGACCAACGTGTAACAAGGCCAAAAAAAACTCGCCCGACTGCAGCAACGAATTGCCAATTCCAACGAGTCCCACCCACAGCCAAAGTCCGCACTAAAAAATGGCTAACCGAATGTGTGTGGGCGCGGCTGTGGATGCTAGCTCTGCACGTGGGTGCGGGCTTGGGCCATGCATGTAACTCTGACTGGGCACTTGGATACTTGAGAGGTTGTCACATCAGAAACTCCAGCCCAGCGCCCCGGCACTTTTCCGCATAGGCGACCTGGCCAACAGTGATATACTCTATATCCGACACGACTTCAACTTGACCAAAAATTGTTTTATTAAGGCAACACTTGCTTAATCTAAGAATTAGTAAAATTATGTTTATGAATATAACTTTATAGAAGTGATTTATTTTATTTAAAATAAAAATTATTACTTAAGAAAAAACTAAATTTTAAGATAAAATATTCCTTACTTCAATTATTAAATTATTAATAGAGTTTTCATCAATATATGTTTCTTAATATTTATTTTTATATTTAAAATATTGTTCAATTTATTATTTTTCTGTTTTTTATTCTTTTTAAGTTAAATTTAAAATATTTATATTTATATGATTAATTTTTTAATTATTTGTTTAATAATTTATAATAAATTGTCAAATTTCAATTCTTTAAATTATATTTTATATTTGCTTAAAATGAACTGCCAATTTATTTTTATTATTCTTTTTTTGATAGCTTAAATTAATTCAATTATTATTTTATTTATTTTTTTCAGCAACTTATTTTATTTGTATATTTAATAAATGATCCAATTTTATTTTTGAAGATATTGAGCTATTTTTATTTATTCATATTTTTATTAATTAGCAATTTACATTAACAAACATTTTTATACATTATTTATATATATAATATTTATTTTATTTTTTTTAATTTTTTTTGCAATTTGCTTTTATTATTTATTTATTTCAAATAAATAAATTGTTCAATTCAATTTTTCTTATACTCTTTATCAAGAGAAATTAACAAAAATGTTGAACTTTTAAATTATTATTTATATTCACCCACTTGATAGAGCATTTACGTAGGTATCTGAGCAGAGAGTGCAACTTTAGTCGTTTGATCTTTTTTTTACTTTTGTTCTTCAACTTGTTGTGTACTCTTCCTTTCCGCTTTTGCCCTTATCACACTGGCATCACATCGCATCGCATCGCATCGTAGCGCATCGCATCGCAGCGCTGCCGTCCAGTGTCCTGGCCTGTTGTTTAGTTACTTTGGTAGTTTCGTTATATTTATTGGCCCACATTGGGTGAAAAATGTTCAACGCTTTGGCAATTTAGTTGAGTACCGTTATATGCTGGCGGGCTGACTGTCATCCGCCTGCCCCCAGCAACACTGGCCTGGGTTGGCCCCTCCGTCCGTTCTGGCGCTCCAGGCTCATAAAATGCGAAAAAGCTAAAGCAGAACAATGAATGCCAGCACCAGAGTCAGCTCTCCACCTAGACAACTATCCGTGGCAGCGATTGGGCAGTGTGGAGAGGGCCGGGCTCAGGGTGAGCGCGATTTACGAGTTGCCATTTTGCTGCTCAACTGGGCCGTGAAGCGAAAAACGAAAAATGAAGGATCACCGCCCGCCCA
The DNA here is from genome assembly GCF_003285905.1 of Drosophila hydei. Taxonomy (NCBI): domain Eukaryota; kingdom Metazoa; phylum Arthropoda; class Insecta; order Diptera; family Drosophilidae; genus Drosophila; species Drosophila hydei. The sequence goes on along the minus strand of NW_022045685.1, from coordinate 255,240 downwards.
CACAGAGTGAAGCGTCGTCGTTGGGCTTATATCACATATGGGCACATCGCTTGGACATAGCCAGAGCACTCAATGCATGACCTCCAGCTCATGTGGCGCACATCATTCAGGTCTCATCGACTTGCGCTTTATTTCATATTACATAATTGGGCGAATAATGAGTCTAATTGAGTTTTTATGTTTTTGTCGACAAAAACGCAACTGGAGCTTGCTTTGCTTGTTAGCTATACCCTGTACATATGACAAGGCGGGTATATTCGCGCCAGATACTGCTGGCTTGACATATCTCTAGAACCCAGAGCTATCTAGATTCATCTATCTATAGACCTTTATATATCTTTAGCCAAAGTCTTTCGAATCTCTTGAGGAATATAAACTCTTGCCAGAATATTGTGCCGTCGGTTATACCCGACATTATGTTAGTTATTTTTTTCTGTTAGTATGTTTTGTTCAATCCCTGCTGTCGCTCGGGCTAAATGAGTTGGTATTTGTAGCCGCTGGTCATTTGGGCGACACGCCCCCACACAGATAGACATACGTCTGGCCCATTTTCGTGTGAGACACTAACTCAATTAACGGCGCTGGCACCATGTGTTAATATCCTCTGTGCTTCCGCTCGCCCCCAATTCGGACGCTGGCTCCGCTCTGCGCCGCACCCAGGCCGGCCCACTTGTGTGTAATTGTATGTAATTGCGATTCAGAAACAGTAAAAGGCTTCAAAATCACTTTATTTTTCGAAATGTCAACTGCCTGCAGCTGAGTAGGAGAGGTTTTTATGGCTTTGATAGGGTTCGCGAAGGGCAGAGGTTCGACTTGATTCGAATTGAATTCAAATTCAGCTGCAGACTGTCGCAGACTCGACTGCATTGGATTCAGTTGCTCGGCATCAGCTTGGCATGCCCTGCCGCTAGATGGCGCTACTGGCGAGGGCCACGCGATTGTATTAGATGCATTTAGCGCGCCCAAGTGCGCTCGCCCGCCGGCCCTGCTGTTCCGGCTTGTTATGTCCTTGAGTTCATTTAATGCTAATGCAACTGTCGGATGCAGTGGGACCAACTGCTGTGCCATGTCCTCGACTGTTAACTGCCCAAAAGTCAGCGATTCAGGCCAGGATCCGTGCACCTTCAATACCTTTCGCTGAGCCTGCGCGTGCACAGAAGCTGTCCATCCTTTTCTGCACCTATTGTGCTCGCTCTCTCTCCCGCTCGCTCTCCTCTTCCTTTCACTTTCTGAAGCCGTCCTGCTCTCGCTCGTCTGGCCGGACCGAGAACCTTTTGCGACCTTCCTGTCGCCCGCTGAGCTGCGCACGCGAATTGCAACGTACGCGTTGCCCCGAAAGATAGCGGGGCAGCGCGAGCAGGAAAGCGAGCTAGTGTGAGACAGAGACAGACACACACACACACACATATATGTGTGTGTCGTTTACAACTTTCTACGAACACTGCGTGCGCCTGCAGCTTTATGATGCTCGATTCATTGGAATGCGCTCCGGTTCTTGGGCGAGCAGTCAGGATATTTGCAGTGGCAGCATGTGGCACTGGGTGCCCGATTCGCAGCTCCCTGTGGGCAGCGCTGTCTCGCTGTGCCACTGCTGCGCTAGTCGCGTGCTGTGCCCGCGACCAGAGCCCGGCAAACGTGGCATGCAAAGCGAGGCAGCCGCCGAAGGAGAAGGCGTTGCCACTGCACGCTTACTTGCCTCACCCATACACATATGCACACATCATTTACAATACTTAAATGTCATTCGATCTATTGTGCGCAACTCACATCTAATAGGACTTCATGCGGTGCAATTGATTTGCCCAGCGATATGCGAACTCACAGCAAACTTAAATAAATTTTAGCCACATTTATTTGGGAAACATGAACAAAATGTTTCACCTTTATTATGAGTCTGACTGCGACTTGATGCTGCATATGATGAAGTAGTATAATTACTAAGTCTCTATACAGATTGAGTTTAGTTGGGTCAATGAAATAGATGCCTAATAATATTTTCGTTATATAGAAATATTTATACTAGACAGAAATATTTAATATAACAAATATTTCTTATGAAACTGTTGACAATTAACATTCTGGCTGTAAAAATCTATGTTACAGGCAGAAGAAGGCGTGACAGAGCCCTTAAAATATATATATTCTTGATATAGCCCTATACGTCTGTTCGTTAGCCATGTTCCATCTGTTTGGCTTGAAATTTCGATATTTTATTCCATTCAGATTCAGTAAAAGTCTGACATTATCACGCTCTGAATTTTATTCAGAATTCAGAAAGTACTAATTACAGAAAATAATAATTATGTGTGCAAGTGTATGCCTGAAAGAAGCGTAGAATGAATGGCATCCAGCTCTTCGCTGGGTTCAGGGCATCTTCTAGACAACCAGCTCTCTATGGTACGAGGTCTGCTAAAAAAGTGAATAAAAATAGTTTCTTCATGAATATCTATTTGGTCCCCTTCACAGCAAATTCCCTCAGATCTTATAAACTTATGACAATCCAATCCTTGAAGCACTTTAAAAACTAATTTTTTTCTTTAATCTTTTTCTTCAATCCTTTCAGCTTCGAGCTGCCTAGTCATCATAAGTGCCCTGAATCAGATTCAGATAGACACGAAAAGATCGAGAATGAAGTATCAAAGACAAGACAAAATTCTCAACTATAAAAAGCTTTCCTTCGCTCTCTCTCTATTACTTTATTATTATAACAATTAATATTATTATATTTAGTCTCTGCTTCAACTAACCTAAAAGAGATGTCAGTTGAGCTATAATAAATATTTCTAGTATTGAATTTGAGCATTGGTTGAATGGATGATCAACTCTTGCCCTAATCCCTGCATGTATGCAAAACGAACTGCAGCAACGAGAGAACAACAATTGGCAACGGGAACAGCATTAGGAACAACTAGAAGCATGGCAATTCGTTGTTCACTGTTCGCTGTTCGCTCTGTCTGCACGAGCTACAATGCAACCAGCAACACGCATGCAGCATGGCCAGCGCCTTTGGCAAGTGCTTTGTCAGCCGTTCAATAGTGCACGCTCTACACGTTACGCTAGACGGGTATATTAGTTCACATATTGAGCTTAGACTTCGAGCATCGATCTTATGCCTAGCGACGGCACATCTAAAGAACTTTACGAATCTTTAAAATGCCTTTCACACAGTTGGGCTCAAATTGCCTTTGCCTCGGACAACTGTCAAACTCATTGGCTCAAACTTAGTCTGCTGGGGAGTATTATGCAGTCGGTTGCAACCGATTGCTGCATTTTTCTTACTTCCTTTTCTTGTACTATTTTTTTGCTTTATGAAGCAAAATTTGTTTGGGTTTTTTCAGCAACAGCAGTAGCAGCAGCAGCCCGCTTCTGTTTTCTGTAACATGCTGCAATTGTCCAGCTGCCCAGCCTCCAGCTTCATATCTCGACGCGCCCCCACACTCCACATAGACATTTTTTTGCGGGTATCCGATATAGTTGGGTCAGTGCTTGTGGCCAGAATGGTTCTGGTTGCGGGTTTCACAGTGCCGAGTGGGCGCTCTCCAACCTCTCCCCCTCCCTCCCCCTCTCTCTGTTTGTGTGTGTGTGAGAGAGTGCGTTATTGAGTGCAAATAGCAATTTCGCAACAATTCTGCCCAGCAGCAGCATCTGGAAATTTGCTCGTTTTTCCTTTCAGCACTTTAGGCCCAGAATTGAGGGTTGAGAATTTCAAGCGGATAAGCCTGAGCACCCACGGGCATGGCCGAGCCCCTCCGCCCGCCCCAGCCCCACATAGGGTAGAGGCGCTTGGACGTTGCATTGCCATTAACTTGGGATGCTGTTGGTGCTATCTATTCATTTTGGTGATGGGGCTTGCATGGGTTTCCCGGGCGCATTGTAACGGATTTCTGGTAACTGTTTTTGGTTGCCGTCGCGTCGATTTTTGCTGCTTCAACTGCGCTCACACACACACACACACATCGACGCTGAACTGTCAAATCTTTTTGTGTGTCCGTGTCTCGATATTGTCCACTGGGGACCCGAGGGCGGGGCGGCGGTGGCTTAGACGGCATTCCTGCAGTCGATTTTATTGGATTACGGTTTAGATTGCATTGGAAAAAACTGCAGCTGTAGCAGCAGGCGCTGGTATTCATGTTGTTTATATTGCTGCCATTGTTGTTGTTGTTTAGAAAACATGCTGCATGCGAAAGGAATAAAGGCAGCCCGTCCTTGCCACCCCCCCGCTTATTTTGTTATACTTAGTTTTTTTTAGCATTCGACAACAGCAACAATAACATGCAGGCGTGAACGAATTGAAATTTGTTTGTTTGTTGCTGTCGTTTTTGTTGTAGTTGCTGGTCATGTTGTTGTTTGATGTTCGATGGCATGCGCTTCCGTTGCGTTGTACGTGCAACGCGACGCGACAATGTCCTGTCAATTGAAAACAGCAGCTTAAAAGGGTAACTGCCAGCGACCAGCGGCCAGCAGCAAGCAGACGATGCTCATGCTCTACAATCCACTTAGAGTACATTAAAACACTAGAAGAATTCACTTGCCACAAATTACTAATTGTATTTAACGTAAATTCGTTTTAATGACTTGTAAATCTGGATATGGATCTAAGTATGTCCAGGAGTTTGTCTGACGGATGAGAATTTTTTTAAATTGTAAGTTTTTTAATTAATTCAATCTTCCATGCGAAAATTATGTAAATATTTTTAATTTAATTTCCATTTTATAGAGAACATTTTTGAAATAACTAAATTTATTTAATTTTTAAAACAAAATTTTCTTTTTAATATAAAGTTATTTAATTCCATTTCATATTCATAAAGATTATTTCTGATTTAAACATTTCTATACATTTTATTTTTAATGAGAAAATGAAATGATTATTTAATTAAATGTGTATAAAACAAATTTTAGAAAATGTAAATAAATTTAGCTTTTAAAAAGATTATTTTTAAATTTTTATTTTGTTTAATTATTGCAGAGACAACTATTAAAAAATGTTTTGTTTTTAGTTCATTTAATGTTATATAATTTTCGTTTAATAATCTATTTTAACACCAGAAATTCAGGCAATGTCTTGAGAGAGAGATTTTAAATAAATCTCGAAAATTAAATTAAAAAGCTTAGTCAATCTTCTTATTTTCATTAAGTGCTGTCGTATTTTATTGCTTGTAAACATCAAATACAAGAATATAAAACGCATATTTGAGTATTGCACCTACAAGAAAATTGAAAAATTTTATGACAAAATGCAACATTTTTAATTTTTTTTCTAAGCTATTAATTTATAAAAATTATTATGAGTTTATATTTATCGAAATTTGTATATAAATCTGAATTTCTTATAAAAATTAATAAAAAAAAAATAAATAATTTAAATATGTTTAGTTATAAAATTTATATAAATAATAATAGTATATTAAAATAATAATTAAATAATTTATAAAACTGGTATAAAATTTGATTAAATTATTTAATTATTTGTTTAATTTTTTAATTATATTTCTTTATAATAAAAATAAATAATTTTATAATAATAAATCTAATTGAATATTATTTATATAATTTATTAAATCATTTTAGGAAATATAATTAAATAATTTATATTATTACATCTAATTAAATTTTTCTATTATATAGAATTATACAAAGAACTTAAAAAAAAATAGAATTAAATAATTTATATAATTTTATGTATTGTTTTAGATAGTTATATTGTTAATAAATTGTTTAGATAATTTTGTATATTGTTTTATATAGTTTAATTGTTGCATGTGCTAAATAAGAGAATCTTCCAGAGTATTGTTGAGTGTATATTCCTGCTAGCTCTGTTCATTTTGTATGCACATATGCAAATTTAAGATAGTTTGTTAGCATTTGCAAAAAAAAAACCAACATAAAAGCAGCCTTGGCAGGTCTCCTTTCATGATTGCTGCTAAATGTAATGCATTTTGGATGGTTTCGTGAGTGCGAACTGGCTTGAATGTGCACTCTTGTCACTGGATGCGCTGAAAGCCGATTTGCAATTATTGGATTTTGTTTTTAGTGCTAGGTTTTAGCGCCGCAATTGTCTGAAGCCCAGCCAGGAGCATCTGCACGAGCCCCAAGTTACGCACCACCCAGTCACAGTTGGCTCCTTTAAATGTTTATGTGTTTTGCCAGCGTGCGCGACGTGCGCAGCGGGCGTGTATGTCGCTCGGCCAGGGTTATGGAGATTAGATACACACACTATGTGTGTGGGCGTGTGTGTGCGCGTGTGTGCTGTTAATAATGGAGCTACATGCAGCGTACATGCTTGGTCGTTGTCAAAGGATTTTTTCGGACTGTGGCCCAATCTAAGCTAATTAAATTTTGGCCACGGCGCATCGGGTTCCAGGCAAAGAGCTCGAAAGCTAAAGCAACAACAAGAAGAAAAACAAGCAAGGCGAGGCAAAGGTCAAAGGCCATAAGCTAAATAGCTGCAGCAGCAATTTAATTAAAAATTTGCTTACACTCTCCCACCGCCGCCGCCAACGACGTCCCCAAAACAGGATCAAAGGATCAAGTGCTATCGCTGATGCGGCAGCGGCGACCACAAGCTGCTGCTGCCACATCACTGGAGTAAGCAACAGCAGCAGTATAAAGACGCACCGAAAACCCTTTTGCCTAATGCGCTGTTAATGCGTGCAATACACACACGCCCACGCACACATGCCACCCGCACATATACTAAGATAATCCCCATTTTAGACTAATTAAATTGTCAAATATTTGGCGAGGACGCGTCTTCGTGCATGTGGGCGTGGCAGACCAAGCAAAACTGTTGAGCGCTTCGACTAATTTGCAGCTAATTAAACGCTCGCCAGCTGCGCGGCATGTTTCCAGGATCAGCACCAGGACACAGACTCGAAGGAAGCAACAGCGAAACGGGTTAGCAAATTCAGGTAGCGGCAGGAATTGTGCCCGACGCATTGTGCACGGGGTTTTTGGTCAGCCAAACAATATGCTAACCGGGTCAGAGGTTTATGGCCCATTTCCATGGCCCTTAGATCAATGTCAATTGCCAAAGCAGCGTCGCCGACGGCAGCAGAAAGAGTTAAAAGGAGTGAGTCCGCTGCACTGCACTCATAAATATATATCCTTTTCGCCGCTGCTGCTGTTGTTGTTGTTGTTTATTTATGCAGTCGGCGCATTGTGTGGCCAAAGCAAACGGTGATTGCTTTGCCCGCGCGCTCGCTACTCATCCTTTGGCTTTATGGCCCCTTTCGCCCGGTTTGCGGCTCCTAAGCAGCGAGCGCGGCGGCAACCCTTATTTCATTGGAAATTTTCGGCGCTGCCGCCTCGGTCAGCTACACTGCACAACACAGCACAGCCCGCCGCCGCGCTGCACACTTCCCAGTACTTTCCCCGCCCATCAATCCGCCGGTGCGCTTTTACAACTTGTCAGTCATTTGAACAAAACTAATTTGCATGTCATTTCTTTAGCACACTTGAAAATTTGAGCATTTTGCACGAAGTACCAGCAAAAGTGACACGGCATGGGCGGCGAAGTGAGGGGGCCCCCTTGGCCAGTCGCCAGTGGGTGCTTGGCAGACGTATTGTGAGCTTTGCATAAGCCTTGCGTTGGCAAACAACTCTGCAAAGCCTCTAATTAAACCACGGAACCTCAAGCAGTTTCGTTCACTTTGGGGCCCGTGCCCCCAGCTGCTGTCAATGAAGATTGCAAAACGAACTCGCTTTTAAAGGGCTTTAGCTATTTACTTAACTATTTGTTACTTATATTTCTATACAAATACTTAACATAATTAAATAATGAAGTAAATTAAAAATGGAGTAAATTGAGTTTCTTACCTTTAACATTTAATAATAATAATAATAGAATAAATTATTTACTCTAACAATTCGATTGCATCTTTACAACTTATTTATAGAGTTTCTCCTACTGCTCTCTCAGCCAGCTATTTAATATTATTATTCGTCTAAGTTTGCTGATTTATAATATACTTAACTTGCTCAACATGATATTCTTAAATACATTTTTTATTTATATTATTTATAATATGTTTTTATATAATTCTTATTTTATTATTTTATTTTTAAATTGCTTAAATATTATTTTCTTAACCTGCTTCATCCATTATTAATTCAAAAAATTTATATATGATATTACTTTTAATAAATTTGCTTATAACAATTTTTAACAAACTTATTTTATTTTTATTTTTTTCAATGCAAAAGCATTTGCTGAAATTATTATTATTTTAGAAAAATTAATTTTAAATTTCTATAACTTTTTTAACTTGCTTATCGATAACAATATATAAAATATTTTATATTATATATTTATAGTTTCATTTTTTTTTTTGTTTGAACATAATTTACCTAACTTTTATTTATTATTATTTTTAAAAGTGCATTTCATGTCTACATTATTTTTTTTAGAAACTTGCCAAAATATAACTTAAGCAATATTATTTTTTTTATTTATTTTTATTACCTTTTCATATGTATAATTTGCTGTAGCTAAAGTAAAATTATAAAAAATTAAATTAATTAATTATATAGATATATAATATATACAAATAATATTATTCTATAACAATTTTTTTAGTATATCATTTGTTTGAAATAAATTCTTTTAAATCTGTAAGTTGTACATACATAAAAATGTTTTATTGAAATTATTAATTTATATTAATATTATATTTATATTAATATCAAAGTGTATTATCCGTTTGCCTACATCTAAGCTTCTCAACCCACTTCACTTCGTTCTTTTTTAAACCTTATACTTTTTTGGACACACATCCATACGCAGTTCTTTTGTTGCTATCAATTTGTCTACTTATGAGAGTCCGGACTGATTGAACTGACAGAGGACTTATCATGACTAACAGGCAGACCAAGAGTGTGCTCTGAATTAGTATATGATATCGAGAGGGTATTCGATGCTCGGCACATCTGAGCTAAGAGGCTAAGATGAATGCATTGGGATAGCTCGTGGCGTGAGGAAGTAAAAGTCGATTGGGATTCTTGGAGCGCATACATTTTACTTGCTTCATTTGTGCGTCCAACGATAACACGTGCACTCGAAGGCAATTTTGGATTGGAAAAGGAATTGTTGATTAAAATGTGCAAACAAAATGAAACACGCCAACAATTAGCGAATTTTGTGCGAATAAGGAAACCGAGATCAGAGTACTGAGCGTCAGCAACGCAGCTCCTCCAACTCTTGCAGATCCAGCGCCCATCTTCTCCAGCATCCCCAAGAGCGGCTGCACGGTATGCAAGCTCTTCTATATGACATCGCCGTCGGGCTCCGGGGGCGACGGTGACTGGGCATTGTGCTGGGCCAGTTTCCTCTCGTAGGCATCGATCTGGGCGGCAATAGTCGCCAGCTGCTGCTGTATGAAGTCGCAAAGGCGCAATATTTGTTGTACGCTGCGTTCGCGACGCTGCTCCAGAGTCTCCCGTCTTGGTGGCTGGATCACTCGCTGCGGCTGGGGCTGTGCCGCCTCCCCCTGCACGCCATCGCCGGCGCCGCGATGCTGCGGCGCCAATGGCGCCTCAATTATGATCTCTGCATCGCCGCCGCCCATGTGGGCCATGTGGTTGGCGGGGGCAACGGTGGGTATGCCCACCACATGATTATTATCACCAATATTACCAACATCGCCAGCCTGGCCCTCATTACCCATGGCCCCCCAGCCACCCATCTGCCGTCTGCCACGCGGCGGCAGCGGCTGCCTCGCATAACGCTCCATTTGGGCGCGCATCGGGGTCGTCATTGGCATTGTCATTGGCATCGTCATGGGTGTCGTGACTGGCATCTGCATTGGCATTGGCATTGCCATCGGTATCGGTATCGGCATCGGTGTCGGCATCGTCAACGGCAACATCATCGGCATCTCCATGCGTTGCATATAGTCAAAAATGTTCTGTCTATGGCGGCGGCGTCGGTTGATCAAAATGTGGCTGTAATTGTAGCTGTTGTTGCTGTTGTTGATATTGTTAGTGTGGCTGTTGCTGTGACTGTGGGTGTTGTGACTGTGCGTATTGTGTGTGTGAGTGTTGTGCGTGCGGGTGCGCGTGTGGCTGTAAATGTTGTTGTAAGTGTTGCTGCTGTTATTGTTGTTGTTATTATTATTGTTGTTGCTGTTGCTGTTGTTGTTATTGGTGGTGGTGGTTGCAGTGACAGTGGTGTATGTGTCTGTGTAAGTGCTGTCATTGTAGCTAGTGTTGTTGGTGATGTTGTTGCTATTGTTGCTATTCGACGCCATTGCTATTTTGTGGGCGTTTTGAATTTTAAAACCGAAACGGAAAAGTTTTGCGAGCGCCAAGCGAATTTCTAAAAGTTTGAAGCGTGCTTGTAACCCGATCTGTATGCCGATGAAATATAACTGAAAAAAATTGACAAACGCTGACATTAACAGCTCTCTTGCCGAACGCTCCGGCCATGCCTACTCACATTTTTCTAACATCTTGATGCCACGTAGCCGTGCAGCAGCAGAAGTACTCAATGGTCATGAGTTAGCCAAATGCAAAAATTTATTAGTTTTCACAAACATAAACTAACAAAATAAAATAATAAAATTAGATTGCGCAAAAAAGTCAGCCAAGAACTTGGCATAACTGACTGCGCACATACCCTGTACGCAGTGTTGAGCGAGAGCATTGAGAGAACTATAATCTAATATAATATCAAATATGTATAGCATCATTAAGTATATATATACTATAGAGACATCACAGAGCTTTTCCTTAAAAGAAACAAAAAATACATAATGCTATAGTCAAATCATTCTTTTATCTATATCTATAACAGATAACTCTTGGGAGAGCATGAAAGTGAAGGCTAGATATCTAGAACTTTGTATTGTAAGCTGTGAGCAGTAGATATATTTGACAGTATTTCAGGCTGTAACAGATATGAAGCATTTCAGGATCAAATATATATGAATAGGTTTCTATATAAAAAAAAATTTAAACAATTTTAGAAGTATTTTAGCATATAATAGATACGAATAGGTTTCTATACATAGAGAAGTATTTTAGAATAGAACTTATATGAGTGAGTTTATGTATAAAGATATCATAAAACAAAGCTTGAAGTATCTTAAGATAGAATATATAGGAATAGGTTTCTATACATAGAGATATATATTACTTTTCGAATATAATGTATATAAGTAAATTTCTTTTTAAAGAATCATGCAACAAAGCTTGAAGTATTTCAACATATAATATATATAAATAAGTTTCTATAAAGAGATCATTCAACAATTTAAGCCGTATTCATAAATATGCTAAGACGAATTTAGCCATTTCTGAACAGCTTTCTTCAATGACATGAACAGAAGCCCAAGGTCCTAATGGAGAAACCAAACAGAACAGTCAAAAGACTGTAGGCTGAACTCTACTTATATACTATATATATATATATATATATATATATATATATATATATATATATGTATATATATATATATTTATGCGTTTGTATAGTTTGGCACTAACTCAAGTGCAGAGCAACCCCAAGTGAATACCAAATGCAGACACATAGACACACTCACACACACTCACTCACACACACAGCGTAACTGTTATGCTAAGCTTTAGAATATTATGCATGCTTTTTGGCAGGACATCGTCGTAAAAATGGCAGGCAGGCAGTCAGGCAGCCAGCCCGGTCGACAGGTAGCGACAGGACAGGACAGCACAGGACAGGACAGCGGCAAAGGATACTGGAGACACCCAAAAAAGAGGCCAAACACAAATCATATTACAAAACTTTACACGCTTAAGAGCGCATGTAATTGGCTTTTGAAATGTACGCGCGGCAAAAGGTTAACACGTTGTTGGTAACCAGGAGCCAGCAGCCAGCAGCCGGCAGTCAGAAGCCCGGACCCAGCTGTAAGTGTGGTAGCCAGTGGCCAGGACAATGGCATGGCCGGACAACGATGCGAGCGTTGCGCTTTAGCCCCGAATGTGCTAATAACAATAAGTGTCCTTTGTGCCAGTAAAATGTCGCCGTGTCAGTGTGTTCACTTTTGAAATATGAGTAGACCAGGAGCAAAGACAAAACGAACGAACGAACGAGCGAACGACAAGGATCCGGGCAAGGACAACGGCTGGCTGGCAACCCCTTGATGGCACTGGCTAATTTTCGACGCCGCCAACAACTTAGCGTGCGTTGTTGTTGTTGCAATCGTTGTTGCTGTTGTTGTTCTGCTGTTGGCGTTTGGTTATATCCTTGAAACTTTTTGGCGCTAGACATGTGCTCGTTTTAGCTGTGACGTATATTTAACATGCCACACCGCAACTCCAGCTCCAACTCCAAACTCCAACATTCAACATTCAACATTCAGACCGAACAGCGAGCCCACCCAGCCACCCATGCCGGCCACGCCCCCACGACCAGCCCATGTATATTACGATTTTTGAGTGTTGGCATGTTTGCTGTCAGAAAATTGTCAGAATTTTATGGCCCCATTGGAAGTACATTTCGCTCGATTCTCATTTTTTGTAGCTCTTCTTTGTTTTTCTTTTCATTTATTATACTTAGTTGTTGTTGCTTGCGTTTTAATAGTGTTGTGCTAGAAATTTCAGCGGGCTTGATGATTGCAAGCAATTGACAGGCCTCTTTGCCAAAAAAATCCAAAAACAAAAACAAAACCAAAAACAAAAGGAAGCCCGATCGCTATGTGGCAATTGTTTTGCCAATTGTTTCGCCTAGGCAATTGTGTAATATATAAATTTTTTAATCTAATTTTGTTATTTATATTGATGATGTTGCTGTCATTGTTGCACAAGCCTTAACAACAAATGCAGCAAACAAAACTTAAAGTCGCCAGCAAAGCCTGCAGTGCAAATGTGTCTCAAGAGATGACTTCAATGAGCGACTAGAAAATGCCTTCCAAACAGCTACTTATACATATATTGTATACTATATTTTATGCATATATTTTAAATATACATATACGAACATACTGTAGAATGTGCTATATGTTTATAAATTTACCAAACGCTTAGTATCTGCCTGAGCTGGTTTTATATTAAATAAAAAATAAAATAAATTAAAGAAAAAACAACAAAAAAATAACTTAAGTATTTTTTATACTATTGAACAATTTCAATTTAATTCTTTAAGAATAACTCTCCACACATAACTGTTTTTTAAATGAAAACTCTTAACAGGATTAGTTTCATCGTGTATTTATTCACGTATTTAGAATTGAACTTGAAATTGAAATTAAAAATATATCGTAAGCAACCAAAAATTTAAGTGATTCATTTATTTATTAGCTATGCTCAACTCTGAAAGAAACTGAGATAAACTTGGCATAAATAGCAAAATAATTAATCTAAAATATTGCTTAAGTTCAGCTCCAACTGTGTGTGGCAATTTTTTTTAGAGCTACACAAGTTTGAATTATGATAAAATAAATAAATAAATTTTTTATATAAATAAAATGAGCTCTATTAGATAACACATTATATGACATTATTGCTTAAATATAATACTTTATAAATTACAGTCTAAAAAGCGATTTGCACACTCGTCACGCAGTTAAGGCCGCAGCACACTGTCATGTGTGTTGAAGCTTAGAGATCATCCTAAATAAGTTTCCATTAATAACAGCTTAAAACGCTGCTCTAGCTCTAATTAGCCTGTCATAATAATTTGCATATTGCACAAAGCCAATATGCTCTGTGCAACATTGTGAACGAGCATAACAATCAACATAATGAGACTTCTAAGCCCTACTAAGCTTATCTATAGCATACGCTAACTGAATGTAGCTGACTATTGCAGATATTCCAGGTCAAATTCAGAGTCAAATGCAAATTCAAATGCAAATTCAAATTCAAATCCAAAGCTAAAGCTAAAGCCTTGACACACATTCAGGCAATGGCCGCCGAAGGCTGGATTCGCGCGTCTCGCTTCACCTCTCAGCGCGTCCCAACACGCATTTTAATGATGGCACTCAGAGCACTCACAGCGCTTTGCCCTCGACAGTGCCTTTCCCGTTTCTTGTTTCCCCTTTCGTCGCCTGTTTTTTGCATCTCCCGAGTCTGAGCTGAATATGTGCATGTGCATGTGTATGTGTGTGAGTGTGTGTGCGTGTGTGTGCCGCCATTGTTTGGTTATCTAATGCTCGCCAGGGGGCCGATCCCCGGAAAAATACATCATAAGTCGAACGTAGCGAGTCCTTATTCTGCTCGACTGTCTGCATATGCCTGATAATGTTATTCCCACTTCCATGCGCGATCTGGTAAGCCCAACTCCCGCCCTGGCTGGCTGCCTGCCAGTTACCCCTACTCCGGGCCGTGCAACCCCCTTCCCTGGTGGCAATGCTGTTTGAAGTGGTTGTACGATTTGGATTTTGATTTCAATGCCACTCAACTGGCCGCTGCCGCCCTGGGAAAATCGCCTTAAACAGTCCATTTCGGAAATGCGAAAAACGCGACCGACTGCAACCCCGTGCCCGGCCAGGCCAAGTGCCAACGGGCTGGGGCTGGCGCAATGCCCGAAACGCAGGGGGCTGTTGCTGAGAAGCATAGTCGGTCGGTCGCATCAGTCGACCCATTGGCCATGCACGGGGTGGTTTTTTCATTATCATTTGCCCTGCACATAAATTATTTATTGTTAGCGATTTTCCAAAAAAGATAACAGTAGCAGCAGCAGCCAGCAGCAGTCAGCAGATAGCAACGAGCAGCGAGCAGCGAGCCGAGGCTGGCTTTTATTTACTTTAGTCGCGAATCTGGCAGAACGAGCAAACGGATGCCAGGACACTGTGTCTCACTTACGAATCTGCTTTACATACACACACACACGCACACACACATGTGTGTGTGCCAGTGACCACTCAATGCTTACCACTCGATATAGTTGTTGTTTGTGTTCGTTCACCCTAAATCGACACCGCGCCATTTCGCTTTGGCCCGGATGCACATAAATATTTATAAGTTTATGCCTTTGCCGCATTATGCGTTATACTTGCCACATATAACGAGCATATTTTATATGCATTTTAAGTAAATAGCAATATAACTGTTGCATATTAATTACACAAATATGAAAATACACAGATCCTTGTTTAATCCTCATTAAATCCTTGTTCAATATGTGACGTATCAATTAACATATGTCACAAAGTCAAAACATTGATATTTATGCTATATCACGTTTGACTTTCGATTCGACTCTAGCTATATAAAATTCTCTTGTCAAGTGTCACTAGAGGCCCATAGAGCAGAGAATATACTTGGCTTGCTGAAGACCTTCAAGTGGTTTTTTTGAAACACCTTAAGACTATCACTTGCTGAAATATAAAAATATATTCAATTTGAAAAATAAATCTTTTTTATTCGATTTCTTATATTCAAGAACTAGCTTAATTGCAAATTTTTGACATGCTATCTTTAAGCTTGGAAAATTTAAATTCCCATCACAAAAAACATTTCGTTAATTTTAGTTTCTTTAGTGTTGGAAAAAATTAGTGCATTAATAATATTGACATAGAGTCTTAAGAAAATATAGAGTATTAAAAAAAGTTCCAAAGTAGATCACACTTCAAATAATATGCAGATAGTCTACATCGAGTCTGAGTCTTGCTGAGTTCATATGAAACTCTTCCAAGCTTCAATTTCCTTAGGTTAAGTGCTTTCAATGAATGGTGTTGTTAGACGGAAGCTCTCTCTCTCTCTCTCTCTCTTTCTATTTCTCTGTCACCTTCTTAGCTCTTTTTCAGAATTTTAATACATATCTTTTCACTCTATCTCTATGTCTCCCTCCCTCTCACAATTTCATTCCATTTCACTCTCTGCCTCCTGCTCGGTCTCTCTCCCTCTCTATTGCTCTCAGTCTCGCTCTCCTTCTTCTATCCCCCTACCTTCTCCCTCGCTCTCCATATCTTTATCGTTCTGTGGCTTTATCTCTTTGTTTCTCTGCCTATTTCTCTCTTCCTTTCTCTCTCTCTCTCCATTTCTACCTTTCACTCTCTTTACGTATATATCTCTCTCTCCCTCTCCCTCCCTTTCTCTCCCTCCCTCTCTCAATCTCATAAACCTTGCATAATGTCTTTCTCTCTTTGTCTCTCTACCCTCAATTTCTATTATATTCTAAATATTCAATAAAAATAAATCGCGCACAATTATTTAATAGCCGCGAGCCAATGGAGCTTGCAGATCTAAAATCACACTTTGAATGCTTTCCATGTTCGACTTTTAAGCTGCAAGTTGTATATTTGTTAAGAGTGTATTTTATATTTTATATTTTCATTAAGTGTGAAGTTAACTGAGAAAAAAGAGAACGAACAAACACAGTAATCTGCAACCGTCTGCCCGAAACCGCCAAACAACACCACTACATTAGTAGCTCAAAAAAAAAGGAGGAAAAAAAGAAGAAGGATAAACAATTGGATGACCCCGCCCGGAATTGCAGGCTTCTACCAAATAATTGGATGCAATGCCCAATACACAGCGTTTCCCTCTCTGTCTCTTACTCGCGCTCTCTCTCTCTCTGTCTCCCGTTCCGTCTCCCGCTCCCTATCTCACTCACACTCTCCTGTGACTGCCCGCAAAAGCGGAAGTTAACTTGCGTGGCAGGCCAGAGCAGCCACACCGCCTACGCTCCCGTTCTCTGCTGTTGCTGTTGTTGGCGGCTCGACGCGTTCGGCTGTGGTTCAAATTTAATATTCACTTGCGCAAATAATCCACGCAGTCGGACAAGGGACAATGGACACACAGACAGGCAGTCAGATGGACGGACGGACGTGACGGACGAGCGGACGAACGGACGTTCAGTCGGACAGACAAACAGACAGGCTGGCAAACACAATGGTAAAATGGCGCTGCTAAGCTGACAACAAACTGGGTGGGGCTGGTGGGGCTGGTGGTGCAAAGCCCTGCTCAGCCACGCCCCCTGCGGCCGCAGCTGCCAGCTATGCAAACTGCAACTGCAAGTGAAGTTTGTCTGCGGCAAACCCCGCGCCTGTCGCTGACTCTGATTGTGACTCTGACATTGCGGATGGAACCGTGTGTGTGTAAGCGTGGGTGTGGGTGTGGGTGTGGGCGTGTGTGTGTGTGCCTTTGCCAATCTCAAGTTTCCTATGCAAACGCAAATGCAGTAAGCTCTTAATTAATATTAGCTGTGCCCCTTACAGATTTAAGAAGAACACAAAGCAAACCCAATATGAAAGATTCCGTATTATTTGATATATATTTTGAATACTGTGGTTGAAATAGCTTAACAAGCTGAACTGAGCTCTCATTTATCGAAATTAACACAGTTGGACAGACAGTGAAAGGACGAACGGACGGAAAGACGGACGAACGGTCGGATAGGCGAACCTTTCGAAAGGTGAAAGACAGGATAAAAATACGTACGAACAGGCAAATACACGGAGTGTGGACGGAAAGTTGAACGAATGGACAAATAAATGGCAGGACAGATGAACGGACGGAAAGATGGACGAACAGCTGGAAAGACGAACGGTCGGACGGAAAGACGAAGGAACCAACAAATAAATGGACAAATAGACGAATTGACGAACCTTTGGAAAGATGAACGACAGAATGATAAGACGAAACAAAGGAGGAGTCTTGGGAAAGATGAATGACAGTACAAAAAGATGAATTAGCAAACAAACGGGCAGACGGAAAGACGGACGAACAGCTGACTAGACGAAGGAAAAGACGGAACGAACGGATGTACAGACGGACGAACAGACGAATAGATAGACGAACATGCTTAGATCGAGTCTCAAGCTTTTTGTCTTACAATATGAGCCCTAATTTAATAAGAAAAAGTAGCGAATGAATCGAAGATATCCTATATACCCTGTAAAAAGGTGATACAAGTAGAAGCAGTCTGTACTTCTTTCAAGAGAGTCCATCTCTGCTTCAATCACATCTATTCAAAGCTGGTAACGATGTCAAATGCTAAAAGCTCTTAGCATAGCAACATAGATAAATGTTTTAAAACTTAATTCATGCTCTCGAGCTGAATATATAGTCTACTTTTTGGGGCCGCGGCTTCTAGCTGCTGGCTGGACGGCTAATTGAATAAATGAGTGCTGATGCGCTGCATATGAACTTAGCTGGGAATCAGAGTCATTTGAAAAGCCCAAACCAAGCACTTAAAAACTTCGAGAGCTGGCACATTGAGTATACGCCATGTGTTTGGGCACTTAAAATTTGATTTGCCACAGTTTGTTGCATGAAATCAAAACCAAAAACATTTTAGCTGCCGCTGTCAGTGGCTGATCATCAGCCACCGCCGGTCGTGTTCGGTCAACAATTAGCAAATGTGCATGAGGGATGTGTGTGGGTGTGAGTGTGTGTGTTGGCCAGAATTTGACTTGATTTTCCAGCTGAGTGACCAGAGTCAAAGTTAGTCGGCAGCCCAACCAACAGAACCGCCAACGCCGACTCCAGCTACAGCTGCAGACTGCACTGCGCTCAAGCTGAAGAATAGAGAGAGAGTGAAAGAGAGAGAGAGAGAGAGGGGGAGAGAGTGGAATACAAAGCAAAAAAGAAAAATGCATAAAGTATATATAGTTTGCTTGCCCACCAAATTGCAACTGCACGCTGACTGCCCTCGGCATGCAGAGTGTGCGCTGATCCTTATTGTTGTTGCTGTGGCTGTTTGTTGTTAGTGTTGCTTCATTTCACTCGTTTGTTTTGTGCCTTTTTCGCACGACGCGCGCTGCTCGTACAACTGTCCAAGTGACAGCTGCCGCCGTGCTTGACAGGCAGGCGAATGCACCACCAGCAGTCACCCCCCCCCCCCCCCCCCCCCCCCCACCCCCCTAAAACCCCCCAACAGACATCAATGCAAGCCCAGTCGGCAACCCGATCCCCGTTCCGCCGAACCAATGCGCAATCAGTTGCAACGCAATTTGATTTTGTCGCTTCATGGCTCGTAGCAGTTGCCAACTCCCAACTCCCAGCTCCAACTGCCAACTGCCTTCCCCTCCATCCGTTACTTCATTCTGTGGCAATAGCGTCCATCGCTTGGCCGCCATAAAGTGCACATGTCGCATCGTGTTCGCAGTGACATTCATTCGCCGTTACAGTGTTCTCTTTTTGGCTCGCAGCCCCTGCCGCTGCCCCCGCGCGCGCATTGCGCATACGAAGAGTGGTCCATAAAAAGTTTGCCCTGCAATCTCTGACCATTGCGATTGTATTTCACCTCTGATCCCCGTCGCCTTCCACTGCAGCCTCCTAGCCCTGCCCAGCATTTCCAATGCATCAGCTTTTTTTTTTCATTTTTCTTTTGCTTTTTTGACAATTTATTTGACGCCGGCTTCAAGTTGCCGACGTTGCTGCGGTTGCAAAAGTGCATTAGCCGCTGCCTGTCATTCAGCAACAACAGCAACAGCAACACAACTGTGGAGCAGTAGCTGATAGCCAACACTCTGTCAGGCTATCTGCACAGCCAATATGCAAGCTCGGAGTTGCATGTGGCATCGTCTGCGAATAGTTAAATACCATTTCAATTATTGAAATATACCTAAGCCTCCATCATCACCTTTGTTCGACTTTAATCAGTTTGACTGGCTTCACTTCACACTTACTCTTACTAACCCTTAATACTATTAACTTCTTATACTGAATGCTGCTCATCCTCTTACTTACTCTCAATTCTAAACATTATTTCATGCAAGCTTTGCCCTTTCCAGACTCGTTTCCAAGTATCGAATTGCTTATTGATGACATATCTGAACAATAAATAAATAAAAAAAATACATAATAATCCTTCTATATATATGTATATATATATACATGCCTCGTAATACTCATTAGACTATAAAAATCTATATTCTCTAATAAAAAAAATTATATTTCGATTCACAAAAATTTATTATTGTTAATTAATAGAAATAAATTCAAACTAAAAAGTTATAAATTCAATCTAAATTTTAATTTATAAATTCAACAATTCTACAGCAGTTCATTAAAATAAATAGAATTATGTAAACGCAATATATATTTATATATTAAAATTAAATTCACATTCTTATGCACACTGAGTTAATAAATCTTATGTATGAATATATTATATATTTATTTTTTATTTTAATCAGCTTCTAGACAATTCCCTTTAAATAAATTTATAATTAAAAATTTTAATTAATATTTTATATTATAAAATTATTATTTATTTTATATGATATTAAACATCAGAATTTCTTTAATTATGCTTATATATATGTATATATAAATTCAAATCAAAAATATAATAATAATAATAATTGATTATATATTTTCAATTATATAATAAATTATTATTATTGATTATATAATTGAAAATATATAATCAATTGTTTATATTACAACATAATTATTTTCATAACTTTTTTAAATTAAAAACAGTTTAGGGAACATATTTAGCTGCGCAGAAAAAAATAGATATGAAAATATTAAAAAAATATTAATCACTAGTTATAAAATAAAATTATATGTTTCTACGTAATATATTATATTATATATTTAAATATTAATATTCCATATAAATTACATTTTTCAAATTTATTTTTATTTATTTTTGCCAAAAGATAGCAAACTTTTCAATAAACCTATCCAACTATAGCTTCTCTCATGGAATGCAGTCCTCATACACTCATACGCCTAGTTGCACGCTCGCCATATGCGGATATGAGTTGAAGTAGCTAAAGAATTTAAGATTATTCAGTTAAATAAAAATCTTCGTTATTTAAAGTATTATTCTTAGACTTTTTAAATGCTGTAGATATATTTATATTTATATCTTTATATAGTCAACTTAGCAGTAATCCAGCAAACTTTGCCTAAGCATTAACTGTCCTTCGCTCTTCTGCTAACAATCGCTCGTCTAATTAGTTCTCTTAGGTTTATTTGCTCTTTTGCTCATTTACTGTAAATGCAGCTGTCTAATAATCTACCTTCTTTACCTTTGACTGTGCTCAGACTTTCAGTTGTTCTTCTTCTCTCAGCATCAACATTTGAGGCAATTAAAATTAAATTAAAAACATTTCGACCTTTCGAAATGACTGCAGTAGGCGTTGCCTAGCAGCTTCGAGCTGTTAACAATTATTATATGTATTTCGATAACTGTTCTAAGATGTGGACACTTTTCAGCCTGCCACATCAACTTGAACACATAGCCAAATGCAGCTAGTTCCAACCTGTTGCCTGTTCACTTTGGCTTCTTAACAACTTTGCCATATTTTCTGACTTATTCTCAAAGTCAATAACATCAGCAGCAGCGGCAGCAGCAGCTGGCTTGCTTTAAGGATATACTCTTAACGGTTGGGGACGAGCCACTGCAATTTTATTTTACTGTCCGGAGCGTTAACGACAATGGCACTTGTTGTTATTATTGTTGTTGGTTTTAGCACTCAATTGATTTTTGGCTGGCCTTGTTTTTGCTGCTGTTTGCTGTTCGCCGTTTGCTGTTGTTGTTGTGGCATTATGGCTGAAGCCGCCAGTGTTGGCCATGTTGGCCATGTTGGCCATGTTTTTGTTTTGTCGCCTGTTTGCCCGCGTTGCCTTTTCCATTTCTCTCTCATTTTTTGTTCTTTCTGTGTGTTTGCGAGGCATCGCTGGCAATGCCGTAGCATTGCGGTCGCCATATTGCGTTTGCATGCCCGCCCACAGTCAAACACACATGCCACACACACACACATGAGATACATTGACGTGGCCATATTGATGGCCATGTTTCATGCGCCGTTGTCAGCCAAATTTAATGCGCGCCGCAAATATGCAACAAGCCCGCCTCTCAGCTCTCCGAGCCATGACCAACCAACCAAGCAACCCACCAACCCTCCGCTGCCGCTCGACTGCATCCACGAACGGCTTTTTACAGGACGCTTTTGGAGCTGGCTCCATTGTGGGGCACATCGCATGGCAGACAATAAGCGCGACTTTTCATTTGGCCATTTAATAAAATGCAGCACAGCCGCCACATGAGCAGGCTGCCCGTGCAGCAGCCCTCGGCCCCCGCCCGCCAGTTATGGGGGCTGAAATTGTTGTTGGATTTATGGCGGCATTACATGACATGATTAATGGCCATTGGGCGAGCCGGTCGATTGGGCCAAGCGCTGCCAGCTTCAGCTTAACTGCCCATCAAAGCAGCTGCCACGATTTTTGGACAAGATGAGGCGCCCCCAAAAGCTGACCGGCAATTGAGAAGCGCGCAATAAGGTAAAAGGCTTAAAAATAATACTCAATGCTGACAAAAGCTGTATTTAATGCGATTTTTTTCATATGGATTAATGTATATATATATATATATGAATTGGCGGAATCAATTATGAGATAATTCCAATAGCTATCCGCTTGAAATACTCTAAAGAATATAATAAAGCGGACTATGTTGCGGCTGGACGAAGGGAAGGGCGGCTAAGCGAAAATCGAGGGCAGAGCTTGACAGAAGAAGATGAGAGGAAGGGAGAGAGAGAGAGAGAGGGAGAGAAAGAGGGAGTGAGTGAGAGAGGGGGGAAAGAGAGAGACAGAGCTATCATATAGAAGCCTTTTCTTTTTATAGCCTTACAACTTTGAGTTGACATCACTACTTCATTTAACAACCAATTTAACAGCTGATAGTTGTTTTTTCTAGAAATAAGTCTGACATCTTACTCTAAATAGATCTTTACTTCAGCAGCGTTTGTAAATAGCGAACATTTTTGCCAAAAATAAATTCTATTCGTCAAACTTATCGCGCACTTCGTCCATTTCATGGCCTTCATAATGAAGCCAATTTCTGACTGGGTAGCTAAATAAGCTCAACTAAGCAGAATTATCTCATTTGCACTAAGAATAATCCGCAAGCTTTTGCCGCAACTCCACCCACAGAAAATGAGTGTTTGGAGCGCTTTGTGGCTGGCTTGCTCTAAATGTCTACCAAAAAGAAGTTAATTATGATTATGATGTTCGATATAAATAATCAAAATGCTACTTAACATAAATGTCATAAGTCTGTCTATTTAGTTAAACTCATTTGATTGATAATAAAAATTTATTTTTCTATTTAGCTCTGATTTAAACTTGTGCTACTCTTAAAAACACACCCTATATGAGCTTTAATTCTAATAAGAAATCGAAATATTTAAAATAAATTCGTTTTAATTTTGCCCGCTGATTGCTGAGCTCAGTTATCATTGACAATTTTCCTTTTCTCTCAATTGTTGCATATACATATATATTGTCGCTTCCCGCTGACAGTTTGCCCTCTGCGTGCCCCAACTGTGACCAACAGCTCCAAATTGTTCGCCCGCTGATAAATTTTTGGCCAATTCGTTAAAACCCATTGCGCCATTGTGTAACAAACCAATTAGCAATCAAAATGAACTAACACACTGGCTGCTCCGTAGCTATATGTGTGTGTGTGTGTGTGTGCTCTCTTTCTGCCTCTCCAACTGCTAAGCCAACTGCCCGCCCCGCCCCGCCCCGCCCTCTGCTGCCATAAAACCATGCAGTCGGATGTGGGGCAATGCGCACTGTTGACATGTCGTCGGCGAATTATGGCAGAGCGCCTGACTCCTGCCAGAGATTCTAGGGACACATCGCTTCGTCGTCTCGCTCAAAGTCAATAGCAACCAAAAAGGCGAGCTAAAATTTTACGTTAAGAGTTAAATTTTGTGAATTCAAAATTCGCAAGATGGCAAAACCAATATGGAGCTGGCCATGGCCCTGATGGCTGATGGAACGGTCCAGAGCCAGAGCCAGAGCCAGAGCCAGAGAGTCTCTGGCTATATTCGAACTGGGCATGCCACGGTAGCCATGTTAACAAGCAGAAATCATGACAACGTTGATGGCACTTGATGTTGCGGCACGGTCTGCTGCGACTGCTGACTGCCTGCCCCAACTTGGCTGGCTGCTTGTTGCGCGCACAGTTCATTAGGAGACGAATGCCAAAAAAAAAGTCAACAAATGACAACGAAGCCTCGAAGCATGGAGACGAGAAAGCAGGCAATAGAGATTTGTCGTAACTGCATGGCAGCTGCTGCTGCTGCCGACTGAAGTCAGCTTTAGTCCTCACTGATTGCACTTATTAGTGACATGCCACCTGACCCGTTGCTGCAGCATTAGATGGCGTCAGCGTGGGTGCTTGCAGTTGCTAGCTGCCAGCAGTTGCCAGTTGCCAGTTGCCAGTTTAAATGTTGAAGCATTACATTTTTAATTTGATGGATCAACAGAATAAACGAATCGTAAGCGTAGGTAACGTCGAGCACTGAGGTAATTGGGAATTGGTTTGGGCTGCCGGAGCACTCACACTGGGTGCCTCGGTGCCTGGGTGTGGCCTTACGGTTTGACTTTCTGTTTGGCTTGCCAGAGCTTCACAATTTTGACAGTGGCTGCACCTGAAGCTGAGGCTAATTGTCACAGCTCACACACATGTGTGTGTGTGTGAGTGTGCGTACTCGCATGGGTGTCATATTTGAGTAGATTTTTGGCTAGGTGAATGTTGCGGCTTTCTGATATGCTGACAGTTATGCTATGATATGCTACGATTGACAGCTCCTCCAATTACAGCCAACACTTGAATTGAGCACGAATGTTGACAGAACTTTTGCCCTGCTTTAGACTTGCTTCTTGGTTGCACAATAGACAAACTGTTAAATTGATGCTTCATCAGTGCACAGATTGAGGCTTTAGTTCGCTCAGCTGCCCTCGTTTGCTAAGCTGTACAGATTTATTTCATTGAATATCATCAGTTTGGGAGGCGGGGAGTCGCTGTGGGAAGATCTTGGCTGCACGCTGCTCTGTTCTGAGTTGCTCCATGAGAGGGAGAGAGAGAGCTGTTGCTCAATGTAGTGCGAATGACAGACGATCGTGAAGAGAAAACGACTAGAAATTGTTTTTCTAGAAAAACACTTTGACCCTTACCCGACATATTTAGCGTGTTTTATTTAGAATTACATTAATTTAAACCATTATAAAATAACTAAATGCATTTTTTATATGAATTAAATGAGCTTTACTAGATATACAAACTTATGACATTCATGTTTAAGTAGTATTTTGACCATATATTTATAATTATTATTATCATAATTACTTTCTTTTTAGTAGACACAGAGCAAAGTCTTCGCCAGCCACAAATCGCTCCAAACACTCATTTTCTGTGGGTGGTGTTGCGGCAAAAGCTTGTGGATAATTCTTAGTGCAAATTAGATAATTCTGCTTAGTTGAGCTTATTTAGCTACCCAGCCAGAAATTGGCTTCATTATGAAGGCCACGAAATGGACGAAGTGCGCGATAAGTTTGATGAACAGAACCATTTTTTTGTTAAAATTATCAGCAATTTACTTGCTCAAGTAAAAATATATTTATGACAAAATGTCAAGGTAAACTCAATAAAAAGCAGCTATCAGCTGTTCAACGGGTTGTCTAGTAAAGCAGTTTTGCCACTTTAAAACTATGAAGCTCTATATAAGGAATATATATTATTAGAAAATATACAAAATATATAAAATACATAAAATATATAAAATACATAATATATATAAAATATAGGAAATATATAAAATATATAAAAAATATATAAAATTATTAAGTATACATTTAAAAATGTTTTCTACTTTGATTAAAATAACAAAATAAAAATAGAATTGTTTTTATAAACTGAACACAAAATGCCCAAAAAAAATGCATTTTGTGCAAGTAAAATGTAAATGTAAAATTTAATATTAATTTACCTGTGCATAAAATGATAGAAATCAAGCAAAATGAAGTAAAAAAATATATCATTATGTGAATTAAATAAATATGAGTTGAAGCTTTGTCCATGGCTAATGTCAGTTGATTTTTTCTCGAGCTGCACAGCTCAGCTGGAGGGCTTCCAATGCTGGTTGGCCTGGTCAGCTGGTCAAGTGTCAGCCGTGTGTTTGGGATGTGCAATTAAGTTCAAGGACGCGCGCAAATTTTACGGGCTAATTGTCGGCAGGAGATACAGGTAAGCTTGGTATGCTCTGTTGCAAATGAATCGGTGCAGTGGCTATGCCGCAATCTGCAACAAGTGAGCCGACCGCATAATCCACAGCAACCACAAAGGTCACACACACACACACAGAGAGAGGGGAGAGTGACACACACGCACAGTTTGGCATTAATAAATTTGCAGGAAAAAAGCTGTTGGAAAATATTGAAAAAGCGATCTCTACACAGGGCCCATAAAGAGAGCGGAGCGTTGCAGGCAGCGCTTGTTGTTGTTTTTCATTCTGCAACCACAGCAAGGATTAAAGTGGACAGTGCAGTACAAGCGACAGCAACAACAACACAGATGTTTATTGTTGTGACAATGTGGCAAACAAAAGCAAGCAACGACAATGACAACAACAATGCTGACTCGTTGATATTGACAACTTTTTAATCACTTAATAAATTCAATAAAAATTAAATGCGGTCGCGCGTCAACAAGGACAACAGCAGCGACAAGACAGGCGGATGGACGGACACAAGCTGAATGGGCAAAGCAGCAGCAGTAGCAGCGGAAAGACTCTAAGTCTGCCAGTCAGTCAATCAGTCAATCAGTCAGTCACTAAATCAAACTCAAAGCTGACATTGAGCAAAGCGACAGCAGCAAAAGGGTTCGAACTGAAAGTTTTTTCTCCTCTTGTTTTTTTCCGCTCAGCTCTCGACTCGCCTCCAGTGGCGAGCTGCCAACTTTTTGATGGGGCATTTTGTGTTCCGTAATTAAGTTGGCAGCTCTTTAGCTTTGCCGGCTAATGACACAGCTCAATAACGCCAATGGCCCTTTCAATTAGCCCAAAACACACACAAAACACAATTTAATAAAAATCACGTCAATGCTCACTTTTGGCCCATTTTGTTGCCTGTCACATTAAAGCGCTAAATCAGTCGAAAAGTCGAACTGCCCATAGACTGCCTGCTCTTAGATTACCACTGCCAAGTTTTTGCCTTAAGCAAGCCTCAAGCTATAGGCTTCAAAAGCAGCCTCTGCTTAAACATATTTGGGCACTTTGCTATGCCCTGGAATACACTGAAAATAACTTGGTGCATGAAGCGTTTCTGACAATGTGTGTAGCAGGCAGCAGGAGGCGCGACCCTACCTATAAGGTAAATATCTGAATCAATAATGGAGTCCGACAGTCTGTCCGTTCGTTCGACATTCTGTCTATACGTCCGACATCTATCCATCCTATAGTCCGTTCGTTCCACTGTCTGCTTGTCTAGCTGTCTGCATGGGTATATATATCAGATTCTCTAAGAGTCTTACCTATTCCCTCAACTGAGCTTTAACAACTAAAAAGTTGAGTCTACAATTTTATTGATTTAATTTTTAGTCGCTAGCTGTTATAGCTAGACGGATATAGACAGACGGATAGACCAAAAGAGGTCTCTCTGATCAAGAATACATTAGATGGTGTCTGCCACGCCTTCTGCCTCCTGTTACATACATGTGAGCAAGTGCATTATAACCTGATTTTCCATTTTCAATGGAGTTAGTGTATAGCTAGTTAGCTCTACTTGATTTGCGGCACATTTGGCTCTGCTTCTCGACCGAGGAATTTAGTTTAGACAAGGCAAAGGCGCGCTGCAATGCAGCTTATCAAACGGTGCATCTACACAATCTGATATATATCTATATATGTATGTATGTATGTATGTATGTAAGTAGATAAGTGTAAGTCGACGAAAAGGTCAATCAAGCGAAATACCAATTATCTATATCCCAACTCGTTTGCCTTCACAACAGCCGTACCACAGGCCGGGTATCTTCTAGTTGTACACTCCCCGCTAAAGCAGTCTTAATGCCTGACTTACTCTTTGGTATTAACCAGTCATTTAGCAAGGCATAAGCAATAAGCAATTTATCTGCTATCCTAACTTAACTTCAGTCTCACATATATATATATATATATATATATATTTTTTTTTTTTTTGATGACCTTTGCTTTGTCATTGCTTTGAAATCAAATTGAATGTCATTTAATTAGCGTAAAATATTTTTTACAGCACTTTAATTTGCGAAATGAAGTGGTTCTTGAGAGCAGTTGAAATGGCTGTCGTTGACTTTTAGCAGTGACTGTGCCGCTGCCTAAAGCCGCTGGGAGAGTGGGGGGTGTGTGTGTGTGGTGCTAAGGGTTTGTTTTGTTTGGGGTTTGGATATATTTGCGATGTATTGCTGCTAATCGTATCGATATCGATATCTGCTTCGTAGCTAAGCCAGCGCAGAGCAAATCTCAGCTATTGAGGATTACGGCGCCTCTACCACACACACAGAGAGAGGGAGAATGGGAGAGAGAGAGAGGGAGGTAGAGAGAGGTAATTTGCTAGTCTCTTGCGTTTTTCAACCATACTAAGCGCATTAGAAGAAGCAGCACATCGCCAGTTAATGATTAAGAATGAACAAACTCAAGGGGTAACCGCGAGCCCTTGGGGGCTCAGGCAGCTAGGCGAGCCGGCTACACCTGGTCGCGCCACCCCTTTCGCCTGTCTTGCCTAGTGACAGGTTACAAATCGGCAACATTGGCATTTAAATTGTAAACCGGACAGCATTAAAGCTGCCCACACAATTGACTTCGCTTGCGTGATATGCGGCCAAAATACACTTCATTTTATCAGCAGTCAGAGGGAGCAGAGGCTGTGCAAAGGGGGCGGAGCACAGGCTGGGTCAAATTGGTAGGCAGGACTAGGCCACATGCAATCAGCGTAGCCAGTCGCATTTCATTAGCGCTAAATAAGGAAAAATTCAAACCAAAAATGCAGAAAATACAAAAAAAAACATTTCCTATGCATTTTCACGATGCAAAAGAACGAATTGTTGATGCTCTTTCAAACTAGAATAAAAAAAAATATATATATATATATAAATATATAATTTAACTTATTATATAAAAAAATTTCGTTTAAATTTTCATAATAAAAAATTTTTTTTTCCAAAAAAAATGGTTCGACTTTTAATTTTAAAAATTAAAAAGGAAAATTTTTAAAATTAAAAGTAAAAAAATTTAATTTTTTTAACATTACAAGTTAAAAAACTATTTTAATCTAATGTGAGAGAAAAAAATAAAAATAAATAAAAAAAGTTCTTTGAGTTTTTTTTAATCTGTTTTTTTTTATCAAATTATATACACTTTTACATTTATCACGTAAACATTTTAAATTTAAAAAACTTTTTTTTTTCGTAATCAACAAAGACAGGCCAAATGAACTATTTAATTAATTCAGTGAACTTGCCTTAAATTTGCTGAAATCTGTTGTTTTTTGTTTTAATATCATTAAAAAACTTTCATTGATATTATATAAACTATTATATATACAACATTAAATTTCAATTTATTTTTTGCATTCAGTAAACTTTTTATAAACTTATTAAAAAGTTTTTGTTTTTCATGTTTTTTGTATTTTAAAAAATGTTTATTTATATCACATTTCAATGAAAAACACATAATACAATTAAATTCTTTTTTACCTCTTTTTTGTAAACAAGAACTATTTTTTTTTTTAATTTATTGAGTATATAAAAATGTGTATGTGTTTTTATCTACTATTAAGCAGGCCATGGACTGCTGAGATAATTCAGAGAGTTAGTGTAACTATAATAGCAAATAGAACCTATTGCTATAGTGCGATTGCAATTCATTTTCCAATGCCCGAAAAACTCTCTTATTTCGTTTGTAATTTGTACAGCTTCATACAGACAGACAGACAGCCAGACAGCCAGCCATATAGGTCTGTGGATGGGCTGCTCGGACTACATGGGCATTTCGCGCATTTCACCTCTAACCGTACTTTCGCCAATTTCCACTGATGCGCTCTTTGTAATTTCTGGCCGACCATTTTCCATTGCAATGCTTGGCCATTTTTTTTTGTTTTCCCTGTTTATTTTATATATTTTCAGTTGATTTCTTTCGTTTCGATTGCGTTTTCGTTTTTGTTGCACGTCGCGTTGCGTCGCGCGGTTTTGTGTATCTCAATACGAAAATATTTGTATCTGTTAATGCATCTCCACATGTATCTGTCGCTCAATGGACTCTGTGTGTGTGTGTGTGTGTGCGCGCGAGTGTGGCTGACTGAATGTTTGGGTGCGTAGGCTTTTTTGACTTTCACAGTTTTTCGCTTACCGCCGCCAACAATCACACAGTCAACCCCAGTTGCGGCGGCAACCGAACAACAACAACAACAACCAATGCTAAATAGTCAAATAGTTTTTCATGTGCCGCACTTTACAACAACAACAAAAGAAGCGCCAACAAATTGCAGCGAAATACAACAAAATGAAGAAGAAGCAACTACATACATTTATATATATATATATATATAGATATATACATATATATATATATATATACAACGAAAAGCCAAGCCCCGGAAAAGTGTAAAACGCATTGCGAAAATGTAAACTGCTCCATTGATTGAGGCCCAAATGAGCGCAGTAGCCGCAGCCAGTCACAGTCACAGCCACAGCCACATGGACATAGATTTTGGTTACGAAATGTGTTCATTTGCAGCTCGCAGAGATCTTTCCTGTCGAAGGTCTGCTGGCTGACATAAAAGTCTTAAAGGTGGGCATAAGCATAAGCTTCAAACATATTCCATATCGTAACAAATGCAGAATACCAATCGACTAACATTTGACGCCATTGGCAGAAGTTGAAGCGCTTTCAAGTAGATTGAAACTAGGCTGATTACTTTGGCTCCAAACTGTATTTCATTTAAAGAAAAAAGAATTTGAAAATACAGGAGCCATGTCGCCGAAGATATAGATAAGATATATATATATAGCTGAGACCTACATATTTGTATATAAGATTTAGCTCAGCTCCAATCTAGAAGAAAATTTATATATTTTAAAATAATTTTGAGATGGGAATTGGTTCCATATCGTAATTTTTTATCTCTTTAAATTACATATAAATTTGGAAAATATTGAAACAGATGCAATTACCGATTGCGCTCTTCTGATAAGCTCTTTTTTTTAAATATTTTAAAAATATTTACAAAAATAAGACACACCAATTTGTTGTTTCTTTTAAGAAAAAAAAGGTAAAATTAAAAAAAAAAATTTTTTGACTCTAACTCGAGTTTTGGTATTTTTTATTATTATTTTTAAATTTATTTTTATTTGTTTGTTATTTGTTCAGCAAATTTTAATTACATTGGGTTGACATTTAGCTTGTCTTTTCTGCATGACTTGGGATGGAAAACATAAAGAGGGAGTTAAGGAGTGGGCTAAGAGCGCAGAGTTGTGGGGGATTCAGTCAAAGTGATGTGAGTTGACCTTGGCCAAATCAAGTGCTCTGAGCAATTTCAGGCGAGTTGCTTAATGCATTTTGGTGCTCTTGGAATAAATGATAATAAATGTAATATATATATTCGAGGGCTGTTCAACAAGTAGTGCGAACTACATATTTTTCAAAAATATTTTATTTATATTATAATTTATATCTATTTTGTCCGCTTTAAAGATTTATATTATGCAAAGTATTCAAAGTATACTTTCGCGTTACTCTTTGAACAAACCCTGTAAAAACTCATGACATATCCTAGCTCCATGGGATATTATCACCGATTCTAAAATGATTTCCGTGCCAGGCATGTGGTATGCCCACTCAGCTGTCGGGCCACACAGGCGCGAACAGGGTATTACGATAATGGAAACATAACCAATTTAACGCAAGGTTATGTCCCAGTCAATGGGCACTGACTATGTCCAATTGATGGGACATCTCTCAGATCTATTCTGGCACTTTTTTCTTCTTCTTTTTTGACACTCTCGGTGCGGTTAATGGGCTAACGCAACGAGCTGCTGCGCTGTCCTTGAGCAGCGCCGCAGTTGAGGTTGTTATGCTAATTAATGTTGCAAATGCATTAACTGAGCACATGGTGATCTGACACCGGGTGTTCCACACACGGAGAGGAGAGACTGAGAGAGAGAGGGAGAGACCACGGGCATCGTCATCTCAAATTATGCGTTTTAATTTCCATTATCGATTCGCATTGTGTGCGCTGCGGTTGCCAATGACCTTCGAGAGGACCTGAAAAGGAAGAAAAGAAAAAGCGGCAGGAGGAGAAGAAGATGGCCAAGCAGAAGAACACTTGACCAGCAGGCGATATTGTCAGCACATGGACCAAGAAATTAAGACACAATTGAAATTGAAAAAGGCAAAGTGAATTGTGTTGCTCATTCGGTTATAAGTCTAAAGTTACTGTTATTATATATTACAAATTATTATTATTATAAATTACGTTAAATGTTTGACAGATATATATATATATATATAAGGAATAAGATATATATATAGACCGAAGCCATAAATTTTTCTAATGTTCTCAAAATCATTTCGTTGGTCAATGATTTGATGCCTGCAAAAAGATTGATTCCAAAAGTTCTTTAAGTCTATCAAAAATTCACCTATCTTAAAGCATTATCTACGTAATAATTCTTGGCCTTAAATATAATAATATATATATTCTGCATAAAAATGTATATCTCGTAAGAAAGTGCCCAAAGGGTTAGCTCGTCGAAGAGGCAAAAAAATCTTTAGCCCGCCGCCTTCTCTCTGCTGTTATATATATTATTATATAATATATATATTATTATATACAAAAGAATGCTTTTAATTTTTAAATGAATCACTACTAATTTTATGAACAACTAAGTTTTGTGAAATTTTCTTACTTAAGTCCTCAAGCACCACTATTCTTATGAACAACTAAATTTTATTCATTTTTGCTCCAATTAGTGTCCAAGTCTTGCAAGTTTGCAACAAAAAATATATACATTAATAATAATAAATATTAATCTTAAATTTCAGTTTCAGTTTGCTTTCAAAATATTGTGTTTTTCACTGCATTTTCCTGTCCAGTATTTGCTGTCCAGCAGAGCACAGTCGCACTACTATTTTTATGAACAAGGCGGAAAATAAGTTTTTCTTTCTCTTTTTCTCTATTTCTATTTCTGCGTTATTATTTTTATGTAAAAAAAATATTTTATTTATAGCTTAAAAACCCAATTATGCACAGATCTCAATAATATAACTAGCATTAACTAATTGAGATCAGAAATAGAGCAAGTAATATAAACCCTTTTATCTTCTATTTGACCTCCAGCTCTCCAGGCAACTCTAAAAAGCTATAGCTAGTTTTTTATTGAAGCCAATTTCAGCAGCATTTCCAGCATTATTTCCACCTATATTAAATATTTAAAAATAATATAATTCAAGCCGAATTACCTGTCGATCGGCTTGTGCGTACTCTGAGCAAGCTAAAAATTGTTTAGAAAAATTTAAATGTTATTTAGCTATATCTTAGCTCAGATTTCTAAACATAGTTGAGCTCAAGACCTTTGCACCGATTTCAAAAATCAATTGATTTCCATTTTCAATCAACGCCAGACCCTATATAAAAAATATCTAGAATTGGAACTAGAAGATGGAGAGTAGAAAAAAAAATGTAGTTATTTGTTTTGTTCAGTTGGATTTTTCTTTTTATTTGGTTTCAGAAATTCGTTTGTGTTCATTTTTTCGCGCTAAAACTTAAATCTAGACAAAAAAATTGTTTTGCTCTCTCCTTACGTGGCTAGAAACTTAAACATTATCAATAGCTAAATTCGCATGATTCAATAATGAAAATGATATCAAAAGATGAAGAGGAAGTGGAAGAGGAAGAGTATATCCCGAGATACATCCAGAGAGATATCGGATAGTTAACGCGCTATTTACAAAACAGTCGAGAAATTACAAATTAAATTCAATTTATGCTACGAGATTTTTATGGGAACTTCCCTACGAAGACAAAGTTTTTGCTTTTGTTTTGGAAAAAGTTAAAAATAAAAAAAAAATGCCTTTATACATAAATATTCGTAAAATAATAATAATAAAAAAAAAATTATAAAATTGAACTAAAGTTGGATTGTTTTTGGTTTTCCGAGTGAATTCTTTAAGGGAAAGGGAGGGGGCGTAGGGTGGTACTTGGAGCAGAAGACGTTTAACAGTTTTCCTCAAGTTCGCCGCGTGGCGATCGAGCGAAATTCCAGATGAGGTTTTTCTAGCTTCTTTTTTTTTTTGGTATTTGTGCTCGTTTGTGTGTGTGTGTGTGTGTGAGTGTGTGCAACGAGCTCGACGCACGCCTTTATGAATCGAGCATAAAACTTCGAGTGAGCTCGTCGCACAACCCCCATTTCCCCAATATATCCTTCAGGTGCTGCTCCTGCTCCTGCTCCGTTTGCCGGCCGGAGCTGTTTCATCTGCTTCTTCCTCGTTTGTGCTGTGCTCTGCTGTGTGCACGTGTCTAACTTATATGACTATATCACAATGTTGCTGCCGCTCTGCGCCTGCTTTCTGCATCCTGCTCCATATCACGCTGTGTGTGTGTGTGTGTGTGTGTGAGTGCTGCTGCTGCTGCTGCTGCTCAATATGGCCGCCACACGGTCTTCTGCTGGACGACGGCATTCTTGAGCTTAGTTGCCGCCGGCAGCGTCGTCTCTGGCGATGCCTGGCGCGGAGCAGTCACAGCAGCCACCGCAGCCGCCGCCGCCGCCGCTGCTGCCGTCTCATGGTAGAGTGGCTTCAGGGCGGAGGGAGCTTTGAGATCGCAGCGCATACGCAGCGGCACAGAGATTTGCTGGGTGGGCGAGCTGCGCGTCGAATCGATGGACTTGTCCAGCTCGTACTCGGACTTCACCACGTCGATCTGTTCGTCGTCGGAGTCTGCATCGGAGGCGGACTGTTCGTGTATGGAGCTCGTTTCGATGGAGGTGTTCAGCTTGAGCAGCACATGGGGCATGGATGTGGGCGTGGGCGTGGGCGAGGAGCTCGATGGGCGCGACGACGCTGGACTCATGTGCGACGCATCTACAGCACTTAGACCGCCATGGTGCAGTGCAGCGGCGGCGGCATTGCGCGCCCTCAAGCCAGCCGCAGCCGCAAAGTTGTACGGATGGAAAGCGTGCGGCGTGGCCTTTTGATTCTGATGCGCGGCGGCGGCAGCTGCGGCGGCCACATGATTGAACGGAAACTGTGGCATCGCGTACGCCGACGCTGGCGGGCCACCCGGCGGCGAGGGCATCATGGAGGCGGGCGGCACTGCGCCCACGCCAGACGGCGCCTGTGGATAGTCAGCGGCAGCGGCGGCGCTGGGCACAGCGGCACCACCTGCAGCTCCCGGCGAAATGACGCCGCTATTGCTGCCATTGGGCGAGGTGGCTGCCTTCGACAAGGCCGGATGATGCACTGCAGCAGCGGCTGCCTGCTGATGGCGGAAGTAATCCGCATAGCCGTACGTCATGTACGCAGCATCCAGCCAAGCAGGATTCAGCATAAATGGATTGAACGCGCCGGGATGTGGATAGCCATAGCCTAAAAGCAAAAGGAGACAAGCAACACACGTAAGTACAATCTGCAGGGCGTGGGCGAAATGCATTTAAAAAGTGGAATTGGCTGGGAGTAGCTGGAGAGCCGATGAGGCGGTATGGAACGGGATGGGTAGTCGAAACTGAAAATCGTAATGGAAACTAAAAAACTCACTTTGCTTACTTCTTGGCTCCCGCGGCCCGTCGACCGTTACTTTGATGGCCTTGCTGTAGCTGGCTATCTGCACCGGATACGTGGCGATTGTGATGGTCAGCGTGAAGGATTTGCCGCGGCCGGAGCGACCGACGAAGCGCAGATCGTTGAATTTGGCCACCTGATTCTTCATCGTTGTGGTGCAGTTGCGCAGCTCGCCGCAGTAGTTCTCGTCGTTGCCGCACTTGATCGAGACGAGCGTGCCATCGGGCACATCGTCCAGTGCGATCACCTTGAATGCGCCCGGCAGCGATTTGTTGGAGCGCCAATGGTTGGGCAGAGCGCTGCACAGGATCGACGGCGAGCCGGTTTGCGCCAATTCGCCGTGGTATTCCTGCAGCATTTCGTGCAGGCTGGCAAACATGTCCGTCATCGAGCTTGGCATTTTCGCCAAGTTCGCCGCATTTGCATTGGAGCTATTCGAACTGTTGTTGTTGTTGTTGTTGTTGTTGCTGCTGCTGTTGTTGTTGTTGTTGTTGTTGTTGCTATTGCTGCTGCTGCTGTTGTTGTTGTTGCTGCTGCTGCTGTTGTGGTGGCTGTTGTCCGGCGTGGAGCTGCCCGTGCTGCTGGCCGAGTGTGTGCTTATGTTGCCTTGGCTAACATTTGTGGCAGCCGCTGCTGCCGCCGCTGCTGCTGCCGCTGCGGCCAGGACCTGCGTGTGGGCGGACGTATTGGCCACTAGGGTGGGTCCAGTGGGCAAATGCATTTTTCACAATATATATTTTATATCACGTGCTCAAAAAAAATTGTTGTTATTGTTGCTGTTGTTGCTGGTTGTAATCCAAGTTGGGTTCGTAATCCTTGTTGCACTTCACCAAATTGTTAAAAAAAAATATATTTTTTATGGAAATTTGGAAAACAAAAACGCTAGCTAGCTGGCAATGCCGCTGCTTTGCACGCTTTTCTTTCTTTCGCACTCAAGATACACGCAAAAAAATTATTGTAAGTCTTTCGTTTCAGAAATATTTCGAAATTCGCTGTTCTAGTCGAGTTACAGTTACAATTGCACACTGTTATTTCGCTTCACTTTTGAACCAAACGCGGCGAAATTGTGCTCTGCTCTCGCTCGCTTCTCTTTTTCTGGCTGCGTTCTCGACACGTTAAAGTCGCTGTGTGAACTGTTTCTCAACTACGATCGTTGCCAGTATTTAAAGTAGAATGCGTTGCCGTCGCTGTCGCTGTCGGCGTCGCTGCTGCGCCGCTGCAAGACAGCAGTGGCGCGCTCAGTCTCGGTCTCGCTCGCACTGCACCGTGGCGATGATTCGCGCCCGCTCGCACTCACTGCAATTATTCAGGACGTCGCTGCGTGGTTTGGTTGGCTCGTTCGCTTACCTATTGTGTGTCAGTGTGTGTGCGTGTGTATGGGCTAAGGGTGCAACGGCTGCCGGCGGCGGTGGCGGTGGTGACCGGGGCAGGTATCAACCACCATTGCCACAACAACAACCACAGTAAAAATTTCCCATTTTTCCATTGCGGTGTACACTCGCGCACACAGAAAACACGGCCAGCAACAACAACAGCAGCGGCAGCGACAGCAGCAGCGACAGCAAAGGCAACAAGAAATAAGGGAAGTCGACAACTGAGGCAGCAGCAGCAGCGACTGAGGAAGAGGCGTGCGTTGTTGCTGTTGCTGCGTTGTTGTTGCCATGCTACTTGTGGCCAGGGACGCGCGGTCAAACCGACAAACGAAAAGAAAAAGAGAAAAAAAATGATAACACCAAAGGCGAAGAGGGCAAAAAATCGTTGGAAGCGAAATAAAAATGTGCCATGAGAGCGCATCGCGAGAGCGGGGCGGCTCTCTGAGCATACTGGAAAGGCGCAGGCGGGCGCACAAAAAAATAAAATGACGTAGATAAAAAATACTCAGTGAATGGGGTTTTATGAAAACTCATGCGGAAAATGAAAAAAACGAAGCATATTCTAAAAAAAAACGTAAAAGGAAACTCTTCTTGCTCTCAATTTCTGTGCTCTCACTGTCTCTGTCTCTCTCTCTCTCTCTTTCGCTCGCTCGCTCTATTTTTCTATTGCGCTGTGTGTCGCCGGCTCAGTCACTCGCTCGCTCGCTAGCTTAACCTTTGCCATGCTCCGGCTCCCCGACGGGCGGTCGCAAGCTGGAAAATTGGTTCTTTACGCACGCAACTTTAACAACGGCATTCAACAGTTCCAACTGCGCGCGTGTAGGCACCCCACGGCCCCGTATCCAGTCGCACTGCCAGCTCCTGACAAGCCTACGCACCCAATGCCAGAGCCACAGGTAGCGACTAACGGTATGATTCTGCAAACTGGCCACAGTGGCGTCCACTGTGAAGGTGCTTAAAAGAAAACTATCGCTAAATATATCCTGTCAGCAATACATATACATGTATATTAGTGATATAATTCGGAATGTGTTGGATCAGCTAAAGATTATAGATGGATAATCGGCAGATTAGATGATTGCGCAAGACTTCACTGATTCTTAAGTCATGATTAAGTTCTCTAAGATCTGCTTTGATCCTAAGCTTTTACGGAAGTAATTTGTTTGGAACGGAATGTACAAAATATAAAAACTTTATTTAATAAAAGGATTAACGTGTTAATTAGTATATTATAAAAAATGTAAATAAAATCTTTTTCCATATCAAACCAATTATTTATTATTACGTAAACTTAAGAACTAGTTGAATATAATTTTAGAGAATTTTACATACAATTTTTCGTTTAATGTGAAAGGTAAAATTGAACTGAGATCATCAATATTCTAACTTAAATAAATATATATTTTATAGACATATTGAATCAAATCTTCTAGTTTTTATATCGTACATTTCGCCTGCCTAAGCATGCGCCCCTTCGGGAAAAGCCAATGCGAGCGCCTCTGCAGTGAGGACGACAAATCAAACTCGCGGCAGCCCAAAAAATTGCGGAGCACCAAGCAAGTTAAAACGAGGCCACAAGTGCTGCACACAAAACAGACGAACGAACGGACAGACGAAAAGGGAGAAAGAGAGATGGACAGGAAGAGGGAGACGAAGACGGAGAGAGAGAGTAAAGGCAGAGCAGCGACTGGATGGCAGGGCAACCACAATGAGGAGCAACTGGCTAGCCACTGTCACGAGAGAGCGGCAGAGGGAGCAGTGAGAGAGTGCGGTGCGGCTGCTGGTGGGGGGAGGGGTATTATCTTAAGTGCTAGTCGTGACTCGAGTCGAGCCAACCAAAATGTCGCGAGAACGCGCCTCGCTGCGGGTGAGGATGAGGCGTAGACTAAGGCAGAGAGGCCGAAGCGTCGGGAAAGTACACGCACACTTCCAATCAACAGCGACGTCAGCGTCGCTGTCAATGCGTGCGCGCCCGCTCGCTGTGACAACAACAACAGCAAGGGCAATCGACTGCTGGAAGAGAAGAAGGCAGCTTGGCAAGGACGCGCCTGGATGAGATGATACAGGTTCGCAAGTAGCGTGCGACAAGGACGTAGCCGGCAAGGCTTTGATTTTGTTGATTGTTTTGAGCTAGCTATTCCAGCGAACTGGCCAGGCTCCTAGCGTACGTTCTTCCAGCGTTATCCTGTCGTTTTCCACGGCAATTTGCGTGGCTCATTCAACACCCGCTGATCGCCAACAGCTCGTACAGAAGCTGCGCATTGCACGCGCATCGCGCCGCAGGGCGCAACACGGATCAGTCTCAGCCAAAAAGAAGCAGAAAATCTAATATCATCTCAGCCATACCTGTCCTCTCTCTCTCTCTCACTATCTCTGTCTGTCTGTCTCTCTAGATGCAGCTGCGTCTTGCCACCCTTTTTTACGATCGCTTTTTTCTGTAGCTCAGAGCCAAGCCTCTGGTAAAAATCGTTTTGCAACCAGGTAGCCACCCACTGCAGGCCGCAGACATCGGCAGCAACAGGTAGGCAAACCACATTCGGATCGCGAGCGCCGCACTCCCGCTTAATCCTTTACTTATGAAAGTCAATCGCCTGGATTATCCAGCACGCCCAGCAAATATTTTGGGCGATTAGCCGCCCCACAAGCAACCAATCGATCCGCGCCGACAGGCACCAGAGGCACCTTCACAGGTAAGCCTCAACCTGTAACCGGTTAGGGGAATCTAGCCCTAACGGTTAAGCAAGAATACACTTTGCACTGCAGTTGATGGAACTTATATAGATCAGCTACTGATAGCTAGCTATAGACCTAGATGGATATATCTATTGCAAAACTCAACTAAATATTGTGAAATCGGTCATGAATTGTATTTATCTATTTTACTTTAAATATAATTATTTTTTATTTTAGTTAGTTTTTATTATCGTCCCTTAAAGATGTCACATTATTTTCAATTCATTTACATATAACTTATTCCAAATCCATATTCCAGTCTATGTTTCCAATGCAGCTTCATCAAAAATGAAAGCATTCCATTGCCACTGTAAACGAAAAAAAAAACGGTTTTTGCCTCTCTTTGCGATCGACCAAACGAGTGGAAGCGCGTGAATGCAGTGCGAGCAACTGGAACGATTCGTATCGTAGCTGATCGGACCCAACCCTCAGTCACTCACTCACGCACACACACACGCACGCACGCTCTGTTGGAGAAGGGGGCGCTGCCACAGTTTTGAGGCCAGCCAACCAGTGACAAGCATTAGTGCTCGCCCCTAGAGCCACGACCACTGCTGAGCGCACGATCGTTCAGTGGCCGTCGCTCGCTTCTTGCTCTGTTAGCGAGGGGGTTGATTATAAATAGACACACGCCGTCCATTGAGTGCGAGGCGACCAAGCGTTTCCAATGGTTGGCTGTGGGCCGTCCCATGGAGCGCAAGTGAGATGTCCGACTGGCGTTATTAGCTACTGACTCCGCCCCAAGAGTAGTCGTTGATCGGTGATCAGTAATTGCCAGCAGCTGTAAGAATTACGTGTGCCCCGCTTGCTGCACATGCCGCCACTAACTAGGCAACACTAAATGCTCTTTGCAAGCCCAGCGAATTTCCAACGCAGCGCAGCTCAACGTTCAACTGTTCCAGCGCCAACAGCAACAAGATGGAGCGCGCAATAGAGAGCCATTTTTAAAATGCTGCGACGCGACGCAATTTCGACGACGACGACGACGACTGCGGCCGACGAGTTGGCAGCGACCGCGAACTTCGCTTGTAAGTGAATTGTGGTTTGTTGTTTTGGTTGGCGCACGCTGCCACTGTCGCAGTCAACGTTGGCGTTGACGTCACTGCCGCCCGCTGCTGCGCCGCTGCGTTGCTGGCGCTGCCAGGATCAACCACCGAATGGCAAATGAAAAAATAAAATAAACAAACAAAAAATTGAGGCAGCCTTTGAATTTTTTCGCTCTTCATGAATGAGCTCTCCCGTCCGTGACTGAGCAAACGAGCGAGCGAGCAAGTAAACGAGTGAGTGAGTGTGTATGTGTGAGTGAGTGAGTGAGAGTGGCTGAGTGCCGATTGCAATGAGAGTGAGCGTGTATCACCACACTTCCACTGTCAGCCACCTTTCCATTGGAAAATTTTATTTTGAGTGTTTTTTTTCTTTGTTTTCACATTGGGGTGGCTACTTGGAGAATCTGAGCATCTAGTTGAGGAGCTGTGGTGAGTTCGAAGATGAGCATTTTTTACAGCTCGCGCTACGCCTGCGATGGCAGCAGCTGCCGTTGACACTCCCACAATACATACAGCAATACACTTACACGTAGGGACCGCAACATCGACAACTGTGCCCACAAGTTTGTGTAATATGTCGTCTGCCTTGGTGTTGGTGTTGCGCCCAAGCATTGGCTGGCTCAACTAAAAACGATGTACGTATCCCGTGCCCCCGCCTCCAATCCTGCTTGGCTGCTTCCAGCTGCCAATGCGACCGTGTGCGCTGCACGACTGAACGACTGAGTGCCTCTCAAAGACGTCGACACATGACACTGCTGCATGCTCTTCCGCTCCCCGTCCGTTTCTTCTAGGCTTCAACTCAATTTGTATTTTCTTTTGTATTTACAAGTTCCAATAACAACAAACAAATAAATGCATTTTGTACCCAATTCATGGAATGTGCTTGTACATGCGTATGTGTGGGTTGAATTTCTACAGTCCTCTCTTTCTCTCTCTTTCTGTTTTCATAAGTGAAGGCGGCTCGCGTCAATTAACAGCTGCAGATCGTTCCAAATACTTAATACTTGTTATTGTTGCTCTTCTTCTTCTAGTTGTTGTTGGGGCCTGAGCATTAGATAAATAAGAAGCAAACGAGTGTTGGTAATCTCCTTTCTTTTATCACTTTTTGAAGAAGAATGGAAAAATAGAGGAGAAATACATATAAGTAGTGGACACAAAGCATATTCTTATGGATTGCAATTATTGATGAGTTAATGAAATAATAAAAAATGGTACTCAATCGAAAATATCGTAGTCTATTATAATATCTATAAATTATTTTTATTATACATATATATAGTTTTCGAAATTTTTAATCAAATTTTTTTAAGGAATTCGGAAAATTATAAAATATACTAAACATCTAGAATTTTTGCTTGAAAATGTCAAAACCCTAAATTCTATATAGCTAAAATATGTTTTAACATTTGTATAAGGTAATACATATATATTTAAAATATTTTTACATCTTAATGTAAAAACACAAGTATAGAGTATTTTAGGTATTATTGAATCGCTTCATATGATTTTCTGACTCCAAGAGAAATGATTTTCTTGCTTAGTATTATTAAGCCTCTAAATATCGCTACATATAATCAGATAAATTGATTTGTACTAAATGGACTGAGGAATTATGGCTCTTAGTGGAACCAGTCCTAAAGGAAATCTATAAACAAAAGTATAAACTGAAATGCTTAATTGAAAATTGAAATTGAAAAGATTCTGAGAATGATTCACATACCCTTAAAAAACTATTTAACTGGGTAATACGTATATACATGCATATAATAATATATCTGCTATAAATTTCCGCAGTCTGTAACCCTCTTACTTGCTGTTAACACTTAGCCGCAGGCCAAGTTCATTGCAACTTTCGGCTTTCGGCTTTCGGCTTTCGGCTTTTTATCATAAAATAATGATGGCAACATTAGAAAGAGAGTGTGAGACAGAGAGAGAGGGAGAGATAGAATGAGCACACTCCACACTCGAGGGCAATACCCTCCCCTCGACGCAAAGGCACTCGAAATGCGCATAGACAATATAAAGATTAAAGCTGCAAATCCGTTGAGCCCAGCGATGGGCCCTTAATACGATTGCGCCCTATATACATAAGAGTATCAACAACAATAACAACAACAAACACAACAACAATAACAATAATATACGCCACATCTACGATAAGAGACAGCAACAGGAACCAGTTTTTTTTTGTTTTGTAAAATTACCCAACGAGAACTGGATTTCAACAAAAATATCAAATTTCATATAATTGGCGGCCATTTTGAAGTTTTGCAATGCAAAATGGAAAAGGTCGGCGTGAAATTTCATTTGTTACGTATCGCTGACCAGATGCAATATGCCGCACTTCTCTGTAGCAGGGCATCGCTGGAAATGGTATGGGTGGCGGGCGACAGGCGACTGGATGTGTAGTGTGGAAAGCGTGTGATGGAGCGCCACTTACACATGATTTTTTATCATCTGTTCACAGGCAGAGCCGGCCCAAAAAGGGGTGAAGTACACAAGTAAATCTTTTTTATATTCACTTTGAATATATCAAATATAAACAATATATTAATGATAATAAAAATAATAAATAATTCAAATATACCTGAGCTTCATTGGATCATTTTTAAACGCCCTTTGACAGCGCCACTGCTTCACTGCCTCGTTCCAGAAATTGGCTCCATGACAACTCTTTCTTTTTGCAATTTTTTTTTCGTTTTCTTCGCTTGCTTCTTCTTTTTTGTACTTCATTCGCAACCAGTACGGAGAGAGCCAGCCTGGAAAGGCGCAAAAGAGCGAAGAGCGCAGCGCTGCGTCGTCTTGGAAATTTGCAGTCGCGTCGCAGTTACGTTTTTACACGTATAAAAAAATGTATTTTTCCCGTTACTTTTTTACAAAGGCCGAAGCACAGTTAGCAGCAGCAGCTCAACGAGGGGTTGTCGCTGCAGCGCCCTACCCCTATTCGCTGCTGCTATCGTTGTTGTTGTTATTGTAGAGTTGGGCTGCCGCAAAACTAGTTTGGCTTTGGCTTTGGCTTGACAGCAGCGTCGGCGTCGGCGTCGACGGCGACAGCAGCGGCTGGCAGTAACCGACTTTCCACCCACTTTTTGGTTTTTCTCTGGTTATTCCGGTGGCTGTCTTAGAGCTTTTTAAGGGTTGCAAATCAAAACGCGGTTTGTTGGTTTGTATTTTTGGCCAAAGTCGTCGTAACTTTATCGGCCGCATGCGGGCACAGCCGAGAGAGTGAGATAGCGCCAGTGTGAGAGCGAAATAGATTGCGCGCGTGTGTGGAGGCATGAGCACAGCTGAGGCAGGGACAAGGACAGGGACAGGGACAGGAGCAGGGGCAGGGGCTGGCAGCTAAGCGAACGTATAGCAATACGCAGCGCTAAAGAGTCATTATTGACACTTAGCAAGTGTTGAGTCGCCAGCGTTGGTGGGTCTGCCAGGTATGCAGCACGCCCGGCCCCATCCCGGGCGCAGCTTCTGCTTCTGCTGCTGGAAGTTGTCAACTCATATGCATAATTGCCTTGTATTTATATTTGTGGGGCGCCATCGCTGCGCAGTTTTTGCTCTCCAACCCAGTTGGAGCTCGCTCGCTCTCTCGCTCACTCACTCACTCTCTGTGCGCCTTGACAGCGTCTATCTTGCTCTGACCCACACTATTTCTCACACTCTCTCTCTCTCTCTCTCTCGTGCACTCTCTCTCGCTCTCTCTGGCTAGTTAAGTGCGGAGTGTTGTTGTTTGTGTACATTTTAGTTTGGGATTTTCGTGGCATTTTTGTGGCCTTTTGTCTGGTTAACCGTGGTTGGTTATTGGTCAACACGCACACGCACACACACACACACACAGTGCCACATGGCCATATATGAAAACCGCTACAAAAAATATTGACTTAACCAAAAATGCTTGATTAACTTTTATCGTTTAAAATAGAAGCCATTTAATAAGTGCAATTAAAGCAAACAACTTTATTTACAACAACAACAAAGTCTGGCCATAAAGCCTGGTGTGAAAAGTTGTTGGCCATAAACCGTTCACG
This sequence comes from Drosophila hydei, assembly GCF_003285905.1. Taxonomy (NCBI): domain Eukaryota; kingdom Metazoa; phylum Arthropoda; class Insecta; order Diptera; family Drosophilidae; genus Drosophila; species Drosophila hydei. Next base: position 210,586 of record NW_022045685.1, on the reverse strand, counting down.
CATATAAAACACATATGGCAGCCAGACAAGAAATAAATACATAAATAAAATTACAATTTGAGCAGATTGGGGAATGTTTTTAGACATTTTTTGTTGAGTATTTGATGGGCATTGACCACTGTGCATAATACTAAATTTTGTAATGTCAAATCGAATTTAAGAGATCTTAACTCCATGTGGAGAATATCGCCAGCTGAACTGAAGATCCTCCTTGAAGACTAGAAAGAACTTTTCCAAAGATCTCTATAACTACTTCACAAACTGGGCTAATTCCTTGATCAATAAAGGCATTTAAGATCTATGTCTAAAGATCTGTATGATCAAAAGCTTTAGCTAATTGCTTAATAGTGAAAGGTATATTAGATCTAGTCCAAAATAACTATACCTAGGAATTTCAAATGTTTGATAAGCGTGTATAAAGATCTCTATGATCAGTAAGGGTTTTTTCATTTCGAAGTTTCCTTAGAAATACTTGATTCGCATAAGCAGAAGCTGTGGAAAATCCTTGATATCTATGATCTATGTCTGAAGATCTCTCTAAATCACTTAGAAGCTTCAGGTAATTGCTTAATGGAAAAAGGTTTTTCAGTTCTATTTCGAAATATCTATATGACTATATGACAGAAGTATTTGATTTGGCATGATATAATTAAGTCCATTCTTAAGATTCTTGATCAATGAAGATACTCCTTTGGTAGCCCTTTAACTGATAAAGGCATATAAGAAGAAGCTTAAATAATTCCCTATATATGTTAAGATCTTTGCCTAAATTCTAAATTCTTGCAAAACTTTGCATATATTTAACATAAATTTTAATCATATAAAGACATATATATTTAAGAATACTTTGAAAACTTTTTCTGTACTTATAAAATATATATGAAATATTTGTATATATATTTATATATTATATGAAATTAATTTATAATTTTATGACTAATTTCTGCCCAACAGACTTTGATTCTTTCATTAAATTGCTCTAAATCAAAAGAGTTCTATAAAATAATATAAGAATATTTGGAAGATATTTTTTTAAGACTCTCTCGTAGTTTAGGAACTTGAAATGATGCGAAAGAGTTCAATTTCATATTAAAGCAAAAAGAGGAAATATCTCATGGATATATACATATTTAGAGAAACACTTTTCTATTTAAGACTTTATCCATATTTCGAGCTAAATGAGAGTGTTAAAGAGACTCGAGATGGCATCGATTGACTGAGCTGTAGAAGGAGAACGAGTTGAAGTTCCTTTAGCAAGTGCCGTTCAGTTTGTGGCAGACTTAGAAGACTTCAAGAAAACCTTTATAAATCCAGATATTAACTCCAAAAGTCCAATATTACTTAGCGAACTTCGTTTTTATTGCGCGCTAACCGCAAACATAAAAAACAAACAACAAAAATGTGGCCAAAACGAGAGAAGAGAAGAAAAAATGGGCAATGGGCAGAACAGTAGAGCACCGATACAAAGACCTACATAAAAATTCTACTCCAGTTTTTTGACCAATTTTTAGTGCTGTTTTTTGTTGCGTTGCGTTTCTCGCTCTCTCCCTCTGTCAGGATGAGCCCGATCGATTCTGGGTAACTCCCGTGTCGAGTCCTCGGATTAATTATGCTGAAAAAGAAGATGGCAGAGCGCAAAGTAGCTGCGCCGTCTTTTATGAGCTTGTTAAAAAAGAATCATAAAAATTATTCACATTTATTTCGAAACTAGATCAGGTCAAGCGGCGCACCGATCCCGGCTCATAAATCTCTCACTGACCTACAAAACATTTGCCAAAAAATCGCAGAAAAAAATATATGTATATATATATATATAGGAGAGAGAGACAGAGAGAGAGATAATAGATCGTTGCCTTGGCGTTTCCAGGAAGAACTTGCGTAATAATTTGCATTTTTTCTGTGCTGCTTCGCTTCATTCAGCGCGGCTTGGGCAGGCGTGATCCTGGCCAAAACACACAAAAAATTGGCCTAAAAATTACCTAAGCCGTGTAAAACGAGAGCAGGACATCGTAAAACAAGGACCAAGCAGGACACTTACGTAACGCCTAGCGGCGAGCCCAGAACCTCGACCCGCTGTGCCATGTTCTACTTTTTCCTCTATTTTCTTTTCTTTTTTTGCCATAATAAAAATGCAGAGAATTTTTTCTTTATTTTTTTTTTTTTTAGTTTTTTCCTGTTGTTGCCGTTGCTGTTCGTGTAGCTCTCATAAAATGCTCGACGCGCTGGATTATGCAAATGGCGAACAGGATGATTATCGTCCGCATTTCGAACTAATTTAGGCGGGTGGTGCTGCCGGCATTTATTGCACCTCGATTCCCGCTGCCTGGCTAATCCTCGAGATCTAGTTTCGGTTTTTTGCATCACGCCATAAAAGCGAGTCAGAAAAAACAAAGGCGAAGGCAGCAAAAAAACTGGAAAATTAGATGGAAAAACTGAGCCGAGAACAAAAAAGAAAAACAGAGCGAAAAAAACTAAACTAAAGATGCACTAAAAAGTGGTCGGAAAACTGGAGCAGGGCTTTATGATAGTCGGGTCTTCATATGGTTTTTTACTCAATGTCACGAGGGTAAGAAAGGGAGAGACAGCGAAAGCGAAAGAGAGACGTAAAGCAGCTTTAAAAAGCGGTCGGAAAACTGGAGCAGCGATTTATGGCTTTCGATATGCAAATAGTTAGAAAGAGAGGAAAGTGTGTAAGAGAGAGAGAGACGAAGAGGCAGATAGAACATATGAGCACGGATTGAGACTTCATGTATCTGTATAAGGCTTTAGTATGAATTGTTAAGTAGAGAGACAGGGAAAGAATCAAACAGAGAAGCGAGGAAGATAGAGAGAGAGAAAGGCATGAGGACGGATTGTGTCTTTATGCAACAATCAATGGCTGCAATATGAACTGATAATTTATATAAAGAGACAGAGGGAGAGAGGCAGTTCCGAAAGAGATAGAGAAAGAAAGAGAGAGAAGGGCAGAGAAGGATAGTAAAAGAAGGATTAAGCTAGCTACAGATTTAATGATATGAAGATGGGATGTTTGTTATCTATCTGTGGTATAAGTATATATATATATGAGACTGATAGAGAGAGAGAGAGGAAGAAAAGGAAAATGAGTGAGAGAGAAAATGAGAGAGAGAAAAAGGTATTTATGAGCAAAGCATTAGTTCAGTCTCTTATAAAACTTTGATAACTTTTATAGTCTTTTATTGAGAGAGAGAAACATTTAGAAAGAGAGAAAGAGAAAGATATATGCATATATATATTCATATTAGATATATATTTTAACTTTATATCCCTCTCTCTCCCTCTCACTCTCTCTGAGGCAAACTTTGAAAAAGCCTCGATATAACTCTTATTGTAAAGTAGGCAGGCAGAGAGAGAGAGAGAGAGAGAAGTTGCCAGAGTTAGTATAGGCTGAAGGAAGCACGTCGCTGTCGCTTTGTTTTTGCAATTCATTTGCAATGTCAGCGCCACCTGCTGTTTATTGCCAATATGTCGCGATTTTTTACCCTAGACACATGTTGCCATTGGGCTTCGGCTTGTAATTTGTGTGGGCGTACGGCAGGCGGGGGACAGAAGCGATTGTTTGTGTTGCAAGCAAGTCAGCCACCCACAAGTGGGCTAAGGGAACGGAACGGCAAGCCACAGTAAACAGCGTAAAGCATAGCAAAAACAGCGAAGGCAGCAGAAAGCAACCCACAACAACAACTACGCCAACAACAACAACAACAATGTTGTGTTAATAATTTGACATTTTATTTGTCAAACACGCTTCAAGCAAACAAACACAAAAAAAGGCCAAGACTTAAAGCGAGCCAAGCGGAAATCACTGAAACGTTCGAATGCAGAAGCGGAAAAACAGAAATTATATTTTATATATTTTTATAGTATTTTTTTTAATTTTTAAACTTAAATTTAGAATTTAAATTAGCTAAAAAAATATTAAATACTTTTTTTTAGTTTTTGTAATTTTGTGTAATAAATAAATGCAGAAGCGAAGACTAAAATAATATTTTATATATAAAAAATTTAAAATTTTTAAAATTTTTAAATTCAAATTTAACTTTTTAATTCATTTAAAAATGTTTAAATATTTTTTTTAGCTTTTATAATTTAGTGTAATAAATTAATGGAAAAACTGTAATTATATTTTATATATTTTTATAATAAAAATTTTAAAAATTGTTTAACTTAAATTTAAAATATTAATTAGTTTAAAAATTTACAAATATTTTTTTAGCTTTTGAAATACTGAATTATAAATTAATATTTTTTAGCTTTAAACTGAAAACTCAAATTCAGTTTTCAGTAGGAATAGGCAACAGTTTTAATAGTCAAATGACTTTGGCTAAAATAGACAAATTTATACGATTCATTTTAGGAATATATATTTTAACATAATATATAATATATAAAAAAAAATATATATATATATATATATATATATATATATATATATATATATATAAATAATATATAATATATATATATATATTTTTTTTTTTTTAATTTTTACTATAATTAAATAAAAAATATAATTAAAATTTTTAGTTTTAGATCATGAATTTATTTATATTAATAAATATTTTATTCTTTATTATATTATTTTGTAATGTTTCACATTTTCAAAATGAAAACCTAATGAAATAGATAATTCAATTTGCGCTCGAGGCGCGAAAATTTCAATGCAAAGCAGCGCAAGATCTTTGAATATTTTGCAGATTGTTTGTTTAATTTATGTGCCATGTTTATTCAACAATTTGATGAGCATATAAATACATATAAGAAGAAGAAACAGACAAGCTACATGCCCATTCGAACTGAACATATAAACAAATTTTAATGATCTTCTATTTGAATGTTGCGCTGTTTGTGTACTTTGCGTGATTGAATTGCGAGTTGAGTTGAGTTGAGTTGGGTTGGGTTGAGTTTTACCATTTTACAAATATTTTGTGTGTGTCTTTACACTGACTCACAGAGGTCCATAGACTATGTAGAAAATGTTGTGCATTTTCTTTTGATTATATATCAATTTTATATGTGGATTGATGCAGCTGGAATCAGAATAGTTTTAATAGTTGTCGTTGAAGGTCCAAGTATGTTTTTTACTTTTAAGTATTTAAGTATTTTGTATTTGTATTCTGAAAGTCTTACTTTTAAACGCCTTTTTAATTTCTAAAAAATGTTTGTATATCATTAAGTATTCAGCATTTGAGTTGCTGCAAAACTAAACTAAAATATCTTATGAATTTGCGCTTTGCTGTTCTCAGACTCAGCTTCTTTACATTGGGAACTCTCTTGAAAATAAAGTCTAAACATTTTTGACTAAATATCAGCCAATTTTTTGGAGCCCTCTTGACTTTATTTATAGATACATATATACATATGTATACATTTATATAAATATATATGTATATATATATATTCAAGTTAAAGTGAATTACTTTTTAAAAAAATTATAAAAATCCTGCTTCTATAAAAGATGTGGAATACTTGAATATTTTATAGAAATCTTTTATATATATGCAGTTATTATTAAGTATATAACTAGAAAATTAGACATACAGAACTATCATTAAAAAACTTTCTCTCTCTCTCTCTCTCTCTCTTTCATATTAGTCCAAAGCGTAAAGTCAGACTGCAAATTAACTCTCTCCCTCTCTTCCTTAGTATATTACATATATCTTCTATATCTCATATATATTTATGGCAGAGCATGCAGAATTCGCCTTGCTCGTCGCTATCGAGAATTTTGTGCTCATTGAATTATTTACTTCGTCAGCCTTTTGCAAAATAATCCTTTCCGGCTGCAAGTCCAAAAAGCTCGCTCCACAAAATAAATAAACAAATATGTATGTATATATATTTGCAAATATATATACCCATATATATATATATATATGTATATATATATATATATATATATGTATAAAAAAGGCTCGAACACCCTCACTTGAATTGTGCGCTGACATTTTCGCGTTTGGCTTTGTCAGCAACGTCCTTGCTGCTGTCATTTGTTTGCATTGCAGCAACAACAACAACAACAACTTACAACGACAACAACAACAACAGGCAACACTCAAACAACACAAAAGGTGATTGCGATTGCGAATTCCGTTGACGTTTTTATGGCGCATTCAGCAAACCCAACAATTGCAAAACCGACAACGTGGAAGGAAGACAAGGCAGCCAACTCCTTCTGCTCTGACTGCAGCTAACCAACAAGCCAACCAGGCAACACTAACACACACAACATTCGCGAATATGAACACTTGCCTATTTAATGTTGACGCCGACTTCAAAACTCCAAAGGCGGTTGAAGTCCTTTTTTTTTTGAGTATAAGCGAAAACACGGCTGTTATAAGAAACTGAGCAGCGGCAGGAAGGATTCACTCAAGCATGACGAGACACCCACTCCAAGTCGAGAAAGAGAGAGAGTGGGAGGCAGAGCGAGTGAGTGCGAGCGAGACATCCTTCGAGCTATTGTTTAACGTCGTTGCGTCGCATTGTTGTGCTTTTTGCAAATTTTTATGGCTTGCTTAAACAAAACAAGCAGCTGAAACCCCCACCTCTGGCTAGACGGACGCCCCACCCAATCCAACTGGCTGGCAGCTTGAAAGTCTTGCCAGCTCTGGTGTCATATTAAACAGAAAGTGTCAAGCAATTGACTCGCGCGAAACTCTGTGTCCTGTGCACGCTCGAAAACTGTAGATAGATATGATACCTAACTTATATATTCTGATATCTGATATATATATATATACTTATCTGTTTTAATGTATAACTTATCTATTTTGATATCTTCTGATATGTTACTTATCTATTTCCATATTTAACTTATCTATTCTGATCTATAACTTATCTTTTCTGATATATAACTTATCTATTCTGATATCTGATATATACCTATCTATTCATTATTATCTTATCTATTTCCATATTTAACTTATCTATTCTGATCTATAGTATATTTATTCTCATATACAATTTATAAATATTCATATGTAACTTATCTATTCTGACATATAACTTATCTATTTTCATATATAATTCATCTATGCTCACATATAACTTATCTATTCTGTTTTTTGATATATACTTATGTATAACTTATCTATTTTAATATATATTTGATATGTAACTTATCTAGTTACATATTTAACCTATCTATTCTGATCTATAACTTATCTTTTCTAATATACAACTTATCTAACCTCTTATATAACTTATCTAATCTCATATAAAACTCATATATATTATATATAACTTATCTATTCTCGTAAGCAACTTATCTATTCTAATCAATAACATAAGTTTTGTTATATAACTTATCTTATTTATATATTTATTTTATTATATTATTTTTATTTATATATACTTATATTTATTTTTTTTATTTTATTTTCAATTGAAAGTTTGCATATAAAATATATTTATAAAAATCTCACATCTTATTTGTGCTTATTCCTCTATTATATATTTATTTTATTATATTATTTTTATTTATATATACTTTACTTTATATATACTATTTATTTTTTTTATTTTATTTTCAATTGAAAGTTTGCATATAAAATATATTTATAAAAATCTCACATCTTATTTGTGCTTATTCCTCTATTATATATTTATTTTATTATATTATTTTTATTTATATATACTTTACTTTATATATACTATTTATTTTTTTTATTTTATTTTCAATTGAAAGTTTGCATATAAAATATATTTATACAAATCTCACATCTTATTTGTGTTTATTCCTCTATTATCTAAATGACGATGTTCGGGAATCTTTATTACAAATGACATAATATATTCTGATTTACATACATATATTTATTTATATATATATTTTTAAATATAGCCCATGCGCTAACACTTGAAGTTTTCGAGTTCATTTAGCTTGGAGATCCATTGTTTGTTCACTGAGTCGAAGATTATGAAGAAAAAATCATTTGTTGGCCCACAAGTTGGTAACTTTTTGCCGTCGACTGCTCAGAATCAGCTGGCATTACAAAAGGACCTCCTGCGTCTGTTGTTGTTGCCATTGGCTGGCATCCTCGAGTGGCCACTTGGCATTTGGCACTCATGTAAATCGACGTAAATCGGTCGACAAATTTGCTATAAATCCGAATCATTTGCCCAGATTCTCATTTCACAAATGTCAAACGCACATTAACGGCAACCCTCAAAACTATTGATGGGGGTTACTCTGCCTGTACATAACGCATGAGATTACGAGTGGACAGAGCGGCTCGTGAGCGGGTAGCTAACAACACACAGACACACACACACACACACACACACACCAGCAGCCCGTGCGAATATCGAAATTGAAAATATGACAACGCAATGGGTATTATTTGGGTGACCAGAGAGTGAGCGAGGGAGAGACTCCGAGACCGCTCGGACAGGGGTCGTGCGTCCGTCCGGCTGCTTAGGGCGGGGGCTCTTCCTGTATATACCGTCCGCCTATCTGTATATGCCTGCAGAATGCCAATAATGTCAATGCAGTTTGACAGTCAGCCCAAAAGCCGTGGCGAGGCGCAGAGGCAACGAGGCAACGTGGCAACTGTCATCCATCTCCCAAAAGCAGCGGGACAACAAACAACAATTGAACATATTTTGCTGACATTTTAATTAATTTGACACTCGTCGCACGATTTTTGGTATTTTTCGGCTTAGGCATCGGCTACTGGTTTCTAGGGGTATTACGCGGCATTTTCCCGTCGAGCGCAACATTTAATAATAATAGCAAAAATAAATTAAATATGAAATGCCGATGGCGATTGCATTTCAAATGGCGCCGCTATGCGAAAAGATGCTCGACTGCCAAATACTCTGCATAGAATAATAACTATAAAGAGTTGCCTATAGCATGGTGTTACTGGCAGTGTTGCAGCCGTGTGCCGGGTATATTGTAGTCGAGCAGCAAAAATACTCTTTGCTTATGCAGGTGCCTTAAAGTCAAATGAAGTTGAGCCAAGTCTTGGAATTTATTTAAAATTTTTAACTGTCTATAAGCGTTTTTTTTTTAGAGTTGTACTTGTTTATAATATCTTAAAGTATGGAAATATATTTTTAATATCAATAAAATAAGTTTTATTAGATAAAAAATATTATGACATTAATGCTTAAATATAGAAATCAAAACTAGTATTTATAAAATAGCAATATTTTTAGTCATTGCAATCAAAACCATCATTATTTTGTAGACATGTAAAACGAAAAGTTTGGCAAATATAACCAAATATAACGATCAAAATTTCATTTTCTATTTATAATTAAATGACAGGCCAAACTTAATAAAAAGCAACTATCAATAGTTGAATAAACTATCAAATAAAGCTTTATTGTCAATTCAAAGTTGTTAGACTATAAAAAGAACACCTTTTGCTGTTACTCTTATGTGCATACTTTCTATAAGAAAATATATAAATAGCACATAAATCTTCACAATGAATATTTGAAACTCAGACTCTTTAGTTATTAGTCGCTGTCAAGCAGCAACTGCAAATTAACTTTTGCCAGTGAGAGACAAAAAAAGTATTTTTCAGATACTTCTTGCTGATCAAGCGCTCTAGATGAACTAGATGTCTGTTGCAACACATGCAGCATGCAGCATGCAACATGCCAGTGGCCAAGGTGAGAAATCGGATTAGTGGCACAAGTAGAGGACGCAAGGCGCGTCTAAAGTCAGTTAATTATAACTAAACCCGTTTAGTATAGTCGCGTCGGGGCTTCGAGCGAAACAACAAACGCCCCTCGCACGTTCAGTGTTGTGGGAGGGCGTGGCTGGCAGGCAGCTTAGCAGGCGATGCGAGCAAATGTTAATTATCAACTTTGGATAGCGGAACCAAAGTAAGCCACACTTTCCGGAAAATCGGAAAAACTAACCAGCGCTAGCCGCTGCCGTTGCGTTTCGCGCTAAGCCAAGTGTCGCCGGGATGAGCCGAAAAAGTCAAAGGATTAATGCGCGGATCAGTGGCCCAGCTCGCCTCTGGGTAAAGGGGTGTCGCTTGTTTTCAAAATAAACAAATTGCGAACGCGAACTCGAACTGTCACTGTGAGTGTGAGCGTGACAGTGACAGTGACTGCGACTGCGACTGTCACTGAGCAGACGCCCACCAGAGCACACAGATCTTTAGCCTTGCGAGCGACCGCGAGCGTCTCTTAATTGCCTGCAACTAATTATGAATAGAATGTGCCCGAGGCCCAAAAGGATTGGGAAAAGGAGTGATCCAGGCAGCACAGCGCAGCAGTCGCACCAGGCAGCGAACGACGATCGCACGGCCTACACTACTGTTTGTCCTTGCCGCGATTGTCGTCATTGTTGTTTGCAATTGTCATTTTATAGATGATGCCATTGTTCGACTACGCCAGCTCGTTTCAATCCGCCCACCGCCGCACCCGCACCCGTAAAACTCGGCCGGATTAGTGGGTATGAAATCTAGCTGCCTGGCAAAAGGATTAAAACGAAATTAGTAGAGCGCAGAGTTGGCTATATAGATGAGGGTAACAAGGCAGTGGCTCAAGCTATGTGAGCTATGTGGGCTATATATATATAAGTATATATATATATAATTTAATAATAATAATTTTAAAACCTTTTTAACAGACAAAACATTTAGCTGAATCAAATTTGCTTAAAAATAAAATAAGATATATAATAAAGAAACAACAATCAGCTGTTAAAAAATATAGTAGAAAAAGGATTTTAGCTCTTAAAAATATAAACTAAAATTTAAGTTTTTGAACAAATCAGATCAGCACAGATTCTAAAGTCCAGTTTCTACAGTTCATTTTTAGATTCTTCACTTCAAACAGTTGTCTTGAAAGTACTTGAATAAGTTAACTGATGAAGGCTAATGCTCTGTTTGCATTTGTTATTATTATATATTTTTATATTGTTTTAAAATTTGGAAGATAAGTAATTAATATTAGAAATGTAATGTATAATATAAAATAATAATAATATAATAATATAATAATATAATATAATAGAATATATAAAGCAGCTGGGGCAGGTTAAAGACTTCTGCGAGCTGAAAGCAAAGTTAACTTAGATGCGAGTTATGTGAATGAAGTCAGAGAACATTCGAAGTCAAAGAACATTGTGAATGAAAAGAGTTAAGTCCGCAAGGAAACTGAATCTAATAAAAAGCAAAGAAGCAGATCCAAAACACATCTTCAACTGTGGCAAGACCTATCAATTCATACGAGGAATAGAAGCCTCTAGTAACTGAATTCTTTGGCAAGCCAGTGAAAATGGCAGTCAGGCCTCGGTCGTGGCTGGCCATTTATATTGATGGCTCTGCTTTTGGCTTAGTTCGGTTGTTGTTGGCTGGCATAAGGCGGGTCATAATCCGGTATTTGGTAAATGTGTTCCACATATTGGGGCTAATCCGCAGCGCAAATTAAGTGATCGAGCATTCGAAGCGAAAGGATTCGCGCTGCCAGTGAAACATTGCCAAAAGCCAACAGCCAAAAGTTTTGCCAGCGCTCAGACAGCGCAGCGCAACGCCACATATCTAAAAATCAAATAGATAAATTGCGGGTATTTGGCCATACGTACGCGAGGCACAGCGAGCGACACGTGCACGCCGCTCTGAGTCACCGGGACCAGGCCACTCAGACGAGGCAGCTTCCCCCATGCAACCCTTTCGACGGACAAATAAATTGGCATTATTAAGCTCGGCTCGGGTAAAAATTGATTATGGACACAGGAAAAAAAGGCGCATTAAGCGACGGTCTTATGTGAGCTGATGCTCGTGCCTCAGACAGGAGCACGGCACACATTAAGGTGGCGTCTTGTCCTTGAATTTCCATAATCAAGCAACCCCCACGAAAGAGGCCACTGAAAGTTTTCTCAGCAACAGCAAAAGCCACTTTAATTTACTACGGGGACAACTCGAACTCTGATTGCCACGCAGCTGTTAGCCAAAGCAGGTGATTGAGCTTGATAGATGCATTCAGGTGTGCAGCTGCCTTGACAGAAGTATGTGAGCATCATAAGCATAGTTACATCACTAAAGTGTAGCTTTGACTATATTTAATAGTTGGGTTAGTGTTGAGTGCTAAGTGTGCTGCGTAGGAGAGGCGAGAGTGAAGTGGAGCAACTGGACTGAAGAACTTGAGCTAGAGAATCTGAAGTAAGGAATCTGTGCCGGAGCATCTGAGCTGGTTAATCTAAATTGGAGAAGCTGATGTGAAGAAATTGGACTGCAGAAAGCCAACTATAGACTTTGCAGTGGAGACTTTGAAACGAAGAATCTGCAGTGAAGAAACTGGATTTGAGAACTTGAGCTAGACTAAGAAACTTGAGAAAGTAAGAAATTTTAAACATGTGAGCTGGAGAACCTAAAGTGGAGAATTTATAGTGGACAATCTGAAATGAAGAAACTAGACTGAAGCAACGGAACTGGAGAATTGAAAGTGGAGAATACGACGTGAAGCAAATGCACTGAAGAAACTTGACTGCAGAATCTGTCCTTCATTGAACGTTTAAATTTCATTTCATCAATTATCAAACTCTTTATGAGATTTACACCTAATCAATCTCTTGTTAATTTGATAAGAATTATTTAATTGTAATAAATATCTAATTAAATAAATATATAAGTTTCATAATGTATTTATTTTTGTGAGTCTTGAAAAAAAAGTTTGAAAAAAGAAATTTTGCTGCCGACTTGCTTCATCTCTGCAGTTAACTAGCTTTAATTGCAACTAAGATTCTATAAAATATTTATATTTCACTCACAGATTGTCATAGTTGGCCATAGACTTTAATAGAGCCATCAATGGATCCGCTCTGATACGAACAGAGCTCAGAGCGAGCCTTCAACTTGCCTAACTTTTTCACAGTTTTGAGCTGTAGTAACTGCATTGTAATCAAAGCTAGATAAATATATATTCAGCTAGATATATATATATATATATTTCTAAATTTTGTTTCCTTGAAACTGCATTCATTCAGTGGCTGCTTGGGCATCTGGCTGGCTGGCTATATTGATGTCTTAATAAATGGAATATTTGCAGTTGCCAGAAATGAAATCGTTGACAAAGTGTGGCAAGCATTGTTGCATGCCACCCAGTTGGTTTTGTGGCAATGTGTGCAGCCAGCGACCCTCAAGTGGCCTGTGGTCCATTGACGCTGATGACGACGGCAGGTGACAAAGCAACTTCACGACTTCATTTGCCAGCGACTTCGGGGCACACCTAATGAGAACAATTAGTGCAGATTCCTCTTCTTCAATGTTTTGTTGTTTGTTTTTTTTTTTGCATTTTGTTTTATTTTTTCCCAATTTTTTTTTTTTTGGCTTGTGAATGGCTGAGTCAAAGGCAAGAAGCGTCTCTCATTTACGGGGTCAAACGACGGGAGCTCTTGCCGTGCAAGTGCAGCACACTCGACTCAACGGCGACAACATAATCAGCAGCAGCAGCAGCAGCAGCAGCAGCAGCGGCAGCAGGGTGCAGTGCGTCCGCTGTGCGAGATGCTGGAGGCCATTCGGCACAGTGCTGCGGGGCAGCAGCAGCGTGCGGCGAAGCGTGAAAAGGCAGGAGCAGAGAGCGAGACAGAGACACAGAGAGGGAGAGGACGAGGGAGTCGTTGCACAAATGGCTCGAAAATTGCACGCCAGGCTGCTAAAGGATATGGCACGTCACTCCGCACAGACACTTCAATTATGAGAAAGGTAAATATTTTGTAAAAACAACGCAACAGGATATCAATTGAGAATTATGTACCGAGCGCATTATCAAAATGTGCCCATGTGTGTGTGTGTTTTAACATTTGAATAACTCAATTTGACACAAAGTCAATAGATGAGCAGCAGCAGCAGCAGCAGCAGCCTGCGGCTCAGGCTGAGGCCACCCCGGAAGCCAACAACTGGAGTGCCAATTGTAGAGCAGCTCTGTGTGCATGTGTGTGCGTGTGTGCGTGTGTGTGTTGGCCAACGTCCAGCTGTTCCGGCTGCTGCTGCTGCCTCGGTCTCTACCTCCAGCCTCGTGCGCAGCTCGATAATAGTTACAGCGAATGCCGCTGATCCTGCAGGCAGCAGCGCAACATTACGTAAGCCATAAAGGACAGTCGTGCTCCTTCCGCGAACTGGCGAACGCCGCGTGTCAACCTAAAAAACTAAAACTAAAACTAAAAAAAAGTAACAAATTCATAAAAAAAATCATATAGAAAACTGCACGCAACTAGAAGTTCCAGTGGCTCATAAAACTGAACGCAAAAAAGGACAGCCTCACAAAGGGCTGGCACAAAGGAGCAGCGCGTTCGGGCCATAAAAATCAAGAAAAAAATTGCGTAAAAAATGCCCAAAAAGTCGCAAAAAAAACACTGAAATAAATAGAAAATCTACCAAAAATAAGGAAAGTGGAAAGAAAAGGAAAACCTGCGACCGTCATTTGCATCATTTTTTAATTTTTAGCTTCTTCTTCTTCTTTTTTTTAGCTCGAGTTGCATTGTTTGTGAGATTTGTTTTCTTAAAAAAAAAGCAAGGCAAAAAATGTTTATGGCAAATTTATGATAGGGATCGCCGCGCAGATTATGTAACTCGCAAATCGCTCGAGAAGACGCAACAAATTTCGGTCTTTCGGTTAGGTTTCGGGTTCGCCACAATTCCGAGGTCTGTTCGAAAAGTTTGGCAAATTTTGTGTCTGCTCCGAAATTATTGATATTTTACACTTGTGCCAATGCTGTTTCTAATCACTGATTAAATTTCAAAAATTGGCTTTTTAAAAAATTGTAGCGCAGCCAAAAGGCATTTAAAATTACTAAAATTTACATTTTGAAACATTTCATTTTGTTGTAATAGAAGTTTCTAGTTCCTGAAAGGACAAACACTTAAATAAAATTAGAATTTTATTATTTTTTTTTTTTAATTTTCAGTTAACTTAAAAATTTGAGATTTTTTTAACTTTTGTAATTTTGTTTAATAAATTAATATTTTTTAGCTTTAAACTAGAAACTCAAGTTGAATTTACAGAAGGAATTGACATCAGATTTAATAGTCTTTGACCCTGGCTTAAATGTGTAGAGCTGCTCTATAGATTGAACGAAAGTTCGATACACGAGGTCAGCTCAAAAAGTAGCTAATAATATTTTATTCTTGAATATTTGTTTTGTGTCCTTCACAGTTACCTAAATTTTAAAGCATATTATTATTTAGTAGATTATGGGAGATTATATTATTTCGGACATCATATCATATATCATATCATATTATATAGTAGATCATATTATCATATTATACAAGAGATATAGCATATAGTAAATCATATAATATAGATAATCATATAACACAGTAGATCATATCATAAACAAGATCATAGCAGATCCTTGATAGATCCTATTATATAGTAGATCATGTTATATAGAAATTCATAACATACTTCATGTCCTTAGCCTGCCCCACAGAAATAGATAAATATGTAGTAAAGTAGGGCTCTTTGGAGCCCAAGCCATTCGGTTATGTAATATTTTTGTTAATAAATTCGTTTAATGTCTAGTATAAAACAGATTGCAAGTAAAAACAGCAATTAAAAAAAATAAATAAAAAAAAAATATAATAGCTTCCCAATGCATCGATCATCATATAAGTTTTCCGCATGGAAAATTGCTCAATTTATTAGTTTTTACTATCATCTGATGGTGCTCATAGTAAAGACACGATTCTCTTGTTCTTGCATGTTGTAATATGTTCTGACTGAATGTTGAATCCAAATGAGATTACTTCTATATCAAGTGCTTAGAAAGTCGAGGATTCTTTGAGCTATTCAAGTACCAAGGGCAGCTGAAAACTTGAAGAACTTAAGAACTAAAGTTGATAGAAAATAAATCAATATCAATGAAAAAAATGAATAAATTTCTATGCACAAAGATCTGAACTAATCTCAAGTTAGTTAGCTCTAGGGCCTATCTAGAAAAGACTGTAGTATGAGCTCTATCAAAAGTCGAAGCAATAGAACTTAGCCGAGTCTTCAACAAACTGCGTTCTATTAATCAATCTGGAATCAAGGAGACAAAACAATTTGCAGTTGCTTAAAAAACAAACCAGAAAAGAAGAAGGAGAAAAGTAAGAAGCAGCAGCCAAAGTAAAAGGAAAATAGGTGTATTCCCTTGAGCGAGAGGTTCGGCATTTTCGCTTTGTTCCGGCCTAGTGCTTGTTGGCAGGCAATGGCCAAAATATTATCATTAGGCGTTAATTATGTTTGCGTCGAACAGTAGCCAAAATATTTTCGTTTGCCAAAGGGCAATCAAAGGCCGCGCCGACGGAATTCCGTGTAAGCGCGTAACCAGGCGACACAAAAGGCCTAATAAACAGGCCGAACATGATAAGCATTTTGGCATTTTGGCATTTTGGCATTTATGTTTCTGGTGGTCTTCGCTGGAATGTGTGGCTAACATATTTCTGGTTAGACATGGCCTAATGAGTTGGCTTTTCTCCAACAGTTTCGTTTTTTTTTTTTTTTAATTTTTGCCAAATCATGCGAATGCGAAATGTCTGCGGCACAATTAGCCGGGACTTGAGGCGGAAGTGGCAGCAGCCACTGCAATTTATAACGGATCTTGACAGCCCTCGTCGCTAACAATGCAGCAAACTGCAAAAATGTTTTTCGTATTTCTCGCCCGGGCAGCGAAAATGTTTATAAAACGAAAAATTGCAATCCACCCTGTCATTAGATGCTGCTGCCTGTTCGGCCAGTTGGCCATAAAAGGGTCCCAACACACACACACACACAGAGAGACACCCATTGATTGGGCATAGAGTTTCAGTGCCTTTTGTTGCAGCAGCAGCATTGCCTCATTGCCTCGTTGACAGGGGGATATAAATGTTGTGATTTCTTAATTTTTGTTTGCATTTTTCTCGAATTTAGTAGGCTGTTGAGGTAATTACACTAATTATATGGCCCCGATCACTCGCTCTTCCCCTCTCTCTCTCTCTCTCTCTCTATGTGTGTGTGCGTGTGTGATTGAGCTGTTAGCTATTGCCTTTAGCTACTGATCCAATGGATTGGCCTTGTTAAGGGTTGCTGCCTTTGCCTGTGCCTTTGGCTTAGCCGAGGTCATCTGGCGCGTTGACATGTCAAACGGCAGAAGGATTTTCCCAAAACAGCAGAAAGAACACACAAGCGTCTCCCCCCTCTCTCTCTCTCCATTGTCATTGATACTTGCGTAAGTGCAGGCTGTGTGCCCAGCTTCAGACTCGTATTGCAATCATTCGAGTTACGCATTATTTGCAGCCCGTCTTCAGGCTGCTTTGCTGCTATGTAACAGATCAAATCAAAGGTGTGTCACAGGTAAATAGATCTTGTGCACTAATTTCACACACATTGCGAAAACTGAACTATAAAGCGAGCTCAATAATTTCGAACTCAATTGAAGTTCTCCTTGATATTTGGCACAGGAAATTTGATATTCTTCAGCTTCGTCTCTGTCCTTATATAAGAAATTTAATTTTTGCCATATCGATAATAATCGATCTCTGGCTAGCCCACCAAACTTGGAGCCGTATCATTCCACTGATCGATCAAAGAGGCAAAGACAGAAGCAAAAGTTAACTGATTAAGAGACCTGTTATTTGCAGACAAGAAACGAGTTTACAGAAAACGCTACTTATAGTAAAAGTTATCTAACAGTGACATAAACATGAAATCTGTTCGACCACGTGACGATTGCTGCTGCCAATGGAGCTGGGCAGAATAACGGTTCGTCGTGCGTCAATATTTGGAGTTAACATTTCTGAGCAGTCCTTTGCATAGCCTGTACATGGCAGACTCCGCGCTATTGATCCTCTGTGATTGGCTCGACTGCAAGGAGAGAGCTTTCTTTTTACGCATTGCTTTCCCTTGCGGCATCGCCTTGTTAAGTATATCCCCATTGTCGAAGCCCCCGTGCGCCGGCGCGTATGCTTGGCGCTCCGACTCCGTGTGCTTGGCGTATGCACCATACACGGGACGTGTGTACTTGCTCGCCTTTTGGGGTCGCACTTTATCCAGGATCTCCACATCGGATCGCGTGTGCCGTGACTGTTCGAGCTGATTACTTTTCTGCTTCTGTGCTGGAGTGTAGGGTATCGGCTCAGTTTCCTTTAACTGCTGTTGTAACTGCATCAACTTGTGTATCCGCTCATGTATTTTCGCATTCTTAATATGTACCTTCACTTTTCTATCGTTTTCGTTCAGCTTTTGCGCGTTTTCATTTTGAATTTTACAAACTCTCTCAAAATACGTGTCCGGATTCAGCTTTCGTGGTGGATTCGGGCTTGACTTGTCCTCCAACTGTTTCTGCTGCATATCCTGCGTATTTTGCAGCTGAAGCGGCTGTTGCTGCTGCTGCTGCTGCTGCTGCTGCTGTTGTTGTTGCTGATGTTGCTGGTGTATTTGTTGCGGCTGCTGCTGCTGCAATTGCTGCTGCTGCTGCTGCTGCTGCTGCTGCTGGTGCCGTTGCAGTTGCTGCTGCTGGTCCCATTTGGCATTATGACTTGACGAACTGCTGTTTAAGCTGGCAGCACCGCCATCTGCTGCATCAGTCGGAGTATTGCTAGCCTTCATATCCGATAGGGGCTTAAGTTGCCAGTTGCAATCGACTTTGTCTGTTAGCATAATCGATGGCGTCTTGGCAGTTTCTGAGCTCTCAGCGAACATGGTCGATACATTCTCGGCCGAAACTGTCTCCTCGTCCTCCCCCAAGTCATCGCGTAAAAAGTCGACTCGCTTTCTCGAAGCAGTCAACCGTTTCGATTTCGACAGGAGCTCGGGCAGAATGGGCGGTGGCCTTGCCTTGACCAACTGATGGCGCGACAATGATTCACCACTCGGAAATGGAAACTTGGGTAACACGTGGTGAAAGGACTTATTACGATGCCACACCGCATCAGAAGAACCTAGAAGACAAACGGACCATTTTCCAGCCATTTCCCACCTACAGATCAAAGCTCTTCTTATCCATATACTCACATATCTTCACCGAAACAAACTGCCTGAGCATAAAAGGCTTGTTTCTCAGTAACGCCATTTGTGCACAAAATTTCACTTAATATTTTCTTGTACTTTAAACATGTGTTTTTTTTTATATATAACAAAAGTTAATATATTACTATAATATATAGCTGTAACTAAGAAATTTTGGTTTTATTAAGTTTTATTTTTAGCCGAAAAACACTACTAAATTAGACTGATAATATTAAAACTACGTGTGTCCGAACACTTGAAGGTTTAGAAATGTAATGAATTCCTAAAACTGGAGCTTCGATTTCCTTTCAATCCTTAAACGTCAGTTTTGCGAAGGCCTACTTAAAAACGAAAATTAGCTTTCAAAAATTAAGTAAAGTAATTTTATTTTCAAAATAGTTTTTTTTTGTGGAAACGAAATAAAAGACTTGGCTTAAATTTTTATGAAATAATTTTAACTTGTTTTTAAATTAATAAAAAATATAGAAAATATATTTATTATTCTTGTTGTTTTTTTTTTAAATATATTTTTATATTGAAATTAAATGAAAATAAATAAAAAATGTGGAAAAACTCGTATTAAATAATTAACAATTTTTTTTTATTAAATAAATTTTTTTATTGAAAATATTTAAATAATCCATTTTATAAAAATTTGTTATCGGGTTTTTAATGGACATTTTGAATGAAAGTAAATAAAAATTAATAAAAGATATGACAAAAGTTTTTATTAATTTATTTTATATACACATTTTTTTTTGTTTTATTTTTTTTATTGAAAATGAATGTTTAAAAATGAAAGTAAAGGAAATGTATGTTTTTTATGAATTTATAATTATTGTGTGTGTACTTAAGTTGACTTTATTATTGAAAGTAAGTATAAATAAATAAATAAAAGATATGGAAAATATTGTTTTTATATAATTTTATACAACTTTATATTTAAATAGATTTTTTACAAAGTAAAAATAAAAATAAATAAAAGATATGTTAAAGATATTTAATAGATTTATATAAATATTCTTAATGAAATTTTCATCAAGTATTATCAAAACAGAAATGGGCGCTTTACATAACTAAGTAGTGTTGCACAACATATTGCAACGGATCACAATCGAATCAAAAAAATAAGAAAAAAAGCAATCTCTAGTCTCACGTGTATATAATACTTACATATATAGCTATATATTTAGTCACGGGGTGGGTTTTCTTTGTCACGTATAGGTAAGACACGGAGCCGAGCGTCAGAGGGTTGCAAGTCGACGCAGTAAATGACCCAAAACAGCAGACATTATCATTATGGTATAAATGGGAAAAGCATGAAAATTTTGGAAAATCGTCGCATGAAACGCTCAAAATGAAATGCATACAAAGCCGAATTAAAAAGCCCCTTCTCTCCCTCTCCCTCTCTCTCTCTCTCTCTCTCTTTTACTGTCAAAACAAATATATGTACATTCGCTTGGACATATTTTATGCATTTGACAATTGCCACTTCAGCATCGAGCAACAAAATCAAAGCGAATTTATGACTACAAGGAGAAAAAATCAACTATTGCATAATTTATCCATTTAATGTAAACAGACGATTTAAGGCCCACACAACTGGAGGGCGGGCAGCACGGCACAATAATATATAAAAATAACAATTCAGCGAGGTGTACTAAAATACTTTAGCCAGACGGCATGCATTTACCGTAGGCCTTTTTTAAAATATTTTTTTAAATATTTGCTGAAATCAAACTGAGCACAATTTAATTTTATTTCAAGAAAAATAAGCCCGAGGGTAAAAAATTGTAGAATTATATATCGATTGATATAGAAAATATTCAGCATTAACGGAGAGCGTAAAAAATATTTAAAATTTGGACTTAGAGTAGGAAAAAAATAGAAACTTAGAGAATAAAAAATTATGCTGCAACTGCTGAGGGTGCTTGAGCCCTGGAGCAGAGCCTTAAAGCGTCATTGCTGCTGTCTGAAATGTAATTTTGATGTAACAAATATATCAGAAAAAATAAAATAAAAAAAAAAAAATAATATATATATATATATATATATATATATATATATCAGTATATCAATTAGTTGACTTTGTTATATATATATTGCTGATAGCTCGCTAGAATCAAGCCCACAGAGATGTGCTGCTCTCTAACGCCTGAATCGATGGATGCAGCTGTATATCCAAGACTATAAAGAGGCAAAAAATACTTCACTAAATCTTAATCTTCTCAGGCCTCAGACCTTAACTTCTTCTTCTATTAGAAAAATAAAATATTCAATTTTTTAGTCGTCTAAAAAATTTGTTAAAAAAATAAATTTTTTTAAATTATTTTCTTTCATCAAAATCTTAGCTAGCACGAGCTCAATCAGCTTGTTATATTATATAACGTCCAACATTACTCCAGACTCAATCAAAAGGCCCAACAAAGAACAACAAACGGCAGTTGCTTTGGGAGAAAGGAAAAGAGCAGTTGGCTGACGTTTGTAGCAACCCTCGCAGCAATGGCTATCAAATAATAATTTCAGTTGACAGGCAGCAGTCAGCGCCATGTCAGAAATCACAATAACAACAAGAAGCAGAAGAAGCAAAAGATAAAAAGTGAGAAGAAGCAGACGAACTTTGGCCTAGGGTGGACCAAAATGCAAAGTAGCAGTGCAGGCAGTCGGGCAGCGAGACAGCAACAATAACACCAAGAGCAGACACAATAAACTACTTGAAACGGTGCTCGAGGACGGGTGGGTGGGGTAGTCAGGGTAGTCAGCCACATCAGGACACTTCATGGACGCATCAGAGCCATGGTTCATTTACGTATCAAATTGGAACTTCCTTTGGGAGCAGCTACGAGGACGAGGACGACTCTGATGATGATGATGATGATGATGATGATGATGATGTAACTCCCAAAACGCAGCTAATACGTTTTTTGTGTCACAGCGCGGAGGCAGGTAAAGAAAATGGGAAACGGAAGTGCAGCAAGAGCCTCTCACAGATACGCATATTAATGGCACTGATTGTGCCGCACTGATAGCTAGCGCCCGGCTACTTGAATTACATTTACATGCGTCTTTGACCTCCTCAGCGTCTCCGGCTCGAGTTCTATGTCTATCTATATCTGTTTATCTGTATAGCTGTTTATCTGTATCCGTCACACAATTGCGCCGCCCGCACCCAAAGCCGACAAGAATCCGTCAACCCGTCCTAAGCGCATTACGACAATGAATGCAAGAAGAAGAAGAAGAAGATTGCGAATGAGACGATTCAGCATTCATTCATAAAAATCTGAGAAGATCTTTGTGCTGTTTTATTATGTCAGACGGATGAGTTCGTTTACCTCCATTTACTTACACACAGTTAAAGATAAGATGCAGATACAGATACCAACATCCAGCCTCCCGCCTCCCGCCTCTAGATATTATTATTGCTGCTGCTGCACATTATGTGCAAATCGCTGCGGATGAGACTCGTAAAAAACATCATCTGGCCACTAAATCTTTGACGGCAGCGCCCAGTCGCAGCGTCGCACGGGAGCCACTGCATCCACACATCAAAGTGGCGCCCCCACATGCGACCACATGAAACGCAGCTGTCGCACATTGTTGCCCCACTCAGAGCCGCCAATCGAGAGACAAATTGCTGTAAAATCAAACAGCTCACATAATTAGAGTTCATCCATCAATGCATCTATTTGTAATTTTCATTTTCAGCTTCATTTGTGTGAGCCAACACCAAATATCCATTTGAGATTAGGCTGACTCTTGCTGCTCTTCTGCACGATCACAAAGCAGCTGAGCTTATTCAGAATCGCTCAATTGTTAACTGATTCGTTGCGTTCCCAGGTGCATATACTTTATAGATCTACCTCGAGAGAAGCTCAACTCGAAACTACGCTCTTTCGACCTCCCATCTATGCGAGGTCTGCTCAAAAAGATGTTCCCACTGCACTGAAGAGACTCATTAAAGCAGGACGCTACGCCACGATGGAGCAGATAAAGACGACGTTGGGGCAGAAGCTGCGAAGTGCTTTGCGAACGAGAAGAAACTCGCAAGTGTCGAGTCTGTGATGAGGATCACTTTGAAAGGAGCAAAGTAGATAGTCATGAATGAATTAAATAAACACTTTTTGAGCAGACCTCGTAGCTCGAATTGTTGATAGACATAGTCTGCCGTGAGCTAATTTCGTTGAGGTGTTTTAACTGTAAAATCTTGAATATTCTACATATGCCACGCCCCTCAATTAGAGAGAACTTCATATTTTTACTGGCGTGTGTTATACGAGAGTATCTCTCTCTCACTCTTGCTCTCCCTCTCACTCTTGCTCTCCCTCTCACTCTTGCTCTCCCTCCCCTTCCCACTCTCGCTCTCCTTCCCACTCTCACTCTCTTTCTCTCCGCCTAACTCTCTCCTTCTCTCTCTCTCGCTTTTGCTCTCCCTCTCTCCCTCCCTCTCCCTCCCTACCTTTTCTCCCTCTATTTCCCTATCTCACCCTCTCTATCTGTCTGTATCTTACTCCCTCTTTTCTCTCCCTCTCTCTCACTCTCCCCGTCTCCCTCTCTCCCTCACATTCTCTCATTCTCTGTATCCACTCACTCTCTCATGCACGAATATTTATTTCAAATTGAATAATTTTGGTATAAAAAAGTATAAAACCAATATGCCCTCTTCACTTAACGAACGGGCATAGAAACCAGCTGAAGAACATGGAAAACTTGAAACCAAAACTTTACCTTCGTCTGTTTCTATTTAAGCCAGTTCGACTAAGGTGACCAAGACAGCTATTTGAACTGTGAATTTGGCCTTAATGGAATATCAGGTTATAGCTTCTAAGCTGATTCGATTGACGTAATACGAAAATAGCTGAGTTGCACTTGCCAGACTTGTGGAATCAGAGCGAGTCGAGCGCGTGAGGCAGCAGGTGGCAAGTGTTTACCTGCCGCTTAGAGGAATGAAAGCACAGCTGTTACTGGACACTGGAATGGCCCATTAATAACTTAACTATGCTCGGAGTAGGAAAATGCATAATTTTTTATTGAATTTTTGACAGGCTTCATTAGTTCGTTAGGGCCCCAGGAGGATGGCACTCAGAAGCGATAAACAAGTTGTGGATGGCCAACTGCTAAACGACGAAACGCTGGCTGAGTGAGTGAAGATAAAGGGCAACATCCGCTTGCCCCCACTCCAAGCGGCATGTTGCATGTTGCATGTGGATTGAACGACGATTGAACTTGCGCTCGGCTCAATGGCAATTTGTGATCATTAAAATGGTTCCGCTGTTAAAGTTAAAGGCGCTGGCATTCAAAACGTTTACACGGTCTCAGACACTAACCGAAAGTGTCATTGGGCTTAGCCGGGCCTAGCGCCTGGCCCAAGGGAGTCCGAGTCCGAGTCCGAAAACGAAAACGAAAACGAAAACATGTGGGAAATGAGCAATAAAAACGCAGCCAGGAAATCGAAAGACAATAGAATTGCGGCGACCAGGCAACGTAATTGTTGGCGTTGGTCATGGTGAACCGTAACAACAGCAACTGTCAAGCATCAGCATGTGTGTGCATGCAGCTCCGGTCGGGTTGAGGGGCAATTTAACTGCAACGAGACCCCTAAGCAGCAGCAGCGGCAGCAACAGCAACAACAAGTGTAGCTAACACGTGCGTGGGAGCTGCAACTTCGGCCAGAGTCTAATTAAGGCTTAATACACGCACACACACACACACACATGCACAGGCACACAGAGATGTAGACGACCTGGCAGCAACCTGCTAGCGCGCCAACAGCTGTTGCTGCTGTCAGCAAACGAGCCAACGAGCCAGCATGCCATCTCGCTCGCACACCTGCCACAAGCAGCAACTGGGCCAGTGCTCTAACTGGCTGCATGTGTTGTGGCATCTAAGTGTGTTTACGTAGATTTATGTAAATTAGCTGGCCAGCATCCTTTTTCGAAAGGCGCAAATGATTCCCAGAAGGCAGCAGCAGCAGCGGCACAGGAGCGGGAGGCTTGCAGCAGCAGCAACTCTTTCGCCTTTGCCGCATTTCATTCACGTGAAAAGTGAATTTTATTTAATTTACATACACACAACAAAGCTGAACACAACATAAATAAATATATATATATATATATATATATATATATATATATATATATATACATGTGTGTGTGGCAGGAAAGGAATGCGCATTGCTTTATGACATTGTTGTAAACCCTTTTAGCACACACACAGAATAACATAGAAGCGGCATGCGCAGATCCTTTGCCTACTTCAACTACTGGCGGGCGGACGGACGGACGGACGGGCTGGCTGACCACCCTGGCCACTGTTGATTTTTCGCGGTCTAATAAAAACTGGCCGTAAGCAAAAGGTTTGGGCCAGCCAAAGAGTTGAGGCCAGCGCAAAGGCTTGCTGAACCTTTCGTTCGCCTTTGCCGCATCGTGCGTTAAATGCTAAGAAAAATCAGTGCATTTTTCCATGGAAATCACGAAAACCTTTTGGTTTTTCACCGCCATCGCCATAGCCAGCGGCGGCCACAGCCCTTTGTGCCCAGCCAAAGGGTGTGAGTATTTGCATATCGATGCTGCCACGTCAGCTGCGCGCTCCATGCTGCCGCTAGAAATAAACCAACTTTTTCAGAATTTATAATCATTCATATTTCATCAGTTACACGATATATAAACCACTTACTTTCAATATTTTCATAAAATTCTATATATATATATATATAAAAATACAAATGTAAATTTCTTATTTTACTTAAATTCTTTTTCTTTTTTTTAAGTAAATAAATACTTTTTTTTCTAGGCGCAACATTTTTACATTTCAGTTTATTAAATTTATAAAAAAAAATAGTTTTTAACTTGAATGAATTTTAGCGTAAAACAGCCTTGAGAACATGTTCAATAGATCCAAGCAAAAGCACATTTACTTTATCTAAAATTCTATAAAGTTTTCTTTAAGTAAATAATATACATATATATGTATGTATATGTGTGTGTGTGTGCTGTATATACATGATGTTATTCGTTCTGGTATTGGCATTGAGCAACCCTCGCACGAATTAAGTGGCTGCCAACTCGAATGACACCAGCCAAGAGGCAACCGATAGCAACGATCAGGCCACCTGGCCAGAGCCAAAGTTTAACCAAAAAAAAAAAACAAAAAAAAAATATAATTTGATAAGCTATCGGCCAATGACGCGACGAAGTATATATATAGATAAAAAAAACATAGCAACGCTCTATTATTAAGTAGCATCAGACAAACAAAGAGAGGGAGAGAGAGCAACAATATATAAATATATATACATATATACACACATATATATATATATAAATAATGATAATAGAGCGCAGCAAAGTTTATTTGAGGCATACCAAATAGTTATGTATATACAATGCGACCCGAATTGGGTGGCAACTGGCGTTTAGATGAGCTGTAGGCTGCATCCGATATTGTGATGCTGATGGATTTGGATTTGAATTTGGTACTGTTGATGGTGACGACATGGTGGTGGTGTTGGTGGTGTTGGTGGTGCTGGTGCTGGTGCTGGTGCTGATGCTGTTGATGCGCTCTGGTCATGTGCAGCTCCCTTGTGCTATAAACAGTCAACAACTTTGAGGTAAATGCTATGCTCGCTGGCGAGCAGAGCGAACTTAGCATCGAAACTGATGCGGTCCACGGTCTTGTCGCAGAACTCGACGCGATGCTGGCGCAGAAAATAGATGAGTCCCAACTTAATCTGCAGCATCCCGATTTGCATGCCAATACAGTTGTGTGGTCCGGCGCCGAAGGGCAGATACGACATGGGCGTTTGCTTTAATTTATTCTCGGCATTAAAGCGCTCCGGATCGAAACGGTCCGGCTCGGGCCAGTACTGCGATGAGAGCAATAACGGCAAACGTTTTAATATGCAGTCGACTGTGGGGTGAGGTCTGCACGCCTTACCTGCGGATCATGGTGTATGGCCAGATTGGATATAAAGACGGGCATGCCGCGCCGGGCATAGCACTCGGCATGCGGCCGCAGTGAGTAGAAGCGCTTCTTGTTGATGGGCGCGCACTCGCGTTCCAGCAGCGGCACAATTGGATACTTGCGCAGCGTCTCCTCCACAACCATTTCCAGATACTGCATGCCAGCTATGAGCTCATAGCTGAGACCTGGCCCGCCGCCATGTGCCGCTGCCAGAGCAAAGGCATGTCGGACCTCGCGTCGCAGTCGCTCCTGCATCAGCGGCTGTTTGGCCAGCTCGTAGAGGGCGAACGACATGGTGGACGAGCATGTCTCAATGCCGGCCACCTCGAAGCTGGCCGCCTGGGCGGCCAGAAAGTCTTGATGATGCGTAAAGTGCGTCTTGTCCTGCTGTAGATCGGCCTCCTTTTTGAGCGTTAGCAGCATTTCAATGAGATCATTGCGCAGATCGCCGCCCCGTTCACGCTCCTCGATCACCAGCTGGATGACACGGCGCAGGAACTCGGAATGCGGCTCCGTAAACAGCTTCGACCGCAGCAGCGGCACCAGCTTCGGCAGAAAGAATATCACAAAGAAGTCTATTATTCGACGCACGTTCGGCTTGAATATGTCCTGACAATGTGAGCCAATTTCAGATTGCGTATTTCGCAAGCTATAGGAGCGCAGGCCAAACGCAATGCTCGCAATCATGTCCGTATTGTACAGGTCGCACACATCCTTGATGCTCACGATGACGCCTCTGGCCGCGTCTCCGCGTCGCAAATCACGCATCAAACGCTTCAAATACCACTCCAGATCGCAGCCAATCTAAATTAGAGTGCGGATCATTAAAATGTGATTAGTTTTCCAAGCAGGGCCAAAGCTTTATATTGATTTTTTCTACACTGTGCAACAAATTTAGTGAGCAACTGCACATGTATAAGCTTATATATTCATATGTAATATATCTCAATATTATCAACCTCCGATAATGAAAAAAGCAATAAAAAAACAACAAACGTAAAGTGCATTGTATCATCAAGCTAATAAACAATTTACGTTTGTCGACATGTTTAACCTATGGAAACGTAAAAATTCCATAGAACTTTACCGAAAGTGTAAAGTCTAATATATATATATATATATATATATATATATATATATATATATATATATATATATATATATATATATATATATATATATATATATGTGTGTGTGTGAGTGTGTGTGTGTGTGAATATGAAACCAGTTGCTCTATCTCATATGTCTAACTTTTCAGAAACTTATGATGAACTTTGGTAACAGCTGCTCGCACGAGAGGCTTACACTGCACTCGTTTACACTGGCCAGCCGAAAACAGTAAAAACAAGTAAAATAAAATATAAAAAAACAAAACAATCAGAGATATTTGAGATCTGTTTTCACATACATATAGCAAAACTTTTGCCCGAGTCATACATTTGCATGTGAAAGTGAAGTCTGCAATTTTGTTGCGCAGTGTAGTTTGATTGCTCAGCGGTTTGTTGTTGACTTACCTCCTCCATGAGCGAGAACATTTGCTTGATCTTGGCGCCGGTAAAGACCGGCGAGAGTCTAGTGCGTATTTCACGCCATTCGGGCTGCCTGGCAAAGAATAGATTGAGGGAGCCCATTCTGTCGTGGCGCATGTCACATTTGGCAAACCGATTGGAGAAGCTCACAAAGTCTTCGACTAGAACGGTGCGCACCAGCCGCAGGTCGCGTATGAGCAGCGCCGGCTGATGGAAAAGGTAGATGCCCACGACGGGCTCGTTGCGGAAACGCTCGTCAAAGTAGAAGCGGCGCAGCTGTAGGGCGAACGACTCCTCCAGTTTGAGCACCTTCTTCAGGTTGCCCAGCAGATGCGTTGGCTGCACAAACTTGACGCGACGTCGCTGCCAATAGACGTAGGTGCGACGCGACCAGATGAACACAGCGGTTAGTATGGTCACAATGCCCAGCAATATGTTCGTTGAGTAGACCATTGCGAGTGAGCGAGACAGCGTGCGGCCAGTGACAAGTGACAAGTGAGAGTGAGACAGAGAGCGCCCGGGTGCTTAGGTTTGTGAGTTTGCAAGCGTTTTGTGGCTGCCTCGGGAACTTGCGGCTTTAATGCAATTGCACTGGGGCAGCAACGGGTCCGTCGTGGCACGCTTGTGCCAAATACAAATAAATAAATACTTAACAAATTATATCACAATCAAGTTTTGGTCTGCGCGGCGGCCACGACGGCAACGACAGAAACGGCAATAAAAACAATGCGGCGACGTCAACAACAAAAACTGGCAAGAAGAAGCACCGACAGCAGTAACAGAGAAGAATATCACAAAACATACACTAGAACGCCAGCACACAATAAATACAGTCACACATACACGCACACACAGAGAATTGAGAATTGGCGAGAACACGAAAAAAAAAACGCGCTAGCAAGCTGTACAAGCCGACGCAATGAACTGACGTGACGTCGACAACAGTGCTGGCCCAACGGGCCCCAAAAACTTAAATTGCGAACACTACGCGGCGACGTCGGCGTCGCCGCTCCCGATTATCAACAAAAGCAGAATACAAAGCAAAGTCAGCGATTGACAGGCCACAACAACCGCAACTGGCGTCGCAAACGCCCCCGTCATCGTGATTAACCGCAAAGTGCTCACGCTTGGCAAGGGGCAAGCAGATGAAACGGCAGCAAGCAACAACGCCACTGGGATCTACATACGCTCTTAAAGCGCAGTCCCACATAGAAATAACGTCAAAAATTGAGTACCGGCGGAGAGAGCGAGGAAACTAAGAGAGTAACAAATTCTCTCTCCTGTACTCGGAACATGTGCACTGGCACACTGTCACTACAACATAACAATCAAAATAAGTATTAGTGTACTAGTTTTGATACATTGGTAGTTTGATCTGTACAGTAAATGTCAAATTTAGTTATACATCAATTTATGCATATTTAAGTGTTAACAATGCAGATTTAAATTGATTCGTAGCAAAAAATATTCTCTTAATACGTATGAAAAATTACTAACGAAATTTGTCAAACGTATTCTAAACATAAACCTAATAGATTGATGACATTTAACCATTTCACATACCACATTATGTGAAAATTAATTTGTTCCACTGTGCGCAAGAGACTCAACGCGAATGCCGACCGCAAATAAAAGTGAATATTAAAGGCGAAACAACGATAGCGACAACAGCAAGCAACATCGATAGCAGCTACTCCACGTGACGAAGCTTTTCATAAAAACAAACTACGCTCTCAAAACCAAGCACGAACAAAGCGACCAGCAGTGAGAGTAAGAGAGCTGCCTCAATATCAAAGCTTATACTGGACAAAAAGAGAGTGAGAGCGCCGCGTCTGGTTTAAAAATAAACGCATGTTCGCTTTAGCTCGCCTGATGTTCGTTCTTATTGCTGTTTGCGTTTTGTTTTCGTTTCTACTTCACCATAATAATATATATACATATATGTAGATGTATATGTATGTGTGTTCTACATTCGACCAGGGCGTACGCAATTACTAAACAAGCATATAAGCCCAGGGCTGCGTACGGCTGTAAACATTGCCATGCAATGTTGAAAGTGCGCGCAAATTGAATCTTGGGCTTTAGTAAACTGCAAACTAAATTCAACAAATCGCTTCTTACCACCGCTCCAACCAATTGTTGAGCAAATTGCTACAGACAGACTGCGCTTTGTCGAAAGCAGGAAAACGGAAACTCCATTTACAACAATTGACAAAAATTTGCACTTGTGTGTAAAACTTTGACGTACACTAGTTGCCTGGCCCATCGTCTATACACTGACCAAACTATCTGCATAGAGAATATGTCAACTAATTGGCTATACATGGATATTTGTGAACTGTCGATGTCAAATACATATACACACATACACATATAATGTAATATAAAAAAAATCTCATTTCTCATTGAATTTCAGCTTATAAAATTATTGAGCGTGGCAATTTGCTAATAAAAGTCTTTAAAGGGTGTTCGAAATTCGTTACGCATGTTACCGAAAAACGAAAGCAAAAAAAAAACGTTTTCCTTCCTTTTATCTTGTTGCCCATTTTGTGTAGAGCCAACACCCGAAGCAAGTTACAGTTACAAATGTGCAACATTTCCGGTTGCTTCAGTTTGGGATACCAAAATCTGTTGGCCACACTGATGGGCTGAGAGCGGGTTATGGAAGGAGGCAGGCGCTCGCTTTGCTTTGATTAAATTTCACGCACGACCGCATGGCAAGGGGATGGGCGGGTTGGTTTGGTCTACGGAATCGAATTTGGAATTGGGAAAACACACAAGCATGCACAAACACGCACGCACACACACACGCTCGCACTCGCACTGGCTAAAGTGAACTGCAGTTCGATTTGCATTTGTCTTCTTCGCGCAAAGTGTTTGTTGTTCAGCTGGAGAGTTCACCTTCGGTATCCCCCCATCTTACCCTCCACAGGCAAACGCGTCGCGTAGCCGGTGATGTGTCAATAATCGGCGTTGCTTATGCACACAACGGCTCTACAAACACGCGCGCACTTGTCGTGGTTGAAGGGTTCGGGTTGGGTTTTGTGTCGAGGAGAAGGGGGGCCCGAGCATGATGGCATCAAATTCAGTTGAGCTCCGTTCAGCTTGGCTCAGCTCAGCTCTCGTGGCACAAATCAAAGCCGTCTCAATAAACAAACATTGTGCGCATTTCATGCCCAGCCCATTCCCTTTCCTATTTCCATTCCCATTCCATTCCGCCACACAGTGTACCCGCGCTTTGCCCAACGCCTTGTGTCATTTAGTTTTGGTCTGCTATGTTTTGATTCCATTTATATTGTTGACACTAGAAATCTTTTAATTATTGTCGCGCATTGTGCTCGCACCCGGAACACGCAGCCAAAGCAAATAATGACTAAAGCTGCTCCTTGTGCACTCCCACTCCCACTCCCACTCCCATCGTTCCTTAGCAGCTCTCGCACTGCTGTAGTTTTTCTCTGCTGTGTTGACATTTCGGTTTTCGTGTGGGAGTTCCGTCAGGTGGAAAACGCCCTTACGCCCTTGCGCTCTGGCGCCCTTCACTGCTAGGTGTGAGCGTGCGCCGCCGCGCCGTGGCAAGTAGTTACAATTATTTAATGTGCTTTCCAGAATTAGTCAGCATTTGGAACAATGCGAGCCTGGGACGCAGCTGCATTTGATAGGATTATGCACACAGCGCTGGCAAAGCTAGGCTGTTGCCAATTCGATATTAATTAAGGATTTTGTTGGCAATCGAAGACCATGAACTTCCATATAGAAATCAAGAAGTAAACTGCTTATATTTTATATAGCTTTGTAGACCTTAGTTAGCCATAAACAGAGAATTTTTGGGTTTTTTTTTCTTAAAAAATATACAAATATTTGAGATCAATATAAACAGTGCAGTTCGCTTGAGCCTCTTTAGCTGCTTTGTCTGTTCAGTTAATACACATTAGGATCTGCACCTGCAACAACTGGACTTGCAACGTGCCGTGCCACACATGAAAGGCCGTTCGTTTCGAGCACAAAGCAAAACATTACATATCTCTATATCACACAGATTGAGATGCAGATGGAGAGGCTGTAGATAAAGTGCGCAAAATAGCTGCGTAATTTGACGTTAATGTTACGCTAATAATAATCTGTCAGCTCGCATTAGGCAAGGTAAACAAGGTAACACACACACGCACACACATATGTTTGATTGTAAAGATTTTGCTGTTCGCATTTACCTACAGCGTCCAGGCAGCTGATCCTTATCTATGTGTGTGTGTGTGTGTGTGTGTGTGCGTGTGTGTGGGTTTAGCTCCGATTACAATCAAAATGCGAATGAGTTTGCGAATGCAATACGTAATGTGCTTAGAGAGACGGAGAGGGCGAGAGGGAGGGAGGGAGTTTCTTCGGAGGCGAATGCCGCCGCCGTCGTTGGCCCTGACGTCCTTGCTGGTCCTTGGTCCGATAGTGTCTTGGGTGCAATGCCGTTTCATTGTGATGTGTTTGCCATTTTGACGGGTTTCGATTACGCTCGCAGTTCATCTCTCTCTCAGTCGCTCTCTGCCTGTGTTGCCGGCCTTTGTGTGCGTGTTTGATACTGAAGATGCTGCTCCGTCATGTGTGTAATCCACTCTGCTCGTTGCTCAAAGTTAAATGATGCGCGCCTAAGTTGCGCACAAATTTTCCAAAAAAAAAAAAAACTAAGAAGGGAGCAGGGAGAAGGTAGACCAAAGAAGCCGAGCTCGAGGCCGAGGCCGAGTCCCATTTATTTATTTTCCTTTTCTTTTTTAGACACGCCTCGACGGCCGATGAAAGCAAATTGCATGAACAAATAGAACTGGGCCGAAAAAATGCATTGCAATTAATGATTGTGGATGTGTTCACATAACTAGCAGTCCCACCGGGCGTGCCAGGCCAGGCCCGAAGGGAGTTGCAAAGCATGTAAATGTCGTTTGGGCCACGGCCAGCAAGGCCAGGCTTTGGCCATAAAGTCAAAGTGCGACAAACGCAAAGTCAAAACGCAGCAAAAGAGTTTTTCCTTTTCGATGAAAAATACAGATATATATATATATATATATACATAAATATATATTTTATGGAACTGCAATACGGCTCAAGTTCACCTTCCCGGAAATGCAGCAAAAAATAGCTAAAAAAAAATTAGAAAACCATCAATAGGCCGGAGCGCTGCTCTGAAAACCTAGAAATCTAAATAGAGTTCAGTTTTTCGGAAAAGGCAAATAACTGTAAAGAAGTTAACCCGGCATAAAATGCATTTCTGCGTATTAGCGCTAGGTAAAAACGCGCCTTAACCCGTTGCTGCCGCACAATTGTTGCAAATTGTTGTTTCGAAGGGGTTAAAAAAAAAAAAGAAAAAGAAAATAGAAAAAACTGATGCACCCTTTTTTTAGCTGCCTCCTTTCTTGCTCTTTTTTAACGCTCGTAAAACAATAAAGTCATAAACCTCGCAGCGACATAAATTAGAAGATGTGGAACAGTCGCCTCGAAGGACGAACGGACGAAGGGTTAAAAAGTGAACGATTTACTTTTTTTTATTGCCATTTCTCTGCTTCTTCTACTGCCTGTTGTTGCTCTTTTTTATGCGCTTCCATTTTGTAATCGCTGCGAGTTGATTCTGTTTCTATTTTTTTTTCTTTTTTTCGGGGTTTACAACTTGGTCAGCGCGTGGGTGGGAAGCAATGCTAATTTTGTGAGTTCCTTCGCCGAATCTTCGCAATCTACGCGGAACTAGTAAAAGAAAAAAAGAAAAGCAAAAGTCTGTAGAGTGGAGAGTGACTTCCTCTTTGGTTTTCCAGCGGGTTTGACTGCTGCGGTGGTAAGATCAACTGCTGCTCTAGTCTAGAGGCGTAGATCTGCGGCGGCTGCTGCTTAACATAAAGGCGCAATTAGCGTTAACCCCTTTGTGCCGCTGGCTTGCCGCCTTTGAGTGGGCCAATAAAACTGTCGCATAAGTTAGAAATTTCGTTGCGCCTGCAAACAATAGAGCCAGAAATATGCATTTTAATTAATCCAACGGCCAGCGAGCTCCGATCCAAATTGATAACTTAACCTGCTGCCGTCCGTCGCCTTCACATCGTTAAGGTTTCTCTCTGCTGGTTCTCACTGTGCGGCCGCTGGCTGCGCTGCTTCCCAGACTTTACGCAACCAGCGCCATGTGTTGCACTCGGGTAGCCGCTCAACATTTTTATTAGCCCTATCAAATTTGTACAAATTGCTGTGAGATAATCCCAGCGATTGTTGCTGCAGTTCGTTTATTAAGACGTTAGTTGCGTGTCTCTTGGCCTGGCCCTACAACTGAGGCCAGCTCTAATAGAGTCTTTTGGAGACTGCTTGGGCCCAAGTCGGAAACAGGTATTAAGACTTGGCATACACTCGTGGGCAAGCCAATAGCGTATCCTTAACAATCGTCAGACTCTGTTTGCCAGATAAAAAGGAAATATTCCTTGAGGCATGCCGTTGCTTGCCGAGCTGCTTGTCGTCTCTACTGCTGACTGCCTCAACTCGACTCTTCATAGGTCTTAGTCTAAGCACATATATTTGACTATACCCAACCCAGGAAGAAGCTCAGCTACGAATGCTGGTACTCACTTTAAGGGACAAATCATTGCTTAGTGAAGCTTGCAGTTGCCTTTGAAAGGAAGGCGTGATTCGCTCTGTGAGTAGTATCTGTAGCTGTATTAAGCTAGCTGGATCTTTCTATATATCCAGCCGTCCGTCTGCTCTTCCATTCCTTCATCTGTTTGTCCTTCCGACCTTAAGTCCGCCTGTCCTTCCATCTCGGCCTCCATCTCTCCCTCCGACTTTGCGTCCATCTGTCCTTCGTTCCTCCGTCTATCTGTGCCTGCTTTGCATTCGTCTGTCCTTCCGTTCCTTTCTCCCTCTGTCCATGCGTCCCTTCCTCAATCTGTGCTTTCAGCCTTGCAGCCGTCTTTCTGTCCATATGTATCAACTAAAAGACTTTGAGGTGCTTCAATTTTTTCACAGATCAAGCACAGCTCACGAAATAAACTAAGATCGATATGAAGCCAAACTTATTTAGTTACGTCAACGTAGAAATATCTTTCTGGTCTTTCTCGAAAACTCCTCTAAGTTGAAAGAGCTCAGAAATGCAGTTGATGAACATAGAGCGCAGTGCTTCAGGTATGTCTAGAGATGTTCTTAGACATCTTATAATAAACACATTTGAGGACAACTTCAGTGCGACAAGGCAGAGCAATCGTATCTAGTTATAGCTCAATATCTTTAAGTCTTGTCTATGAGTAGAATACTAGATATAAATATTTGAAGGAAGGCACGATGAGCTGTGAGCCAGGCTGAGGAGTTGTATCAACTCAGACCTTGCTTTAGGTTAGCTGAAGTTCAAAGTGGAAGTCTGCAGAGGGAGAGCGCGGGAGTGTGTGTGTGTGTGTGTTGTGTGTGTTGGCTGTGAGTAAACACTTTCAGCTGACAGTCATCAGTGGGTATCAAACGAGAAGTTGTTGCATTTGCAAACAGTGCGGACAGAGTGTGGAGGTAACTTAATCAACATGTCGTGGCCATGTCTAAGCTGAACAAAGCCGACTGGCCAACATTTGGCCACAAGTGCAAGCCCGCAACACTCTCTATCTGCCTGCCTGCCTCCAGAGTGAGCTAGCGAAAAGTGTAGCGTGCAACGTGCAACGTGCAACGTGCAACGTGAACTCCAATCTAGAACCACTTGAACCAAAATTGCAAACCCAAACTGCAGCTAAGTGCACGAGTTGACCAGCAACGAGCGACAGGAGATGCACAGCTGATGCAGAGCACGGGCCGAAGTTTGCCCACAATATTTGCATTAACTAAGACCGACTGCAGCCAGTGCAGGGCCAGGTCGTGACCTTGCAGCGGCTGCCATGCGGAACCTTTTTTGCTGTTTCCTTTGGCAGCGTTCCGCATCTTAATTAAGCCGTTGCGCGTTAATGCACAGCGGCCAGTGAGAAGCCAATATTTTTGTTTGGTAATAAAATCAATTTCGTATCATAAATTTTAAAATGCCTCTGCCGATGACTGCAGCACAGGCCAGTCAACCCAGTCACCCAACCACCCAGCCAGGCAGCCAACCACCCAATTGCGATCCAATCCGGCGCCCGTTTCGTGGTCATGTCAGCAGCAGCGCTTTGGTCGTCGCCTGGGTGCCACATATTAATTCCAGTTTCGCACTCGCAGTGGCAGTGGCAGTGGCAGTAGCAGTGGCAGTGGCAGCGGCAGCGGCAGTCACAGTCGCAGTCGCCCACCACTGCCAGGACGTGGACATGCCGTAAATAGTTGCTCACCTCTTTGAGCCGAGTACCGAAAAGCATCCACCCAGCAGCAGCCTCCGACCGCACAGCGTTCATGGCTCCCGCTGGCGCTGCTTTTGCATTTATTAATAATTATAATGTCTGCGCTTGTCGTACACGGCGGCCATGCAGTCGACACCATAGCCGCCTGCGACCCGCCCCCATAGCCGACATTGTCCTAGATTCGGGCTTGGCTCGTCTCGCTCGGCGTTTAACGGGTTTGGGCTGCAGCATGGCATTCATAAATCGCAGCTCATTTCGGCGTGGCCACGGAATGCACACGCATAATTATTTCAACATGCAGTTTGCACTCACCGTGAATGTGAACGTGGCCGTGGGTGTGGGCGTGGGAGTGGGCGTCGTTGAAAATGGCGCAGAATGTGAGCCAACAGCATCGCGGGCATGAAATGCCTCTAGAGGCGACGAATCAACACATGCTCCTCTTTGTGGCTGGGATACTTTCATACCATATCATATTCAAAAATGTACTGCAACACAATATATATATATCTATATATATATAAATATATATGTGTATATATACAGCCATGAACTACAGTTAGTATCAAAGATCAACAGCATTTATGCTAGTGTTGAGCAATTCAAAGAGATCCTAATAGATGATAGATGAAAGATGATAGATGATAGATGATAGATGATAGATGATAGATGATAGATGATAGATGATAGATGATAGATGATAGATGATAGATGATAGATGATAGATGATAGGTGATAGATGATAGATGATAGATGATAGATGATAGATGATAGATGATAGATGATAGATGATAGATGATAGATGATAGATGATAGATGATAGATAGATGATAGATGATAGATGATAGATGATAGATGATAGATGATAGATGATAGATGATAGATGATAGATGATAGATGATAGATGATAGATGATAGATGATAGATGATAGATGATAGATGATAGATGATAGATGATAGATGATAGATGATAGATGATAGATGATAGATGATAGATGATAGATGATAGATGATAGATGATAGATGATAGATGATAGATGATAGATGATAGATGATAGATGATAGATGATAGATGATAGATGATAGATGATAGATGATAGATGATAGATGATAGATGATAGATGATAGATGATAGATGATAGATGATAGATGATAGATGATAGATGATAGATGATAGATGATAGATGATAGATGATAGATGATAGATGATAGATGATAGATGATAGATGATAGATGATAGATGATAGATGATAGATGATAGATGATAGATGATAGATGATAGATGATAGATGATAGATGATAGATGATAGATGATAGATGATAGATGATAGATGATAGATGATAGATGATAGATGATAGATGATAGATGATAGATGATAGATGATAGATGATAGATGATAGATGATAGATGATAGATGATAGATGATAGATGATAGATGATAGATGATAGATGATAGATGATAGATGATAGATGATAGATGATAGATGATAGATGATAGATGATAGATGATAGATGATAGATGATAGATGATAGATGATAGATGATAGATGATAGATGATAGATGATAGATGATAGATGATAGATGATAGATGATAGATGATAGATGCTAGATGATAGATGATAGATGTAGATGATAGATGATAGATGATAGATGATAGATGATAGATGATAGATGATAGATGATAGATGATAGATGATAGATGATAGATGATAGATGATAGATGATAGATGATAGATGATAGATGATAGATGATAGATGATAGATGATAGATGATAGATGATAGATGATAGATGCTCGCTCTCGCTGCTCGCTTGCTCGCTGCTCGCTGCTCGCTAGCTGCGCTGCTCGCTGCTCGCTGCTCGCTGCTCTCTGCTCGCTGCTCGATGCTCGCTGCTCCTGCTAGCTAGCTGCTCGCTGATCGCTGATACCTGCTTCGCTGTTTAGCCCTTTAACTGAATATTTATTGTTACATGACGCACGCGCGTCGCAGACGGCCCAAGCGTCTTGACAGCACAGCAGATTTCTGACTTGAATGCAAATGCAAAAGTGGTTTTTGACTACACTAATAAAAGTTTCAAGCAAGTCAAGACAGGCACACACACAATCACACACACACACACACACACACATGCAACGACAGCTGACGTTATGTTTGAATTGTTAAGTTGCTATTGGATATGTCTCGTGGCATCTCTTTTGCACGCATGCAGTTAGCTGTGTCTGTGTCTATCTCCGTGGCTCGTTTTGTGTGTGTGTGCGTGTTGTAAGTTGCCAATTAGGGGACGCCCGGCGCCCAATGCCCAATTTATACCGTTACAGTGTAACCAATTCTCCATGGTTGCGCAATAACTGCAAATTTAATTTTGCAATTTCGCGCCTTTCGCCCCGCCCCGTCCTGCAACGTCTCGCTGCCCTTCGCCAGTCGCTTTCCCACTTTCCCAGGCGTCCATAAAATCTTACACACACACGCCTAATCTCAGTCTGTGTGTGTGTGTGTGCTATAAATTTACAAATAAATTGGCGAATGCTCCAAGGCCGTGAAAGCCTCAGAAGCATTGCAAAATTAGCAGAAAGTTTGCGAAGCCTTCGCTCCCTCAACTCTGTTGGGTACTTTGGGTATTATTGGGTTTCACTTCGACTCGAATCGCCCTTAACAAATTGAGACTTGAACTCAGTTTTTTACGGAAATTGGAAATTGGAAATACTTTGAGTCTTTGTTGAGCAAAGTTTAGTTAGTATCAGTTCTAGACTTGAAATGGACATTACGAGCTCTACAATCATATGTGGCCTCTGTAACTGAGCTTGTGTAGAAGATAGAAGAAGATTTTTAGCCAAAGATTGAAGAATTCTTAGTTATGCATTGTAGGAACTGCTGAAAGAGTGTGAATAAAGGCTTTTTTATTTGATTCTTGATTGTCATTATTTATATGGAAACAATAAATATTGCTGCTCTTCTAGAAGTTGACATTAAGGTTTTAATGTTGTAGCTACTATATATATATATATATATATTATATATATATATATTATATTACTTCCTTGCATAGAACGTGAACAGGAGAATTTAAGCTGCAGAATATAGACTGGAGAATCTGAAGCAGAGAATCTAAATTGCAAAATTTGAATTGCAGAATCTGAACTGGAGAATCCAAAGTGGAGAATTTGAAGTTGAGAATATATTGTGAGGAATTTAATCTGGAGAATTTGAACTGAGAAATGTGAATTCAAGAATTTGAAGTGATGAATCTGATGTGGAGATATTGAAGTGAAGAATCCAAACTGGAGAATCTTAACTAAGAAATCTAATCTGCACATTCTGAAGTGGAATCTGAACTGAAGAAACTGAACTGGAGGGTGTGATGTGGAGCATCTAGACTGGAGAATCTGATGTGGAAAATCTGAACAACAGAATATGAAGTGAAGCATCTGAATTGCAGAAACGGATGTGGAAAATCTAAAGTGTAGAATCTGAAGTGGATAATATAAGCCGCAGAATGTAATCTGCAGAATTTGAACTCGAGAATTTAAACGGCAGAATCTGCAAGAATCAAGAATCTGACGTGGAGAATCTGTATTGTACTTGCTTCTGTTGGGCATGTTATCTTGTAGTTAAAGCTTCGTGGACCCATCTGCACATACATATATACACATATATACATATATATATATATATATATATATAGATGTCAAGCGTGAGCGTCGCACAAAGTGAATCGCTAATATTGCCACCAAAAAGCAATTGTGGAAAGAAGAAATCCATTTCAGGTTATCCGCGAATTTCAATCAGTCCCGCGATGCTTAAGCCAAGTGAAACGCGAGCTGCTGCTGCTGCTGCTGCTGGTGGTAAATATAAATGGCTGCTGCTTTTGTAGAGATGGGGCTGGAGCTGGGCTGGGCTGGGGGCGGTTGGCATAAAAATAAATAAACACAAAGGGCATACGTGATGTGCTGAACAAGACGACAGCGTGCCGCTTGGGGCAGGCAGTGGCCCTGTCAGTGGAGCAGCAACAACAGCGGGTCTTTGCCACGTGCAACATTTAAAGACGCGACACGCAAGGCAGGTAGCAGAGCGCCGGGAAACGGGGGGTTGGCTACAATTTTTGTTTTGATTCTTAAAAATTGCCATAGGAAATCCACTTAGGCTCGTTTGACAAAACTACTCGCCAGAGAGGTTTACAGTGGGAGTGGGTGTGGTAGTGGGAGTGGGAGGCGCAGCCGCTGGCAATGGGATCGTGTTCCGTGCCGCACAGCTGGCGCGCGTGAGCAGCCAAAGATTTATGGCATCTTTTACGTGGCAGCTCAACTCTTTGGGGCTGCAAAGAGTTACGGCAAGAAAATCTCATCAAATTTATTTAAATGCACATAAATCTTGCAAACAGCTGCACAGACACAGTCAATATACAGAGAGAGAGAGAGAGAGAGAGAGAGAGAGAGAGAGAGACAGATGCAGATAGTTTGGGAAGGATTTTCTCAAAACTGTGCAATGCGCTTAAGCGCATTGTAAACAATTATATTAGGGAACGGGGCTGAAGGCTGGGCTGGGGCCCGACCAACTAAGCATTAAACATTTTAACCATTGGCGCCACTTTCTGATAATAAACAAAGTTGAATGCGCAATGCACTCTGTGTATCTGTTGGGTACACAGATACATAATCAACAACATCAACAACATCATCAACATCATCATCATCGGCATCAGCGTCGTGTGTTCGACTTGTTTATGCATTCGCTTGGCGTGAGAAATATTCGCTCGTGGCCACGCCTTTGACCAGCGGCCATAAAAGCTACGCCATAAACAAATCAAACACAACAAGAGCAATAAACACACGCACACACACACGTGCACACACTGAGTTTTTCAAACAAATCGCCAAAAGCAAAATATTTGGTTTTCTGGTCATGACGAAAAGCGCGAGGCGCCAAAACAAGAAACAATTTGAATTGATACGAAACGCGAGTCTGAGACCGAGAATATCCAAAGTCTTAGAGCACGAGCAACGTCCCTCCGAAGCATTTTTATTTAAACATTTTTATGATGTTGCGTTTTTATAGCCAGTAAAACAGCAGCAGCAACAGCAACAAACAAAACAAAAGCACGAAAATACTGAATTTTGAAAAACAATCAAGGAAAACAAAAGAAAACTCAAAAGTTTCAGTTGATTTGAAAAAATATAGATAGATATATAGATATAGATATAGATATAGATATAGATATAGATATAGATATAGATATAGATATAGATATAGATATAGATATAGATATAGATATAGATATAGATATAGATATAGATATAGATATAGATATAGATATAGATATAGATATAGATATAGATATAGATATAGATATAGATATAGATATAGATATAGATATAGATATAGATATAGATATAGATATAGATATAGATATAGATATAGATATAGATATAGATATAGATATAGATATAGATATAGATATAGATATAGATATAGATATAGATATAGATATAGATATAGATATAGATATAGATATAGATATAGATATAGATATAGATATAGATATAGATATAGATATAGATATAGATATAGATATAGATATAGATATAGATATAGATATAGATATAGATATAGATATAGATATAGATATAGATATAGATATAGATATAGATATAGATATAGATATAGATATAGATATAGATATAGATATAGATATAGATATAGATATAGATATAGATATAGATATAGATATAGATATAGATGGAGATGAAG
Organism: Drosophila hydei; assembly: GCF_003285905.1. Lineage (NCBI taxonomy): Eukaryota > Metazoa > Arthropoda > Insecta > Diptera > Drosophilidae > Drosophila > Drosophila hydei. The sequence continues at coordinate 168,108 of NW_022045685.1, read as the reverse complement.
ATTTCGGACAAACTTAAGCTAAAACTTTATTTTTTTTAACTGTCTTTAAAGCGTCAGCTCAGCTGATTGACAAAGTTGCGATACTTGTCAACCCCGAAGCAATGCGAGGGCAGTAACAGACCTAATGCGAGCAAGGAATCAAGGCAGGGGACGGGCATGGCTATGGCCAGGGCCAGAAGCAGGAGCAGGAGCTGTAGCATGGGCACCCTTTTTATGGCGCAATGAGGCTAAGCAGGGCGAAGTCACATCAAAAGTATCTTGGGATGTGCTTGGGCCAGGGCTTGGGTTAAAAAGTTTGCGAATTGAATTTGCCACACGACTATGCCACACGCGGCTCACCAAATTTCGCACAATTTTGCGTGCGAGGCGGCCGTGTAATGATGCCATGTGCCATAAGCGATGGGCGCCACAGCAGCAGCAGCAGCAGCAGCCGCCACTCCAGTTGTGTGGGTGTTGTTAGGAAGATATGGGCGTGGCAGTGTCAAAGCATGCCAAAGTGCCGCACAGAGGCCAGGCAAATGCAATGTGTGCGGCGCCTTTGCAATGAGCCCAATAAAGTCAACATGAGGTCTGAGTGTGCAGGATGAGGACATCAAGAGCGAAAAGGAGCAGGAGCAGGAGCAGGAGCAGGAGGCAGAGCTGACGTGCCTAGTCACGACGCGACACACGCACTTCCCGTACGGGGGCAGACAATGAGGCAAGCGGCACGCCCTTAACCAGCGGGCAAACTTTGCAAGCTCGCCAGCTTCCTCGCACCACCCACACACACACACACACACACACACTAGCACGCACAGTCTATACTCCCCAAACGCAATTCAATTCAACTATTACAGAGTCCATTGTGTGCGCCTGATTTTTGATTATCGTACGCCAGGCACAAGAGTCACGTCATGGCCCTTTGGGCTGTGGCTTAATCGAAGATGCCGCCAGACAGCGGCAGCAGCACCAGCCGAAGCTGTGTGAGTGTGGCATCATCAAAGTCAATTGTTCGGAAAACTGGCAAGAAGAAAGCGCGTAAAACATATTACGCAGATTGTATTGATTTCTTATTATTTTGTCGCGACACGAAGCATCGCTGCCGTTTGATGCTTAGATTTATGGGGCAAGTGGATTACCCCATGAAGATTCGCTCGCTGCCACGATGAGCACTCAATGTGTGTGGGCTTACGAGCGGATTGTGGATGTGGTTGCGGCTTGTGCCATCTAACCCAAGCCATTACCATACAACAAAGTAGCTCCCCCAAGCCACACTTGTTTGCGGAGACAGCGATGCGGCATGAATTTATCCAAGCACTGTTCGTGCAACAGCGAATTTCAAGATGCAGATTCAGAATTAGATTTCTACTCGGATTCCGACCCTGAGCCCAAAAACAAAACATCTAATTGAGCTTGAAACAAAACATGATTTTTAAAGAGTTTTTTAAATTTAATTTAATTTTTTTTTAAATTTATTTAGTTAAACTTTTCAAGTTCAAACAAAAGATAATTGATTAATCTAAAACAATAGATTTTGTTTTTATATATTTTGTTCTCTAAATATAGAGAATAGTTTGAAGAATATAAAACAATATTATGTGTATATAGCTATTAGTTTATTTTATTTTATTCATCATTTATATATAGTTTCAATATTTTTTATTTCCTCTAAATGTTTGTAATAATTTATAGAGTATTTTATCGACAGTAAGACAAATAGTAATTATTTATTTTAGTTTGCATTTAAATGAAAATTTATGTTGAATGTAAATTCTTGTAATTAGTTTTGACGTGTGTTTGGAAATAAATAATAAAAAAATAATAAAAAAATTAAGCGCATACGATTTTGTTGTTTACTTTTTTGTTGTTCACTTTATTCATGCAGAAATTGATATTTAATTATAAAAACAAATTAATTGACTAAGCAGAAACTATTTAATTTAATTTTGTATTAATTTCACTAAGCATTACTTTTTTTTTAAAAAAATTCATTCATATTATATTTTTAACTTCAAAATTCAAATTGCAATACGTATTCTAAAATCCCCACAGCCTAAGGTCTAGCTTATAATATTATATAACCACTCTAGTATAAGGATTTTGCCTGAGAGAGAAACACAAATAAATATTTATCTTAATAAAAAGTAACTTTATTTAATTGTTTATTTATATTAAATATAGATAAGTTAAATTACAAAGTTCCTTTCATAGCCATGTTAAATATGTCGAAGTAATGTTTTATGTTGATTTATCTACAATAAACAAGAATACTATTATTTATTATTTTCGTTTTGCATTTAATAAATAAATTAAATAAATTACAGCTTTAAGTTTGCTTTCTTTTTTTTTATATTTTATTTATACCTTATAAACATAATGAATGTATGACTATATTAGTATTTTACAACTAGCAATTGTTATTAAAACATTAGTTTTAATTTAAATTTTTTATACTTTTTTATGTGCACAATAAATCATGTTAATTCCAATGGAATTTTCTGTGAGGCAGTTTTTCTACCACTCTCTTCACTTTGTTTTGTTTTTTTTTTTTTTGTATGTTTCGTCTTTTTAGACACATGCCAAAATTCTTCAGCAACAACACAATCGAAATGAATACCAAAAACAAAAACCATTTTGGCCATGGAAGCGCGGTGCGCGCTGCAACCCGCAGATTTCCAAACAGCGTAACTAGAGGATGACAGAGATGGGGAGAGGGAGGGAAGCGGAGAGGAAAGCGAATGGGAGGGGGCACACTCTGCTGCTACTCATTCTCTGCTTCTCGCCTCTTCATCATTCTTCGCTTGATGATTTTATATATATGTATATATATTTCTTTTTTTTGTAACAGCCGCGACAAGAATAACAACAGCAACAACAACAGCAGCAGCGCTGGTCGCCATTTTGCGTGCTGCTTGCCTTTACGACTGTGCGTGTGTGTGTGTGTGTGTATATATTTGTATACAAAGTAGCCAGCGCGCACCCCAAAAAAAAAAAAAGAAAACATGAATAAAGGCGCGCCCTGCCACGTTTTTATTTAGTTACGTGTTGTTGTTGTTGTTGTTGTTGTTGTGCGGCCCTTGAAGAGCTCGTCCTAACAAGCATAAACCACCGCGTGGCTCTCACGCTGTTACCAACATACAAATGTCAGCAACTGCACGTGCATGTGTGTGTGTGTGTGTGTGAGAGAGAGGGAGACAGAGATCAAGAGTGTGAGTGAGTGTGTGGATGGCCGCGCGTTTTTGGTTGGTGATGGCGTGCCACAGATGATCATTAACAACAACAACAAAGGGAATATCAAGAATATCAAGAGCATCGCTTGCCGTCGCCGTTGATGGCGATGGCGGTGATGGTGGTGGTGGTGCTGCTGCTGCTGCTGGTGTTGGTACTGCTAGCACTAGTGCTAGTGGTGGTGGCGTTGCATGTGGTGGTAGTAGCTGCCGCGTGTCATTATGCATATGGCAGCGTGCATGTGCATGCGCCCCCGATGCTGTTGATAATAATAGCGAGAGAGTGGATGAGCCAGAGCCCCGACTCTGCCTCAATTACACGAGTATATAAGCAATAGGTTTTACATAATTAAATATGTACGTGTGTATGTCGCTGCATATTAATGTATTTATGTTTGCTTAGCAGCTGAAAACTCATTAAAGAACATGCAAAAACTTAAATTTAAATTTTATACTGAAAGTTTTATGAATTATTTCTTTTTACATGTAGCTCTAGTTGCTTTTAATATGATTGTACAGAAATTATGAGAATATAGCTAAGATTAGAGCTTGCAGAGTAAAAGGAACTGGGAAGTATAATTATTTTAATATATATCAATGTTTTCTATCCTCTTTCTTCGAGTGCAATTGCATTAAATAATACTGGTCTGTTGTCTGCCCAAAATGATATAGACTGCCGCTGATATTAACTGTCAATATCATATATCTATTATAAATTTAAATATTTTATTATATTAATATTAATTTATAATAGCAAGATTTGCATTCCCGACGAGCTTCTGGATACATTTGAAGACATCTGGCTGTCGTCCCTGTATATAACTTATAAATAAACTTCGCAATATCCATTTAAGAAACAATAGTTGATGTTTCTTAATTAATTAATTAATTAATAATTACAATATTTTCTAAATACGGCTGTAGGATATAGGATATGTGGGATAATAAAATTAATACACATATAATGGAAGAAAAAAATATAAGCACGATTTTTCAGCTGAGCGGAGCCTGCATCTATATACATTTTCTTTTTAAATAAATATTAATTTGAATATTAATATATTTATTTATATTTTTTTTGATTTATTTGGAGTTTTATAATTTTTTTTAAATTATAATTATTTTCAGTTTTTATTTATTTTTATTATTTTAGTTTATTATATTTATTTAAAATTAACTTCAAATATTAATACAAATGATATAAGTTGGTGAATAATATTCTATATTTAGTTTTTGTTAAGCTCTTTCCTTTACAAGTAGCTGAATAAGAGAAAAATATGGAATTAGCTTTTTAGCTCACGTTTTATAACAATTTAAAATATTTCCTTAAAATGTTTAATGAAAGTTGTTGTCAGATTTGTCTTATTCATTATCAACTAATCAATCCAATGCCATATCACATCAGGCAGCTAAGTCAGGAATTTATATATATACATGCCTATATACATAGGTAGATTATTCATGCATCGCAGAAAAAGCTGCTGTTGTTGCAACACACAAATTTGGGTGCTCGAATCTGGCCGCCGCTTAAGTATCTGGGCGTGCAACATGCCACTTCAGCTGCCTCTGTGTCTGGCGTTGCTGGTGTTGCAACTGCTACCCCTCAGAGCAGAGTTCTCGGCACAGCTTGTAGCAAGGTAACTGCGAGGCATTCAATAAAAGGGCGCGTTTACAAATATTTGTCGTTGCATCCGTTGCAGCAGCAGCAGCAAAAAAAGACATTAACTTTTTTTCTCGCTCTCTATAGCTGCTTTTTATATAAATACATATATCTGTGTGTGTGTGTGTCGACAACATAATTCTTAGTAGCATTGACGACAAAGGGATAACATTGCATTTGTTGTCAGCCCAAAAACTGTCACAGCTCGCCAAAGGATCACATTTTCATTCAGCAGTTTTCATTGAGCGAGGAGAGAGGGGCGAGGGCCGCGGGCAACCCTCTAGAACAATGGATGCGTTCGCATGAAAGGAAAATGTTGACAAGACACATTTTTCACCAAATGCCTACAATATTTGGCGTTTTCGATATTTTATAGCGACAACAACAGCAACAACAGCAACAAGCAGCAAAGTCAACAATGTCCTTGCGCGTTAGACGCATTCGGTACACGATCAGCCCCCTTTTGTTTGCCAGCGCCCAGTTCAGTTTCTGTCAGACAATGCGGAGACAACAAAATCGTCTTCGTGACGTCTTCGTCCAATGCCTTGCCTTCACATCTTCTTCTTCTTCTTTCTCTGCTCCTGGCAAGGTCCTGCTTGTTATTGTCTTTGTTTTTTTTTCTTTCGCTTTTGTCACGTTAACGTCGCATTGTCTCCGGTCGAAGTCAATAGATTTTCCAAAGCCGTTAACAGTTTTATGCTGCCAGCTCCCTATAGTTTGATTAACGTTTATTTACGATGTCATCGGCTGATGTTTTCATTTACGCCTCGGCCAGCGCCTAATGTGAGCTGCTTGGCTTTGTTTTTCTCTTCCTTTTCATTTACTTTTTGTTTGCTGCCAGCATCAACATCAGATCAGTCAAGTAGCCAATAAAATTGCCTATGAATATCAATATTGATGCATCTTCAATTCAGCTTATACGAAAGCTTCGGAAACGCATTGGCTAAGCTTACTTTCTTGGCCAAAGTCAGATCATTGAGGGATACATTTGGAGAGAATTAGGAGACAACCACGTTCTGACCAGTTTGAGACTCTTTAACTTTTCGCAATGTGCATTCAAGACTAAAGCCAATTAAAATTTTTAAACATATTCCAATTGAAGGTGTCAGTAGCTAGCGCCTTCGGTAAAATATTTAATTATATATTATAACTCACCATTTTTTTCTCAATTTTAAATTATATTTACATTTTATTATTTGTCAAATTATCTTTACTTTGTATTTTTAATTTTTTATATATTATTTTAATACTTTATATATACACAAGTATTAATTTAGAATATCTTAAGTAAGTACTTTAATTTGATTTTAATTTTTTATAATTACTATGTGCACAATCATTTTTTTATTATTACTATTTAGCTTTTTAATTTATTATTTATTATTATTTTGTTTTATTATTATTCTAATATGATTTTAAATTTATATATGTATGATTTTTAAATGTATATTTAAGCATTTTTCATCAAAATAATTTTATTTTATTTTAATTCTATGTTATGCCATTATTTACTTTCTATTTTCCTTTTTAGTTTGTCATTTTGTTTATAATATATATTTTTATAATTTATTTCCTAAGCTTCTGGCATGTTCACTCAACCAGCTGTGTTGTATGTCCACAAAAGTTCAAAGACTGCCAAAAAACCACGAAATAAACTTTGTCATATTCTGCGGCGAAAATAAATAAAAAAAAAATGATGACTCGACCTGCAGTTATGCCGCCGTTAAAATACCCTTTCAACAGGCAAAGTGAAGAAATAATATTGGCTTTATATATTATATATTATATATTATATATTGTATATACTTTATTAATATATAGTTTATAAATATATAGTTCAGTTTGTGTTTAAAAAAAAAAAATAGTTTGTAAAAAATTATTTTATTAAAAAAACTGTTTTAATGTTCAAGCAGAAAAATGAGTTTAATATAATTGTTTGTATCCTATGTCGATAACCTAATGTGTTAGAGAAATACTTTAACTTTGCTATATAATTATCTCATATAATAACCCATGAAAATCTCTAGATCGAGCTATACATTTTCTTTCAAAATTTGTTGTGCTGTTTAATATCAAATTTTTGTCTATAAACTAAGTTTATATTGCTTATAGCTTAAGTATAAAGTATTGTTCAGCCTCATTATATAATATATATCTTATTATATATAAGCTAATGTCAAGAAATGAGCATATCAGGAATATCTTTTATAAAACACATTACGTTTATCCTTTCTTTTAAGCAGGTTCAAATCAATATTAATGTGTCATATATGTATAAAATATATATATATATACATATAGGCCTTTGAAGCATTGCGAAACATAAGAACTGGAAGCCTTCCACATCGAGTGTATACAAAAAGCCATGCGAAGCAAATTAGTTCAAGATTTATGCGTGGCCAAATAAACGAATATACGCGAACACAAATTATACAGATTGTATATATATATATATACTGATATATATATATGCATATATATATATATATATATATATATATATATATAAATATATATGCTATTCATATTTGGCTTGGCAGCGCTTGTTTATTTAGCCATTGATTTATGCCATGACCATTTTGCGGGGCATCGCTTTATATTGCGGCCGCATTTTGGCGAGCCACAAATATTGAATAATAATAATATATATATACACATATATATATATATGTATACATATATACATATATATATATATATATATATATATAAGTGCTCACGCTATATAATATTAAATCATGTTATACTTTGTAGTTGCTACAGGGGCAGCAGCACAAATTAATGACAAACGCAATTTGTTTTATTTTGTTTATTTTTTCTTTTCGCTTTGCCAATTATAAATTATTTATCATCGGCATAAAAATGAACTGTTTGCGCCTGAATGACTCACTGATTGATTGACTAACGGCTCATGCGATGTGTATGCCACAATAATTAAGATACTGATTAAATAAAAAATAGCCAAATAGTTTTAAAAACTTTTAAGTTGAAATTCTTTGAAAAATTTAAGTTTTTAAAAACTTTAGAGCTTGTTATATAAAAACTTACAACTAAGATTTTTTCTATAATGAACTCTACTTCAAGTAGCATTTGCCTATGCGTCTGTCAGTTCGTTCGTCTCTGCTAGATAGAGCTTAAGATAGATACAGGTTGAGATAGATAGAGCTGAATACGGCTATAGAGCTTAAGATAGATGTAGTCTAAGATGATAGAGCTTATGATAGATAGAGCATAAGATCAATAGGCCTTAAGGTGGATAGAGCTTAAGATAGATAGAGCTTAAGATGGATAGGCCTTAAGATAGATAGAGCTTAAGATAAATAGAGCTTAAGATAGATAAAGCTTATAAGAGATAGACATTTAGATCTATAGAGCTACAGTATTGATAACAATGGATAGTTGTTTGGGTTTTTAGGGAATTAAAAACAAACTTCAGTTAAGTTAGGATGTCTATCAAGCTTTAGGAGTTAAAAAATATAAAATAAAATATTCCTGGTGATAATATTTTGATTTAGATAGATTGTCTATAAAAATATTTTCTAATATCTAATTAAAATATAATTTAATTTGAAGCTTAAATTTTAATGGATCCAAAAGGTATATTCAAATTGGAATCTTTGTATATTTTTAATATTAAATAATAAAATATATAAAAAAATGCTTATGGCAATCAGCGCAGCTCTGTTTAGAGCCTTGTATTTTTAGCTTAAATATGGCAGGCAGCGCTCTACACTGCGAGCACTTGTTAAAGCCTTGTTTTTGTTGCTGTTCGCTTTGCGAATCACAAATCGGTTTCCCACGCCCCGCTTGTTAGATCGGTTTTACGCTAGGACAATGGAGTTTGATTTGCTTTAAATTGAGTCCGACGAGCAAATGCCAAATGTTTTGTAAACATTTTTCCAAAAACATGTCAATGGCTGAGCCATGGGCAGCACAACCCATTGTTGACCAGGGTCCGGTGTTCGGTTCAGTTGCCTGCCGTTTTGTCTGCTTCTTTTGCCTTTATGTTTTTTTTTCTTATTTTTTCATTCTTTCGTTTTGGCGGCGGAACACATGAAACTCAAATTGACTTGTTACAATTTGGTTTGGGCCAGGGCTAGGTCCGTTTCGCCGGAATCACACCTTGGCCAGGAGCCGTGGCGGAGCCGCAGGTGGAGAAAAGGCAGCTAATTTATTGTGGCGGCAACTCTCTCTGTACTTTCTTTCATTCGGACGCTCAACAAATTGTGCAAAGAAAGGTCAACCAACGCACATGTGTTCACATGGCTTTTCTCATATTCAATTCGATTCTCGGGGTTTTTCATTTTCAGGAATCGACAAAGAGAGTCATAACAAAAAGTGCTAATGGGCTGATCCATGTCCAAGTCTTACATTTTTAATTCCAGTTCATTTCATTTAGCGCTTAAACTCTGCTAAGCTATTATGTATTACTAGTCAAATGCAAGTGTATTTTATAGATATAGACAAACTTTTACAACAATACTATATGCACTCCTAACTCTTCCAGCTGTGCAACACTCTTACAATTGAAAAAGCCCAACTCAGTGCTGGAATTATTTTATGTCAAATACTTTTTATGCATTCAAAATGGGAATTTAGGCTAAAGCACACATGCCATCCTTCAGAAGCTACATATGTATACATAAATGATCAACTTCAATAGCCGAGTCCACTTACTGATGTCCGCTTGTCTATCTGTCTGTACGCATTTATCTCGTAATCTACAAGCTGCAGACTCGATATATACATAAATTTATAAGATGCCTAGATAAAGTTAGCTTAAAGCTATCGATAACTCTAAAAAATCGATACACTTATATCGATTTAAGGCCTAAATCTACCAAGCTTGGTTTGGTTTCTACTAAACCCTACAAGAAATACTTAACTCTATTCTTACTGCTTTTCAATCTTGACAAGAATGGGTATCTCCTAGTCGAGCACTCTCAACTACCAGAAGTTCTGCGCTCTTTGGCTACTACCATTCAATGTTGCCAAGAACGGGTATCTCCTAGTCGAATACTTCCAACTTCAAGGGCTCTTCACTCTTCGGCTACTGCCATTCAATGTTGACAAGAACGGGTATCTTCTAGTCGAGCTCTCCCAACTTCAAGGAGCTCTTCACTCTTTGGCTACTGCCATTCAATGTGGCTAAGAACGGGTATCTCCTAGTCGAGTACTTCCAACTTCAAGGAGCTCTTCACTCATTGCCTACTGCCATTCAATGTGGCCAAGAACGGGTATCTCCTAGTCGAGCTCTCCCAACTTCAAGGGCTCTTCACTCTTCGGCTACTGCCATTCAATGTTGCCAAGAACGGGTATCTTCTAGTCAAGCTCTCCCAACTTCAAGGAGCTCTTCACTCTTTGGCTACTGCCATTCAATGTGGCTAAGAACGGGTATCTCCTAGTCGAGTACTTCCAACTTCAAGGAGCTCTTCACTCATTGCCTACTGCCATTCAATGTGGCCAAGAACGGGTATCTCCTAGTCGAGCTCTCCCAACTTCAAGGGCTCTTCACTCTTCGGCTACTGCCATTCAATGTTGCCAAGAACGGGTATCTTCTAGTCAAGCAATCCCGACTAGAGCATACTTACATGTTGCTATTGTTAGTAGTGCAATTATTGTCATCAAAGTATTGCTTATTCCAGTTTGATGCCTTCTCTGTGACTGGATTCCTCGGACGACTCATCTCTCTGCAAGCAAAAATTTTAGCTTGATTATCTTGAGCTAAATGATTTGCTCATAATATGGCACATAAAATAGTCTTAACACTCTGATTATAATTCGAAACACTTTTCTGAATTGGCTGGCAACCCTTTTCTGTTTGATTGCCATCTATTGTCCAGTCTTTCTCTCCCTCTCTCTCTCTCTGTGTCCTTCTCTCTCTGCTTCACAACTCTTTCAAATTGCGCTTGTTTATGGCGCCTGTGTAATGGCATTAAGCGTCTGCTGATTTATGGCCTTGCTGCCAGCTATATTTGAAGTTGTATTAATGAGCCAACACCCTCGCCCCCGCTACAGGTTAGCAGGCGAGGCACGCCCCCTCGGCTATCACCCGCCCGTTGTCACTTAGCATAAAGAAACAATTAAAAAATTGCCCAAAAAGCCAAAATGCTTTTGGGGGTAGCCGCATAGCAGCCAGATAGAGCGACGGATGAAGACAGATTTAGTAAGTGGATGCGAGAGAGAGAGAGAGAGAGAGAGGGGGGGGGGAGAGGTTGAGGGAGAGAGACGGTACGTGAGGTTGAAGTTGTTGGGAATTAAGTGCACCCGATGGTGGCATTTGGCTGGCGCGAAAGCGCGAAACTCATTAACTTGTGTCAGGCGCAGAGCTCCCCAAGAAATGGACCCCTCGCCCCGGCCCCTTACCCCCAGCTGGCTGGAAAGGAAAGTGCGAATATTATCATTATCACCAATCCGGCTAAAATAAGTAGTTGGCGGAAGGGGCAGGCGCGCAACATTGTTGCGCTTAATTAACAAGCGGCCTGTGGGCTGTGGACTTGTGGGTGGTGTGTGGTGCGTGTTGGATACGCTCCGGGGTTGGAGATTGCTGTAAACGCAAAGTACTAATCATGAAAATTAAAAATAATTAAAACTTTTCTTTCAATTTAAAGGGCCTGCGCCTTTGGCTTTTGTCAAGTAAATTTCCTTGGAGGCCATAAAACGTTGCCGGAAATGTTGATAAAGTGCCTGGCTGCAATGGGCTGCCGGTGGGGCAACTCCGGGTTGTTCTTCTTGTTTCTTCTTTATTTTTGTGTTGCGTTGCCGTTGCTGTTGTTGTTGTTTTGGCAATGGCCGTCGCGGTTAAATGGCGTTCCAGCGATTTTAATCACAATTTACGCGCCGCTCTTAAAGGGTTCGCATTGTGAATTCGCGTAAATTATCGCAGCGAGTGGGGCGGCCGAGTGGGCGTGCATCTCCCAGTGTGCGTGTTTGTTTAGCAACATGCTTTTGCGGGAGTATTAGCGCAGCTGAGCCGCAGGCAGGTTTATACGCCTAAGCGGCCTAAGTGAAATGTCTCCCGTTGCAGAGTGCTTCAGAGGATTGTGTCATCTATGCCGCCTGCTGCCGGCTGGACGGGCATTCATTCATGGGAATCTTTCTTTCGTCACTGCTAATCGCATCGTAATCGGCTGGGTAATCAATCTGCCTCAGCTACTTGCGACTTGCAACTTGCCTTCGTTGCATTGACACAGGTTGTGCGTTGCCAATGGCAATTTTCCCATGAAGATGATGAGGCTGAGTAGCAGTAGCAGTTGTTGTTGTAGTTGCCGGTGGTGGTGGTGGTGGTGTCAGTGTCCTTTTTGCCGCCGTTATCTGTGCGACACAGAGCTGAGCCGCTTGCGCACGGTTAGCTGCATTGTCCTTTTCTGGATGATTCCTTAAGCAGCGCATGCAAGATGATGCATTATGCACTTCCGACTCTCCTCGACTCTCATCGACTCTCAGCGCACTAAGCCGCTTAGCCAAGTGTCCTGGCCCGAATCTTGCCAACTATTGGCGATAGGCAACTCTGACTGCTGGCTCCTGTTTGCCCGGGCCATTCATTGTCCTGCCCGAGCTATGTCTGCCAGGCTCCATTCAAGTTTGACATTCGCTTTGTAGTTTCAATTTTATTTTTTTTTTCTTTTTCTTGATCTTTGTCTTTTTCTCTGCTTCCTCTTTTTGTGTATTGGTTTAATGCATTTTAGCAAATGCGCTTGACAGCTGAGGCCGGCTCAATGTCAGCATTCAATCATTTTTGACTAGTTTTGCTCCTTTTGGGCACAGCTCGAGCAGCTGACGAATAGCGCCCGACGTTGCCGAACATTGACTCTTCCGCTGGCCGCCTAACCGCTCGCTGACCGCTTTGGAAGCAGCTAATTATGTAATTATGCTGTCACAGTGTTCGCGTCGAGCTGCTAAACGCTGCTCCTGCCACTTTCAAATTGTTTAATCAATTTTATGTTCTATGCGTTTCGCTGCTTTCTGGACGGGCAGTCCCGTTGCGGTTGACCAATTCGCTGGCCATTCACTTGGAACTTGTGCAACACGATCTTCTTGGCAGTCGCGACGTCTTGACGTCGACGCGGCCAACCATGCAGCCCGACCACGGCCAGGCATAGCGCACCCTAGTGCTCAATGGTGGGGCGTGGCCAGCCAGCTAAGCGCTGATAACAGCTGCTGCCCTCTGCAGCTATGCAAAGCTCAAATTCACCAAGATTCACTTGTCTTGCCTCCAAGCTGCCTCTCCACTCACATGCCAAGCTAAATCAGAAATGCAAAATCACATTTTATCTATTATTATTATGGTCAATATCATTTCATTTGCTTCTGATATAAAATAATATTATCTGACTTTCTCTTGCTCATTAACTTTTACCATGCACTTAGAAGATATCCATTTGTCTCTCTGTCAATTTCCCTCTTTGTCTCTTTCTCTCTATATGTCTTTCTCTTTCATTCTCTCTCTTTCACTCTCTTCGTCTCTTTACCTTTTCGCTCTCTCTGTCATTTTCTCTTCCTCTATCTCGCTTGCCATCTGTCAATATCTCTTATAATCGTCTGATTCCTCTCTCCCTCTCTCTCTCTCTCTCTCTCCCTCTCTCTCTCTCTCTCTCCCTCTCCCTCTCTCTCTCTCTCTCTCTCTCTCTCCCTACCTCTCTCTCTCTCTCTGTATCTATTTCTCCTACTCCCTTTCTATATATCTTGCTCTCTCTTCTACTAGACATGTTTCGCGCTCTCTTTCTCTATCACTCTATATTCATCTGCATATCTATTTCTCTCGTTCTCGCTCTGCCTCTTTCTCTCTCTCTTTGTCTGTCGCAGTTATATTCTTTCATTCTTCTTTGCTTGATATTTTTTTCTGTCCTTGCATCTTGTTGTCTCTTTTATTCTCTAACTCTCGCTCTCTCTCTCTCTTTCACTATCTCTATTTTTCATCTTGTCTGACATATTCTCTTTATATCTTCGTCTCTCTCTCTTTGTCAGTCACACTCAGTCTCAGTTTTTTTCCCCTCTTTCTCTACTCTCTCTGTCTCTCTATCTCTCTCTCTCTCTCCCTCTCTCTCCCTTACTCCCTCTCTCCCTCTCTATATCATACTCTATCTTTTACCTTTTCTGCATATCTCTGTCTTAGCTCTCTATAGATCATTCTCTCTCTTTCTCTCCTTCCCTTTCTCTTTTTCTCGTTACCGCCCGCTCTTAATAGAGTGTGAAAAGCTTTACACAAGCGCCACACAAAACGATTTGATTTACCCAATTTGCTTTTTGGTTGCGTGCCTCCAGAGCTCCCCCCTGAGCTGCTCAATTATGAGACTCGTTTGAACTGCGCTCATTAATATGATTAAGTACGTTGGCTTGTGTTTATAGATCTTGCATAGATGTTGTCGTTGTTGCAGAATTAACTGTTGCCTTTTGTTTAGTTTCATGCCGCGTTTCGCTGCTGCTGTTGGTGTATTTTGACATTTTGACGAAGAGGAAATGTCACGTCACGTCGTGTTTTGCCGCACACCTCCAATTTCCGGTTGAGTGAGCTGCCGCCGTTGCCGTTGCCGTTGCCGTCACCGTCACGTTGCCAGACATTCACCGTTGCGTGGGCGAGCCGTAAAACCCAACTGCAGGCCTAACGCCAACCAGCTCTAGCTTCGGCTCCAAATGCAGCTGCAACAACTGCTGCAACTGCAACTGCCCCCATGCCCCTGCGTTGCAATCAAAATTTGCACGCACCAAACTGATAGCCGTTGCTTTCTCGCCTGAACTTATTTGCCATAACGTACGGTCGCCCCCACCGGCTCCGTGTGCTCCAGGCTTGCACACATTTTGAGCTTGGCATGCGTGGTCTCTGGGCAGGTTGGTCGATTGGTTAGCATTTCTGGTCGTTTTGCGGATGCATAGCGCCAGACGCATGAACACCACGCTTTGCGGTCTAGTCGTTGTATGATTGGGGGCTGTACTCTTTGCACTGGCTGGCCACCAGCTGAAGCCGTAAATTTAGCATTCTGAATGCACATGGAGCAGCGTTTAGCTGCCAACTAGGTTGGGCCTGTGGCCCAAAAGCTTACGAAAAAAAACACAATTTCTTGCTTGTTAAAAAACACTTATTTAGCCTTTGTTCTTTTTTCTTCTTGTTGTGCACAAAGCACTGCTTGAATATATTACAAAAAGTTAGTTGCATATATGTATATTTATATACATATGAAAACTTCCTTTGCTTTTGTCTTGCTGCTTAAACTTTAAGAAGTTTTTGCTTTGGCGCCATCTGGTGTAGCAAACGTGTAACTGGGCGCTGAGCTGTTTTTTAATGCTGCTGTCGCTCGAGCATCCAGTCAAAGTTCGCATTGCAATTTAGTGGAACATAAATGCTTAAATTTGTAGTTTCTTCAAAACTTTCTACAACAAACAAGAAAGGAATTTTTGTTGTATTTAAATTTGATTCAAATTTGATACGTTGTTGCGCGCATATTGGGCGCAGCGCCATCTGGCGGGAATTGCCGGCAAGCATCAGCATTTTTATTTAAAATGGCGAAAGCTTTGGCGCCATGGCGCTCGCCGCTTGGCTTAAAAAACGAAAGGGTTGCACGCCGCCTGCTTTGGCCTCGTCTTTCTCTGTTGGCCGCTGCTTAAAGCCCAAAGTTCTCAGCTAAGGCTGCAGGCCAAAAAGGGGCGTGGCGTGACGTGACCGCGTCCGCATGCTGTTAGCATTTCAGCTGTTTCCCTTAGCTAAAAGATTTTATATAATATGTTTCAACTGAGTATTAATGAAAATTTGAATGTTTTGCTATACTGATATATTGCCATCCCTCTCCCGCCCACTTAGCTGAGCAACACTTGCCCGTAATTACTATAGTCTATGCACGCATTGTATGTTCTTTGACCCTTACATGATTTGTTTGACTAGCGCTGTCGCATGGCCAGAAAGGTAAATTTACATTTACCACGCCCCGCCCAACCCCACAAGCCTTTCATCTCTCATGTCTGCCTTGCGGTCGCAATTTAGCCAGCATCCAATATCTACGGGGTCGACAGACTGCAGCGCAGCTATTCATTATCGATCTATATAGTATATAAAATATGTAGAATAATAAATCAGCATGGCCATATCTCATATCACTTTTTACTTCCTTCCGTTTGCTTAAATAACTAAAGGCAAAAGCTAAGCAACTTCATCTATAAATGCAATAAAATTGTAGGAATACCCTTAATGCATTTTTATCTTTCGACTCATCGATCGCTAACTAATTGGCTAAGATCACATTTATCGATTGAATACTGTGATGCAAAATACTTGGACCGGACAGTATACGCTAATTAAAACGAACTTTAATGGGACGCAAGAGGCGGGTGGGCCGTCTGTAAAGGATATACCTGAATGGTTTAATGTGCACACAGCGCTCACATGCAGACAGGGCAAACAACATGTGTGTGTGTGTGTGTGTGTGTCCATGTGCGATACAAGTGTGCGCGTTGCTCATTAAATAAAAACATAGACCTTTACAGCAGGATTTAAAAAGAAGCGAACGCAGGGATTGGCTTTTTAATGCCACTTGGTTCAGTTTTTTTTGTGCCTTGGTTGCAAGGCGCAGACACTGAGCCACCCAAAATTGAACCCAGGAGCTGCCCACCAACATCCAGCAGCATCCAGCTGCTGGCAACGCAACGCAACCCAAGCGCTTGTCTCGTCTCTCCATCCACAGACTTTTTTGCGCATTTGCGAATTACACGCATTAATTTTCTTTTGTAACCCTTCTTTGTATTAAGCACATGTGTGTGCGAGTGTGTGTGAGTGTGTGTGTGGGTGTGTTTGAGACTATTTAATGAAATGTTACACATGTTTCGAACAGCAATAATAGCAACAAAGTGCGCTGCTTTGTCTGCTCATTATGTCGATATTGTTGAGCGCCGTTTTTTAATTGCAAGACTTTCAAACAAGTACAGCAAAAAATGGCTAAAAGAGTGGAAAAAAATAAGTAAAAAGCCCAAGCAGTAGAAATGCTTTAAGTGCCATTGGCTAAGAGAATTTAAGATGTTACTTTCAAATTTCTTGCCTTCTTTGGCATATAAATAAATAAATATATTATAAATAATTATTTCATATATTAAATAAAATTTTCAAAATATATAGTATTTTATCTGATGTATAAATTAAAAAAGATTTTCAAACATAAAAATATATAAATGAAATAAAAATAAAGTACATCAATTTTAAATAAAATATGTATAAAAATTTAGCTGAAAAATATTTTCAATAATATTGTATAAAACATTAAAATAAAAAATAATTGAAAAAAGCTAAATAATAATCTTAAGATAAGTTTATAATAATAAAATATATAAAATAATAAATTTACAAATATTAAAATAAAATAATAAGAATTTGTTTGCCGTAAAATAATTAAATTTTTAAATTATAAAATAAAATTTCCGAAAAAAAGTAGTTTAATATTTTTAATAACTTTATTAAAATATTTTTAACATATAATATAATAGATGCTTCTTTGAAACAGAAAACTGCGAAAATTTTAATTTTAATTGTCTTATTTTTAATATTTTTTATATTTATTTCTATATTTTCTATATTTAAAATATATTAATTTAAAATAATGAAATATAGAAATAAATAATAAAGAAATAAATTTTAATATAATTTGTTCCACTTTCTTAATTGTATATAATTTAAATAATATTTTAATTCATTAATACTTTTGTAGCAGTCCACACTTATAGACACAGCTGCATAGCATAGGCAAAGTCCTTTCCATCGAGTTGCATAGTTAATGCTCGAGAGGGGGCGCAGAGGTTGGGCAACTTGCTGTGGACGGAGGCAAGATCAAAGGATGCTCGCACGGAGATCCGGTTCCGTCTGCTCTGAAATCGTAGAAAGAACTGCAGTGCGCGCCATGTGTGGTCGCTGCCGTCTGTTGTTTTCTGCCGAGGATCGAGGTCAAGGCGCATTGTCACGTCAGTTGCTCAAGTGGGCACTTGAAGCCGCCAAGCTGTCTAGGTTGTCTGACTTCTGTCTCTGCTTCCGGCTCTTCAATGTGGCGGTCAACCAACAAACATTGGCCGCCCACTTGACCAGGACAACGGATCCGGCTACCATGATTGATGCGGGTCTCTCCTGCCATACTAGACTCTCTGGCGGCATCGGAACTTTGCCTCTCCTATTTCAAATCTGACGATGGAGTAGCCCACTTTTAATGGCCTGCCCTGACGCACTCAAATTAATGATCTGTTGTTTTTACCACTGCTCGCTGCACTCTCTCTCTCCATATTGTGACCAACTCGTAACACTCTGACAGAACACTGAGACCATTCATGGATCTGCGCTATGATTAATAGTCGCACAGACTCTTAGATTTTAGAGCAGATCGGAGATGTGAAATGTGTCTGCCTAATGACTGGATGCTGCCATGCTTAAGCCTTAGCTAAACAAATGTTTAAACAATTGTTTGTCAACAAGCAGCAGACTTATTTTCAGCATAGAATCATTATGTTATATAAATTGGAGTATATATATATATATATATATATATGTATAGATATAGAACTAGATGCTGAGAGCCTTCTGGCAAAGATATGCGGCTAGAATAGATATATAGCACATCTAAGCCAGCTCACAGCTAATCTGGCTAGCAATAAAAGCAGACGAAGCCAGTGAAGATTAAATTCTCTGGATGTAAGACATATTGTAGAAGAGAATAGAATAAGGAGCAAGTCTAGGCTTCACTTGTTAAGGCTCAGAGCTCAGCAATAAATGCGAAAAAAAAGTCTAAAAAAGGTAAAATTATTGAAAAGTTTATAATTTATAATTATATTTTTCTATTTACCTTAGACTTTGATTTTTGACTTTGATTTTGATTTCTGAAGTAGACATATAGACACATATATAAGAGTAAACACTAGTCTATATATGTGAAATACATATATTTTTTATCTTCAACTCTGTTGTAAACTAAATCTTGCCGCTTAATCAAAGACCCAGTGCGCATAGCCAAATGCTTTCTAGAACATGCTAAAAGAACAGCTGACTAGAATGGACTTTACACGAAGGCAATATACTCTCTTGACTTTGTGAACAGGTACACATCGACGACACATATTCCAGCTCAAAATAATATAGAAGCATCTGGACACAGCGAATTCTGACTACGTAGAATATGAAGTTGAATTGTAATAGTTCATTATGTTAACTTCACTTTAAGAAAAGTTCAAACTTATCTTTTCATTAGCTTAGAAGAATTTTACTAAATTGCATATTTGCTTAAAGAAATATAAGCAGAATTTCTTAGTTTAGTTTCAGTTTTATGAATATTTGAATATTTTAGCTGAATGCTTTCGTGCAAAGTCAACATAAGCGCAGTCTAGAAGACAGCAAAGTCTTCGCACAATACAATTAATGAGCAAACAGGCAGCGCCCACACACACACACACACACACACACATCCTTAAGCGCACACACACACATCAGGCTGTAAGCTCTCCGCCCGCTCCGAAAAACTTAATTTTAAATTGCATAGATTAAAAGTCTCATAGTTTGGTGCAGCATGTAACATGAGTGAATGGAGTTGCTGGTGGGGTTGAGAGAGAGACCAAGTGTGAGTGTGTGTGGGAGCGAGAGCGACTGACAAGAGAAACAACTCAGACGACGGCAACGTCGCGCGCGCTGTCACTTTTGACAAATTGTCAGCGGCATTGGCAGCGACTTTGATGGGTTGCTGGCTGTTTGCTGAATTTGAAAGATAGCCCGACTGATTAATGCGATAGTTTTTGGAAACCTCTTGAGCTTGCGGCTGCAAATTAATTAAAAAATAGCACCGAAGCTCACACAGCTCAAGCAGCACGTGAGTTGAGCGCCGAATAATAGCATTAGGCAACAATAGCGAGGGGCCCATCGACACTGACGGCCTGTCAGCGGCCTCAAGACATTTCCTTTCCTAACGATTTATTATATTGTTCGACTATTTGGTCTTAACTGTTTTTCAATTCCACGTATTCCATGTGCCAAAATGTAACAACTGCCGATCGACGGGGCGATCCTCTTCAGCGTCATCTTGTGTAAACAGCATTGGAAGAAGGTAAAGAAGAAGACGAACAGCACAACCCCTGGTTGGCCCAACACAAAGACAGATGAAATTTAATAACACTAATAAAGCTATAGAGCAGGGAACACGCACCAACAACAAGACTTTGGCGCAGGCGTATAATAAATCAATTAACGTACAATCGATGGGCTCTAACAGCAACAACAACACACGCAACATTAACTGTTAGATTAGTAGGGAGCAGAGAGCAGGGAGCAGGGAGCAGGGCTCAAGCTGAGGCTCTGCAACGCTCTGTATTTATTGTTTACAGTTCCGGCTGGACGCGCGTGCAAAGGATGCGCAACGTCGCGAATGAGCCGTGACAGGCAGCATGAGCCTGGGCGAGCAAGGAGATTATATGAAGGATCAGAGTGCGCCAGTAGACTCGGGCCAGGGCTTGGCCAGTTTTCTGTTTTGTTGGGGCTCAGGCGAGGAAGTGTGCGGCGCCGACAGCGCGCACGCGCTTAAACAGTTTCAATTAGCGTCCGTCTCGGCATCGGCTTACTCCTTTGTTGATCCCTTTTTATTTCTCATTTCATTTATTGTGCGTAGGTGCCTGCAGTACAACATCTGGCTCATATCCTGTAGCAGCCGCACACGTAGCAAGGCAGGCGTTCTTGCCAACGGCTAAATGGTAGACGTTAAATGATATTTGTCTTCGTTTATTATTGGATCTGCTGGCTAATTGATAAAGTTTAGGAACATTACTGTGATCAACTGAATGAGGATCTTTAATTAATGCAATTAATCAGGCAGCAATTTGGCTTCACTTCTGTTCATTATCAGCCCAATCGATCTAACTGTTTTGCATACAATTCCAATATTTGCATTAGAATTAAGTTAGATTTTAGTTTTGAGCATTAGCTCAGTGAGGAGGCCAATAGAATTCGAAGAGTTTGTATACAGCTGGTGACTGTAGATCTCACACAGCAGCTGGCTTGAGCTTGCCAATTTCGAAGCACCCACTTTGAACAAATTTTATCTCAATAAACTCAACATTTAATTTCAAGCAAACATTAAATGCAGAAGAAAACAATTTCTTTCCGTCCCTGGCAGCATTACACCGATCTTTACAAAATATGTTGCATACTCTTAAGCTGAGCGAAATAAGAAACTGAAATGAGCCATAGATGGCGCGCTGCACATCTGTTCCACTTGAAAATTAGAGTAAATACAAAATAGCTTACTTTTTGTATGTAAACTAAGTTCATTGTAACTGAGCAAAGCTGGCATTGCAGTGTATTTTCAGAGATTTGAAGAGCATTGAAAACGTTCTCAGCAGGCGATTGATATATTTAGAGCGCTGCATCCATACGAATATTGGTTTATTTCTTCTTTCGAATGCGGCCACAATAAAGCAAAGCAGAATTCCACACACACGCACACATACACTCACACAGGCACACACACTCACACACTCACACAGAGTTCAAACGAATCACTAATACAACTAACGAAGTGGACAAAGGCGAGTGGCTTCTGGTGCAGCCCCCAGCTTGAATGACAGCGACGACGTCCACGCGACCCTTAGTGAAAGCCTTGGCCGTCGCCGCAGCTCTGGTCCATATGCAAAGTGCCGAAGGGGCACAAAAATGAAAGCAAAAGTGAAACTATGCGATGCCAGGCAGAAGGGGCTGAGCAGCTGGCCAGCGGCTGGGTGGGTCTGGGCATGGACATGGGCTGGGCTGGGCTGGATGCGTCGTCGGTGGCTAAGTGGAACACCCATAAAATGCGATGGAAGCAAAACATACAAAGCATAGGCGAAATATGGTCAGGAGTTAAATAAATGAACGGATGAATGAATAAAGGCCACCGCATGTTGCACAAGAGTCTGTGTAGCGCCTCTGTGTGTGTTCACTGTAGTTTACTTTGGGATTTATGAATGCTTTATGGCGGATGTCTGGACAAGGTCTGTGAAGAAGGTCGGCGAATGCTGTGTAACCCAACTAATTTATTGCCAACTTCCGGCAAGGCAAATAATTTTGTTTAGTTTTTGGTGTTGATAATGAACGAATGGCCAAAAAAGCAGAGACGGACAAGGGCTAACGCTGGCCACCTCCAAGCACGTCTCTTAAGCATGCGGTGCCTTTTCGAAGGGTTGAAAGCCTGAGCAGCCAGCAGCAGCAGCAGCAGCAGCAGCAGCAGCTTACGACTTTGGTTTGAGCTTGCTGGCTGAATGATTCTCATTGCCCTCGACTGCTGACCACCATTGACTTTTACATGGCAGCCACCCTTTTTGGGAAAGGGTTTAGTTAGCAGCTAAAGCGGATGGATGGAGTCGTGGCTGGCCTTCGAGCTGACCAACCCCAAGTCGTCGGGCAATGGGCGCTGCTCATTTAATTTTCGCATAAAACTTGCCATGAATTTATTGCTTTTTAAATAAATAAATGACCAAATAAAGTGGAGAAATGTGCGTATATATATGTGTGTGTGTGGGTGTGAGCGAGTGTGTGTGTGTGTGTGGATGGGTGTAAGGGAAAGTGGGTTGAGTTGTTGTGGCGCAACTAATTGAAAGCCACTCAAGTGTGCGCCATACTATGCGAAGCCTTTGTCAGCATGCCCAGAGGTGGGCGGTGGGAATGCTGCCAACATGCTTTTGCCTAGTTGAAAGAATCAAAATAAATATTTAATTAAAATATGTATTGAAAGATGCCAAAAGGGGGTTGCTAATCAAGCAACATTTTTAACAAAACTTCCTGGCTCTCGGCGCTCTGACTTGGAATTTTGGTAATTTTTGGCACATTACATGCTCAGTGGGTGAGGCGCACACACAGGCAGACAGACAGACAGACAGACAGACACACACACGTACATACATGTGCCGTATCTTTCGTATTTGCGCTCTGTTGACTTACAGTAAAAAGCTTTCAGCAGCAGCGCAACCTCAAAATCGTCTGCCATAACTAATTAATGCTACACTAATAGTGAATGCTCCACCCCAGCCACCGCACATACGCCCACACCGACGCCCACATTCACACAGCTTGCGCTCTGGCAGCCAGCCAGCCAGGCAGCTAGCTACACTTTTTCATTTTTGCATTTGTGCTTATTGTTGTTGTTGTTGTTCTTTTTTTTAGACGCCCCTAGATGCTGAGGCAGCCAACCACAGCCATGCTAGAGGCCGCACCACCATCACATCAAACTGAACCGCCACTAGGGGGCGCCACTTAGAGACGCGCCCGACGTAGCTGCCAAACAGGCAACAGCAAATGAAAAGCACGAAAACTTTCGTTTTTCTATTTTTCACAATTTTCATTGCATTGCATTTTATTTCGTGCTCCGCTGCCAACCCGTCACATGCCCGACGCTACGCTACGCTAGCCGAGCCGGAGTCATTTCTATGTAGCAGGCCAAGCCGGGCGCAACACCAGCATCAGTATGGGACAAGGACAAGGACGAGCAGTGCGGCTAATGGGATGGCAGCTGAAAGTCGCAGCGACGCTGTTGCTTTTGCACTTCTGCAATTTTGTTGGGGCAAAAAAGTCTGCGCATGTTCCCTTCCAATTGGATACGTAAAAATGAAACAAAAACTAGAAGAGCGATAAAGCGAATGACGCTGACGCCCGTCCAAGGGGCGGCTGGTAACCTACTAGACTAGCGTAGCAAAAATGGCGGCAGACGATGGCGGAAGTGCAACGACTGCAACGACTGCCAAATACGCTGCAAGTAAAAAAAATTAAATAATTATATATAATGTATAAAGTTGACAAATCTATTCAGTTGAGCCCAACAAGTGGGGGCGTTTTTTGATATATTCTAGAAAAAAAAAAATATATATATATAAAGTGAATTTTTACAGGCCAGAAACTTCCCTTCATTAAAACTGGTTTGTTTGTAAGAAAATTGATTTCATTCAAATCGCAGTTTTCTTTGAAGAAATATAATTTTTCCAATTTTTTAAAATTTTTCAAAATCATGCATTTAAATATATATACTTCTATACATCTATTCATCTACATCTATACATCTATACATCTATCTATACATCTATATATCTATACATCTATAAACCCAAATATTCAAAGAGAGCGTATGGTGCGTATACGTCATGTATACGTCATGTCATGTGTCCACAAATATTCTAAAAATATTTTGAGCGTAAAAAACAGGGCATAAAAGATGAATGTTTTTATTATAATGTCAGTTAAACATAGTAAATTTCTTATAATTATAAATAAAAATTACAAAAAATATGTATAAATATATACATTTTATACTGAATAAAACCTAAAAGAAATAGTTTGTATTATTTTCATTATTTATTTTAAATATAAATAAATAAAAAAAGTTGATTTACATATAAAAAAAATGTAGAATATATATATATAAAACATATATGTTAATGAAAAGCTAAACTAGATCTGTGGCTGGTTGAATTTGCAATTTAAGCCGACTTTCTGCCTTGACCTGGGGCCACAGAATATGTTTTTATGTTTCACCCATTTAAAATGAGCTCGTTTTCTGGTCTCTTGAGAACACCTTCATCTATATATAATGGTTTATCTTGAAATATGTCATTTTTACTCTGTCAGCCCATTGCATATCTTGTACTCGATACTTTACTCATTGAACGTTCACACTCGAACAAGCTGTAAGTCGAACTAATTCGATACTTCTGACAGCTAATGCTGTAATTATTTATGATTTGAATCTTATGAGCCTTTGATTCTTCTGAATTTTTGTATCTTTGAATCTTCTGAATCAGTGAATCTTTTGATTCTTTGAATTTTTTGAATCATTGAAAATTCTCAATCCTATGGATTTTCTTAATCTTTGAATCAGCTGCATCTTTGCCTCCTCTGATTCTATGATTATCTTATCAATCTTATGGGTCTTCTGAATCTTTGACGATCTAAATTTTCTGAATTTCAAAATCTTTGAATCTCAGTGAATCTTTAGTATTTTAGCAACTTCTGAATCCTTAAATATTTTTAAACTTCTGAATGTTTAAATTTTCTGAAACTGTGAATCTACTGATTTTTTTTGGTATTTTTTTTTCATTTCATGAGTCTTTCAATCTAAAAAATTAATCTGATATGCAAATTTTTTAAAATAATAAAGTTAGGTTTGAGTTTTAAATCATGCTTAAGTTAAAGTTCATGAAAGAAAGAAATTCTTTAGAAATTTCGAGCGCATAGAACTATAAGCAAAATAAATCTTTGTTGAGTTGCTTTATTTTTATAGAAAATAATGTTTTTTTAACTGAATAAGTTTTAAGTATATTTGTAATATTTTTATATCGACTATTTGAGTTCACGCTAATATGCTGTAAGGACGTACTTTCAGGTGACTTATATATATTATAAAATGATCAAGCGCAACAATAGCAATATCATCTAGATTATCATCTTTCAAGGCATCTTAGCCTATTAGAGACGCACGCAGCAAATGCTTGATATGAACTGAATGAGCCGCAAGTGTAGCTGATGCTGCATAAAATAAGAAAAATTGTCACCCACAAGTATGCGCAGAGTCGACAAACTCCGCCGCGCGGAGACGCCACCGAGTCTGTCAGTCAGCTAGCCAGCCAGTGGCATACGGCCGCAAAAGTGCAGTATGATGGGTGGCCGTTGGCTCGGATTGGGGGCTGACGCCTACACAGCGTGCAGGTTTTACTCCCTTCCCTCTCTGACAGAAACACAACAAAAAAAAACTATCAAGCCTTTGCCGCACATCGTCGGCGGCCCTCTTCCAATCAGCGGATCCCATTTTTCTCGTGCCCCGCACAGAGTTAAAAAGGCGCAGAAATAAACTAGAAAAACGTCTGCTCCGCCCCCGCTGCACGGGCTCACGGACGTGAGCTCTTCGGCGCATTTGGCTGCAGCTGTGTGTGCGACGCTCGGTTCGACTGAGCGCAAACAGCACAACAGAGACTAGGCAGCTGGCGGCCAGATGAGTGCACTGAGCGATTTACTCCGAGCAAGCGCTCCAAACATTTGCTCAGCTCAGCTCAGGGTTGTCAGCTCGCTTTAGGATGTTACACTCTCTCGCTCTCTCTTGCAATATTTATTATTTATAATAATAATATTTAGTTAAGCTTTTGCTACATCTTCAATGTGCTAAACTGAAATTTATATATATTTTTAAATAAATATAAATTTAATTATGCTTCATTTCAGAGTTGCCATCATAGTTTAGCATGCTCAACTCTAACTTTAGCTTCAGCTTCAGTAAAATTTTAGTTTAAATATTTTGATTTTCTTAGCTATTTCCTTGTTCGCTCAATTAAAGTGGGCGTTTCTGCTGCCCAGTTGACTGTGGCAAAGGGTGGCAACCCTGTTGCTCTGAGTTCATGTCAAATGCAAATTGAGTGCAAATTTTATGCTGCTCCCGTTTTGCGCACTCAAGTGTAATTGGGGCGCGTTTTCTGATTTCCGATACCCTGCAAAGAAGTGAGCAAAGGGTATGCCGTAGCAAATGTTAAGAATTTCACAAGTTGGCGACATGTTTAATAAATCAATTTGGCAGTTTGACACGACACTCGACACAACTTTCATTTTACAGGGTATTTTGTAGTCGTTAAAGCTCTTCGCTGGCCATTTCTTTCGTAATCCCCCATGTTGCTGTTGCTGCATTTAACAGGCACGTGGCACTAAATGTAAACAAGCCGCAAAATTGAAGCTGACGATGGAAAGAGGCGAAGGCAAAGGCAAAGGCAAAGGCAAAGGCAAAGGCAAAGGCAAAGGCAAAGGCAAAGGCAAAGGCAAAGGCAAAGGCAAAGGCAAAGGCAAAGGCAAAGGCAAAGGCAAAGGCAAAGGCAAAGGCAAAGGCAAAGGCAAAGGCAAAGGCAAAGGCAAAGGCAAAGGCAAAGGCAAAGGCAAAGGCAAAGGCAAAGGCAAAGGCAAAGGCAAAGGCAAAGGCAAAGGCAAAGGCAAAGGCAAAGGCAAAGGCAAAGGCAAAGGCAAAGGCAAAGGCAAAGGCAAAGGCAAAGGCAAAGGCAAAGGCAAAGGCAAAGGCAAAGGCAAAGGCAAAGGCAAAGGCAAAGGCAAAGGCAAAGGCAAAGGCAAAGGCAAAGGCAAAGGCAAAGGCAAAGGCAAAGGCAAAGGCAAAGGCAAAGGCAAAGGCAAAGGCAAAGGCAAAGGCAAAGGCAAAGACAAAGGCAAAGGCAAAGGCAAAGTCGTATTAGCTTAATAAATCCGAAGAATATCAGTATTATATGTCAGCTCTATTCGTAGTACAAGGCGAAGTGTTCCACTTTAGTCCATTGCCAGCTGCCGAGCAGTGCCTGAGCTTGCAGTTTATATGCCATTCGAGTGGAGCCTGCAGCATAGGTAGAACGTTCTCTCAATTGCAAATTACAGCAAAAAGCAACAGAAGCTTAAGCTGGAAACGACGTTAAGTTTGCAAGCAAGGGCAAGAGGATGGCGACATGCACACACATGTACTTGGCGGACACGCAGGACACGCAGGGCACGTTGTATAAAACATATAGAAACTCGCATGTTGCACACATTAATTGCCGGCGAGTAAATACAATAACAACAAGAATGCCAGGCGAGCATAGCAGGCCAAAGCTTTTTCTAATCATTAACACACACACACACACGCACACACGCTGGAAAACTTGAAAATTAGAAATGCCCATCAGAAGTACGCGGCGTATGTGGCACATGCTCGAGCCCATTGACGTGAGCCGCCCCTTGTGCAGCGAAAGTTGTAAAAGGTCGCATTGACAGCGGCCGTTTTGTGTGCAAGGATAATGCTGATGATGTTCTGCCTTTTGCGGGGTCCTGCTGCTGCTGCTGCTTTTCTCTGAAGCCCAAGCTGAAGCTCGCGCTGCCACGGGCACGGCATGGCACGGCCTGGCAGCTTGCTCTGTGGAGAGGGTTACTGCTCTGCGGAATGGTTGACTGTGTGTGTTGCTGCACATGTGAAAACAAGCGCGTTGTTGTTGCCCCACAGTCGAGGCCTGACAACGGCACAGTGGTGCGAAAGTCCAGTCAAAGTCCGGAGTGCATTTGCTTTCACATTTTGTTACTGCCTCTTGGCGGTTTTAGATATCGCACCTTCCACATGTTAAGCCAACTTAAAGAGTCACAAAATCTTTACTATAAAATTGAGGCGATCAATTGAATCAAGTTTGCTTCAGAGATTCATTTTAACTCTCAGAATATATGCAAAAAGGAATGGGCATAGAGATAGACAGATGTTTCGCATGGAAACCTAATTTCATATTTAATAATATAGTTTATATAATATATTTTTTATAATATAATCCTTATAATATATTCATATATTTTAAGATATTTTAGTTTACCAAAGAAGTCAAATGAATTGAGTATAGATAAGGTATATACTGCCTATAGAATAGATAGTTACATATATATAAGCACACTTTAAAACTATTTCCAGTTCAATCAGCTCATGTATAGTGTGTTCGACTAACAGATACCCTGTATGTATACATATCAAGTTTCAAGTCTCTAGCTTTTGTGGCCTATGGCATCACAGACGAACGCATGGCTAGATCGACTCAGCTCGTTGACTTGATATACCTTATAGGGTCTATCACGCCTTTATCTGCCTGTTACATACTTTTAAACAAAATCAGCATACCCCGACTTGCCATTTTCAATGAGTACAGGGAACAGAACAAGGAACAAGTCTTTCTATTATTTCATTGAAAAAGTCTAATGAGTCCCACGCAACCAGAACTGCCTCAGCTCATTCAGAAGTAGCTGAACTTATTTACAAGACAGTGGGCAAGAAAAGTAAGCTGACACCGAAAATAAACTGCTGTGCACCACTGTGCAGCACTTGTTTAAAAATAATACATATGTATATAGAAAATAAAGAACAATCAATTTAAATAGAGATGTGCTCGGCACTTGCATATTTAAGTACAGTCGCGTCTGCTCTCATTCTCGCCCACACACACACACTCATATATATATATATGTATGTATATACAGATATTTACATTCACATTTATGCTCATTCCATTTTACCCACATTCACTCACCTCCAATCAAAACTATCGCTGGCTAAGGAGCACTATGTTAAGCAGTTCATGTGGCTGGAGTTGAGGGTGTGTGTGCCTGTGTGTGTGTGTGTGGGGCTAAGTATAAGGCATGCATGGGGGAGGGGGGTGGGGAAGGTGTAGAAGGCGCAGTAAGGGGCAGGTTTGTCTAGCTAACGTTTGCAACTTTTGCTACCCGCAATGTTTCAAGTCGAAACGCAGCTACAAACTAATGCGGCAAATGGCGCTGGCTATGCGATAGTTTTCCCAATAGTTTAAAATCCATTTTATATGCAAAACTACAACAAACACTACCTCACACACACAGACACACACACACACACTCGCAAACATTCGCTCTCAACTCTCTGCTCAGCTTTTAAGTTGTATATAGTTTGAGCGGCGTTTTGTATTCTCTAAGTATATATATATTAATGTACGTGTGTGTGTATAAATCTGCCAACTATAGCGATATATATACATATATCTCATACAAGTATGTGTGTGTGTGTGTGTTTGTTTGAATGTTCCTTGTATATTATGTAAAATGTTGCAGCGAACAATTTGTTGGTGGATGGTTGCTGTTGCTCATTGCTGCTGCTGCTGCTGCTGCTGCTGCTGTTGTTGCTACTGTTTTGTTGCTGTTGTTGTTTATGATAATGAGCACTTCGCTCATGTGGGCCACACACACACACATTTATATACACATACTGTGAGGCAACTGGCACACACATTAATATAGCCATCTCGCTTCATTTGCCAAACAGTCGCCCCACCTCACCCGCCCCTCACCTACCACCCTGCATGCCATTTGCCGTATAGCCTTCATGTGGGTGTTTTTGGGTGGTTTTTCTCATCTCTAGCTGCGCGCTCGCACAACCCGTTTGATAATGATGCAAAATTTATGTATTTTGTGTAGAAATGAAACCTGATTTTCAGACCGTCCAAATGAGTGAAAACTGTATAACTAGCTAGGCAAATGAGTTGAGCGGCTAAAGAGTTGAGCGGCGCTTGGCGCCAACCCTTGACCAAGTGACCAGCTAAATGCGAATAAGGGGTTGACCTTAAAGTTCCCCAAAACAAAACAAAACAGAACATCAAAAACAAAAAAAAAATAAAAACAAATCCCCCTTCTTACCCCTCAAGCCTTGCCTTGCCACGCCAAAAATTGTTCTTCTTCGCGCGATTCTCTTGTTTTTTATGCCGAGTCAAATGCGCGGCGAGAGTTGGTTTGAGCTGCTAACTGACCAAAGCTAGTCCACTCGTGGTTATTGCTGAGCATTTGGTTGCGTTTCCGTTTCCGTTTACAGATGAGGCGCGCGCGCACACGCACACGCACAGGCACACTCACACACATTTAACGCCGCTTTTAATTGTTGCATAAATCTGTAAACACACACATGTAATCCGTTCGGGGGCGCTCGCTCAGAATTTTGCGCTCAAACTCAATTTCCCTTTTGAGTTATTTAAACCAAAAAACACACACACGTGAGGTGGCTCGGCATGCGTGTGTGTGTTTGGTCTCATATATGTACGCCCACACGCATACACGGGCAGGCAGACAGACAGAGCGACGTTGACGCGGCGTCGCCGCTGCTTTGAAAATTTGAAAAGTTTTTTGTGTGAAAATTTCGAAAATTTTCACAGAGCATTCGCTGTGCGTGTTATCATTTGCAATTGTGCTGTTAACCGGTTCAAAGCGCACGCATGTAGCAGCAGCAGCGGCAGCAGCAACAGCAGCAGCGACTCAGCAGCAACAACAAGTACAACATTAACACGGACACGGACACGGACACGGACTTGATCTGGTCGTGTGGCAAACAGCTTCGTACGTCGTTGGCTCCAGTTCGTCGTACTCGTTTCTTGTCGAGTTGTTCGTGCGGTTCTCGTTGGTCGCGTGTGCCCGTTGTGCCGTGTGGGGCATAGGGTTTGGGGCCGTTCGGCAAGTGCAACGATACGGGGCAACATACAAATCGGGGACGCTCAAAGGCGGCTTCGTATTGCCGAATGCAGTTGGAGCCAGCACGGGGCACCATTGGCCGCATCCGCACCATTGGCATCGGCATCGGCAGAATCGGCAGCAGCAACAGCAGCAGCAGCAGTAACAGCAGCAGCAGCAGCATCGGCATCGGCATCAGCATCGGCATCATCAACAGCATCTGGAGCTGGAGTTCCATGTGTCACTTTGCATTCTGACCACTAACTCGCCGGCCGCGTTTCCGTTCCGCTCCGGGCGTTCGTTCAGACCTCGACAATTTTTCGATAAGACGTATTCGCAAGCGCAACAACACAGCAAATCGGCAATCGATTCACAACGTCAACGAATCCATAACAATTTCAATATTATTTATTTTTTTTGCCCAATACCAATAGTAATTTTAATATCAATATATAAACGCAATTTGTGTGTGATTTTTTGTGTTGGTGTTCGTTCATAAATGTTGATTCCCTCTTGGCCAACAGCATTAAACCAAAGGCCAAAACAACAACAGCAACAACAACTGCAACTGCACGCGGTGCTTGCCAAGAGTCTTAACTCAATATATACAAAATAAGCATTAAACAATATCGAAACACAGCAGCAGCAGCGGCAACAGCAGCAGCAATATTAGCAATTAGCATTTGCGAAAATTCCACCTGTCATAAGGTAAGTTTTTCCATCAAAACGATTCTGAGAAGCAGCAGTAAAAGCTAACAAAAATGAACTCATTTATAATTATTTATTTATATTTTTTAAAGAAATGCATTAAATATTCGAAATGTCTAAATTTATTTAAAATTCTTATACATGTTCTTATTTTCATTAAATTTGTTTATTATTTTTTGGCTGTACTTTCTTAATACATTTAAAATACCTTTTTTTAATAAAACAAACTAATTTTTAAACAAAAACATATTAGTTGAAATATAAAAAAGTTTATAGATGAAACAAAAATATTATAAAAATATAAAATATATTGAATGAAAAGATATCAAAGAAAAATAGAATAAAAGTGAAAACAGAATTAAAAATAAAAAAAAATAAATATATTAGGCATACAATTAAATTTAAAAAATTATATAAATGAAAAATACAATACAAAACACAACAGAATAATTAAAACAAAAAAAAAATATTTAAAAAAAAAGCTTATTAAAAAATTAAATAAACAAAAGTCTAATAAAAACAAATACAAAATATTATAAAACACACTTTTATTTAAGCTCAAAAAAAAAAAAAAAAACAAATTTTTACAGATATAACAATATATTTTAAAGAAAAAAAAACATTTTATTAAAGTAACCACAAATATATTGAGGAAAAACATGTATAGCTATCAAACAAAATTGTTATTATTTCTATGGAGAACTTATCGTTAAAATTCTATAGAAAGTTTTAGAATTACTAACAATATTTATAATTTTTCATTTTAATTTAATTATTTTAGGCATTTTGCAATTTTTAATAGCTAATATTTTTAAAATAAAAATTCAAACAAATATTTTTTTATTAAGCTAACAAGAATTTTACCAGTTTAAATTTGAAACCTAATTTAATTTATATGCAACATTTCAAATATAATTTTAATTCCTTTTAAAAAAAAAACTTAATAAATAAACGAACAAATAATTAATTTAATTAATAAATAAAATTTTATTTTTATTTTTATTAAATAATATATTATTTTCTAATAATTTATTTTTATTTTACTAATTAAACAAAAAATATATTTAGTTTTAGTTTCAAAATTAATTAAATTAATATGCTTAATTTAAAATAATATTCTAGTTAGATTTTGTCAAAAATGTTCTTTTTGTAACTTGTATAGAAATGGAAATGGAACTATCTATTTATTGCCCACACATGTCACATATGGCTATAATTACATTGGCGTGTTAGGCTATAGACCTATATTACGCACTTGTATAGTATCATACTTAGATATATATATATATATATATATATATATATATATATAGTCAGATATGTGGCATGTGTTGGACATCTTGATTATTGCCAAAGAAATCGAGAGCAAAAAGCGTAGACATAATCTGGATAAATAAACATTTTGATAGGTCAATTGGGGCAGTCAATCGAGTGCGAGGCTCGAGTATTGGCGAACGATTAACAAACTGATTAAGGTAAAATAATAAATAATATACATGTTATTTCGCGTGTACAAACCAATAAGATAAACATTTAATGACCCACTTCACATGTCAAAATGCAAATGCGAAATGGACGCGCTGAACAATTTTTACTTAATGTAATTAATTAAAATTGTAACGTATTCATTTCGCACTGACAGACGGCCATTTAAAAAGTGCAAAACGCAAACGGAAAAAAGAACAAAAATAGAGTAAAGTACAATATAAATAAAGCAACAACAAGCGCGAGAGAAGTGCGTTTCATATGATACCTTCGAAAAGTCATCGGTGAACCGCACTTATGCACCGCAAGTTCTACCGCGAAATTGATAATTCAACGGTTAACCCAACGGTCAACCAACTAAAAAACAACGGCGAAAGAAAAAAGCAAAAACAACCAGCCAACCGCGGGTGAGGGCGTAAAAAAAAAGAAATTGGCACGCGGGTGTAAAACGTTTAAATCAACTGTGTAGGCATGCAGCAACAACAACAACAACAGCAGCAGGAGGAAAAAAATATAAAATGAGGAAAACACACACACATGCGCATGTAGAGCAATATGATATATTTTTAAAACAAATAAAAAAGAACATCGAGATGAGAGACAGAGAGACAGCGGGAGAGAAAGAGAGAAAATCTGAGCGAATAAATAAAAATAAAATGCAAACACAAACAAAAGTAGGCAACAAATATTGTGCATATAATCAACATACAACAATCATTGTAGCATCCAGATGGTATGGGATCAGACGTAGCCAAGTATTTTGTGCTTGTTGTTGTTGTGCTTTTTGAGGTGTGAGCGTGGGCGTGGCTCTGGCTTTGACTGTATTTGAAAGTGGTCAACCAACTCGTTGACCGCAAAAGAGAAAAAATAATAAAATAAAATAAACACAAATGCTCAAGAGCATACACGTGTGTGTGCGTGTGTGCCTGTGTGTGTGGCAGAGCAGTCAAATCAAAAACAAAATACAATTGCAATCAAAATGGATAACGATATCATGGCCCGCAGCACAGCCGGCGCTCAAATGTAGGCAACACATTTTGTTGCATTTCGACGTGTTTCGCTTTATACATAATGTTTAATTAAATAGGATTTAATTTAAATATATAAATGCATGTATATGAAGGTACGCATATATATATATATATATATATATACATATATATATATATATATATATGTATATATATATATTATATATTTTATTTAATTTCATTGCAAACGCACCATTCATATTTGAATTTAGCTTAGAAAAGTGTTTGGCAAACACGCGAGAAATTTACACAATAAACAAAGCAATAAAAACGCTTCTGTGTAGTTAAATAATTATATAATAATTATAAATATAAACTGATATTTTTTTGTGGTTTCAGAAGAATAAAAGCTGCAAATTTAGGAAATATTTAAACTGTTTTATCCAAAGTGCCCACAAAGAGCACGCGTGAGACTTTTTATAATAAAAAATATGTTAAAATGTTTTATCTTAATTATATTCAGAAGTCAGTCTTGGCAGTAAGACTATAAAGCATATGTATTGAGCTGACTTTATAATTTTTCCAGTCGAGTCAAGCTCAGAACTTATAGAGATTCTATGGACCGCGCTGTATTCGATGTTGCTTGCAATTTATATTACATTGTGTTGTTGTTGTTGTTGTAGATATCGTCTGGTTTGTTTTTGTGCGAATGCAACTTTTATCGATTTAAATTAAAAACGCATTGCTGCAAATTGTAAAAATTATCTGTGCGTCTGTCTTTGTGACTCTGCTCATCATGTGACTGCGCATTTGTATGGAAGGGTGTGCGTGTGTGTGTGTGTCAGGAAACGCCAACACATTAAGTTGGTAGGCCATTCGACATGGCCTGGCGGCTGTCGGTGGCCATTGCCGCCATGTCCATGCCCATGTCATTGGCCGGAGCATTGCGGAAAATCGCATTTTCTCATTTGGCTTCTGTCATGCAAAAATATCAAAAGCGCGTTGCGAAAATCTCGTTTATTTTCACACGCATTTCTGACATTCTCCGTAGCACAGCAGACACTTCCTCATTGCCCCGCAACACATGCACACACACACACACGCACACACGCTCACACACACAGATATGCCTCGCGCCCAATGAGCTCAATTCCCGAGACAGAACCCAAACTTCAGCCGCGCTCGAAATCTGACCTGAACATTCTTAAATGGTTTACGAAATTGGCTTAAAGCTTATGCAAAATTCTTGTAATGTTCATGTAAAGTATCAGAAATTGTTTTCTTCTTTCCGTTGCGCACAAACATATCAAATGACGATCAAAGGAAAAAGTGAGAAAAATGTTAAAGGATCTTATCAGATGAATTGGCTCAGAATTATAAGCAGATTTGAGACCTGAATTAAGCTGTTAATAATTTACTCAATATAGACAAAATATAGAAACAAAAGATGGAATTTTACTTTATATAGAGAGTGGTCTAACGTCGCAAGCTAGTGTAAGGCAGAAAAATG
This sequence comes from Drosophila hydei, assembly GCF_003285905.1. Taxonomy (NCBI): domain Eukaryota; kingdom Metazoa; phylum Arthropoda; class Insecta; order Diptera; family Drosophilidae; genus Drosophila; species Drosophila hydei. The sequence continues at coordinate 132,611 of NW_022045685.1, read as the reverse complement.
AAAGAAATTATATGGTCTGAGTGATGGGCGTGTTTGCTTTCTTAAAGAGAGAGAGATTTCTTATCCAAATTATATTTATTATATATTCTCAAGAAGTAATTACTAACTATAGACAACGTAATCTACCAACATGATCATAAGCAGCATTAAGATCCAAACATGATGTGTTCATAAAAATAGTAGTGCGTCTGAGCAAAAAGTTAAACAGCTAAATTTAGTGATAAAAACAATATTTTGAGAACAATTTAAAATGAATATTAAGATTAACATATTTTGTTATTAATTTAGATGTTTTTTATTGTTGTCAGTTTATGTTTGGTGTGGTGCAGCACTATTATTTTAATGAACACAACTGAAAATACAATATAAAATGTTTAAGTTTTCAAGTGTTACTCAATGAATTCTAAAGTTCTTAAAATTTCTTTCATCAAGCATTTCAAATACATTGAAATTGTACCCATAAATATATATATATTAACGAATCTCTCTGGGTGCATAATGTATATGTATATCATAATTTGGAATGTGTATCTGCATATGGTTAATGCTTTGGTTAAGCAGTTAATGTCCTGTGTCTTAATGAGCAGCCGTTGCAATGCCAGCCAATGCAAAATATTGAATATGCGCGCACTCATACACGCTCGCACACAATTAATAAGAATTACAAGTTATATGGCCGAGCACACACACAGAAAGAGACATGGACACACACATATGCGGACAAGCGCCATGCAACGGGTTGCATGCTGCAAGCTCTGCGTGGGCAGCCACCAACAGCAGCCGCACAAGTGCTAATGACTTAATAAATCATCGCATGCGACAAAGAAATATATGATGGTCCCTGTGCGTTGGTCCTGGCTGCTGCTGTTGCCGCTGTTGGCGCTGCCTGCATGCTGCTAGTTGCTGGTGATGCTGGCGACCGCAGCCAGGAAGAGCGGCCAAAATGCATAATTCAATGAAAATCCGCAAATTCCTTTAATCCTCAATATTCATTAAAATATGCCTGCTGGCAGCGCTGAGCGCTGTGATTCGTTCTGCTGCAGCATCCACCGATGTCGATGCTGCTGTCGCTGCTGCTGCAGCCTTTTGCGTAGTTTCAATTAAGAGAATTTAAAAAAATCATCATTGCACACTTACGCCCACGCTGGCCCCCTTTGATTCGAGAACGTGAAGTTTATTAAGCGGCAAAGGCTTCACTGCGATCGTGTGCTGCTGTCGGAGGTGGTGGTGGTGCTGTAGCTGCTGCAGCCATTGCTGCTGCTGGTGATGGTGGTCATGTATACAGGTCATTACATCTTTATGTGCTTAAGCACATAATGTGCACATACTTTTGCATATAGAAAGCGATGCAATGTTGCCTATATACAAGTCTATATACCTTTGTATACGTGTATATGTGTATGTGTGTGTGTTGATATATATGGCATAAAGCGGCCAGCTTAATCATCAACTTAAATGTGTTGTGCGGCAAAGGATTTAATACATATGAGTATCCCTATCAAACTGCTCTTAATGCTGTTGCCGTCGCTACTGCTGCTACTGCTGCTGCTGCTACTTGCTGCGGTCATTTGCACGTTACAAAAATTAATTCGATTTGCTGCCTCGGCGGTCGCTTTAATCGCTTACCATGCGGCGCGTTTAATGAAAGGACACAGAAGCCAACGTAACTAGTAGACAGTACGTCCGGCTGCCAGTTGGGCAAATGGGCAAATGGGCAATGGGTACAAAATGCAATTAAAAATGTAAAACGTGAGCAAAATGCATAATGAGCTCTCCAGCAACACTTCATTAACGCATTTTCTTTGCATGCCAAATACCCGGCCAGTCAGCCGGATTCAGGATTATCAGTAAAAATCAGCAAAAACAAAAATAAAACCAAATGGAAAAACATAACAAATTGCGAGCGCATTTCCTCTCAAATAACCGCGAACGGATCAGCTGCCCAACGCGTCACGCCCACTGGCGTCGCCCAAATGTTAACATGCTGTTTCAAAAATTGCCAAACTGGCCAAACCAAAAAAAAGTAACCAAATGTCAAATAATAAGTGCATTGCCACAGTGTTGATCATGTGAATACTCTTACAAGGCGCAAATGTTGAGAGAGGCAGAGAGAGAGAGGGGCAGACACAGAGACAGAAAATGAGACCGATATAGAGACAGCTACATAGAGAGAGAAGTGGGTAGCAATTACAGAAGAAGTTTTCCAAATTATGCTTTAGTAAGTTGGATCTATAATGAAGAGCTTTACCAAGCAAGTTTCAGACAGACAAAGTTATTCTTATTTGACAATTAATAAACAACTCTTAGCTTAATATAATATTATATATTATATAATATAATATATAATAAATATATAAAATATAATAATATAATATAATATAATTTAATAATATACATATGGTATATATTATAGAAGCACTTACTTAATTATATTATTTAAATAGCAATTGGCACAAGTTCACTGAACCTAGTGCTCAAATATACTTCATTCAGTAACTGATATAATAATTTACAATATTTGTAGTTAAATTTACAATATTTGTACTAAATGAAATTTAAGATAGAAAAAAAAAACAATTATTATGGCAGTACTCAACTCAAGTATGAAAATATATTTTTTTTAAACGAATACAACTACAAAGACAAAGACATTCAAGAGGTATCACGAGTTCTTCTTCTTCTTTTAGTCAAGCACTTTAAAGTTCTAAGCAAGTTAGCAATTAGTTTAGTAATTAGTAATTGATTGTCTATAATCAGCTTAAGCTGATTAAATGCTCAAGAGTTAAAAACAGGCAATAAATGTATAGGAAATATAGTTAGATTTTCATCATGAGATTGTAGCTTATAGATTCCAGTTTATGGCCTCTAAAATTTAGATTGTAGACTGTGAAAAATCTGAAGATTTTCGATTTTAAATGTCAGCGCAACTTCAGCTGAAGCTGTATTCATTCGACTTGGCTGGCGACTCCCTGGGCGCAGTGTATCAGAAGGCAGCTGGGGGAGCACTACTTGACCAGCGTCATAAATTTACATGCCAAACAAAGAGGCCGACAAAAAGAGAACAAATTTAACAGAAAAGAAAAAAAATTAAGCCAAAAAACAAGTGGAACAACAAGTAACAGCTTCTGTTCTGTGGGCCGCCAGTGATGATGGCTTTGTTGTTCTTGTTGTTGTTGTCAGCGCTGGAAGGCAGCGCCGTTCGTGGCCTCAATGTTGGCCTCAAAATGCAAAACCTTAAAAAGGAACAACAAGAAGGCTTCGACTCCGACTCCGACTCCGACTCCGGCACTGGCTCAGGCGCTGGCTCTGGCTCTGGTTCTGGTTCTGGCCACCCCAAATTGGTGGCCAAAAGTGCTGCGAGTGCGAGCGCGAGCCATGGACGTGGGCCTTCCTTGTAAGCGAGCATTGTCAACAAGTTTGACTGCAATGAACACGTTGAATGTTGCAAACAACGCGACCTGATGGCAGCTGGAGTACGGCGTGCGTAATGTTGGCGATGGCGACGGCGATGCCGGTGGTGGTGGTGGTGGTGACGGTGTCGGTGGTGCACGAGCACGAGCTGTTGTTGCTGGTGGCGTGGTGTCTGGTCTGGTGTGCGTTTGCCTGCGACTCCTGCATGAGCTTGCATTTTTTATGGATTGCATTGCGTTTTCTTTTGCCTACTTTTTTATTAATACTGTTTCCTGTTTCGCTGTTGTTGCTGCTCTTGTTGTTGCTTTGTTTCTTCTTTTATTGATTTTTTGTGTTCATTTTGCTGCGCTTTTCGCACATTACGCATACGCGGCGTGTGCAACGGAAACCAGGCGACTGACCAAACGTGTCCTTCTTGCCGCCGGCCTATGTCCGCCAGTTGCCAGTTGCCCGTTGCCATTCGCCGTTCGCTATTCGCCATTCGCCACTCGCTTGCCGCCTGCTTTCTGCGTTCTGCGTTCTGCCTTCTGGCTTGTTTGCAGAGCTCTGCGTTTGTACAGCTGTCAGCCCCTCGTTTGCTCTCACACCTTCATCCCGGTTGTTGTCCGGTTGCCACTTTTGTTGTTGCCATTGTTGCCGCTGCCGCCGCTGATGAGGCAGGCCAAGCGCAACAACAGGAACTGGAACATTCGCAGCAGCAGCAACAACAACGCCTGCTTCGTTTATTGTTATAGCAATGCTGGACACGCGTGTTGTCAGAGTGTTTATTATGCCGCAACCCGTGGATTGCGGGCCGGACGGATGGCCGACTGGACGCCAGGACTGTGCATTGTCCGCTGCAGAAGACTGCAATGCACTTTTTCCCTCTTTTTTTTTTTTTTGCCTCGTTTTTTGTCCCCTCTTTTTTATTTTGTCCGGTTTTTGAGCTCCGCCGATGACGATGGCGTTGGCCAACCGCTACACAACTCACCTGGCTATCGCTGGACCCCGGCTGCTGCTCCAGGCGAATGGCCAGCCTCTCGCATACCCTACAACTTGCAACAGGCCAGTGCAACTGCAACGCAAGAGTTGGCGGCGTCACTCAGCCGCCGCGAGACTAGCGACAGATTTTAAATAGTTCACAATTAATTAAAAAACTTGAAGTCTTGAAAGAGTCTTTTATGATTAGACATTTGATGCTGCTACAGGGTATCTGTAGGTGTTGCACTTCTCACTTTAATGCATTCAGCAGTTGCCTTTTGTTTGCCCTTTTGTTGGTGGCAACCACATATTTGGTTGCTGATTTTTGGTTTCGTAATTTTTTATACCCACAACGCAACTTTGTCGCTGTTGTTGCATTTGATTGGCGTTGTATATATATATATATATGGGTGTGTGAGTGAGTGAGTGTGCGTGTGTTTGGCGGTTTCCCCATTACTGTTTTTTCAGTGTTTTTCTACAAATTATAAACGTGTTCAGCACATAACGCTTTTGCCCTTGTCCTTGGTGACGCAGTGAAATTGCACTGCGAATTGGCAATTTGTGATGCGTTTTATCGCTCGGTTAACACTACAATTTGTTTATAGCTTACGCATAGTGAAATAAATAGTATTATTAATATATAATTAGCTGAGTCGTTTTATCATCGAAAAGGTTCAAGGCTACAAGTCTTAAGCAGAAGCCGACGGTCCAGCGGCAAATAGACTTCTGCTTGAGACTTGAGCTTCATAAGTATAAAAGATTATATATTTAATTTAATATATTAATATTGCAAGTATTTTTAGATTGATCTGGTAAATGTGGCACAAGAGTATGTATAAATTCAAAAATGGCTTTCACAATAGGTTTATTTTGTAAACTTATAGTGTAAACGTGTAGTACCACTAGTACCACTAGTATTTATTATATAAAGTTTAAGTTTAAGCTAAAGCTAGATTAACTGCGAAAAAGGTAAAAAAAAAATAATACAAAAATTAATTAGAAAAGGCAAAATAAAAAAAAAAAAAAATAAAAAGCTAAAATTAAATGAAATGAAATCTTAAATAAAAAATTAAAAAATAAATCAATTAAAAATTAAAATAAAATTTATTTAATTTTTTTATAATTAAATTAATTATATTATTAACTTTAAATAAAAATAAAACGTTTAAATAATTAAGTAGAAACTCACTAAAATATTAAGTAAGCAAATAAAATTAAATATTAACACAATAAATAATTTAATAAAATAATAATTAAAAAGAAAAGAAACTAAAAAGAAACGAAATTTAAAAGTTACATTATTGGCATTGAGCTGCATTAATCTAATCTATTAATATGAAAGCTCAATCATGTTGCAATACTTAACTGTCATTTAGTAGCCGTTGTAGGATGTGTTGGGCTGTTAGTTGTATATAAGAAAATGCAACAAGAAGTAATAAAAGCATTGTAATTACAGAAATAATAATATGTCTACAAGTGGAGATCTCTTTCCTCTTTCTTTCTGTGTATTTTCTATATCAAAATTTAAATATATAATTCTGGCAGATCTAACCCGTACAACTCTCGCTTTCTCGCAAGTGATTGTCAGGTGAACAGCTCTATAAGATTTGTATATTTGCGTCTTCAAGCGAGTACAGCCGGCATTAGAGCTATTGAAAACGACGGAAGTTTGTTGAAATGGCAAAGGCATGGATGTGATCTTGTGTAATTAAGGCTGTAGGCAAATTCTAATACTGATAAGAACAAGTTATGGGCTTGACTTACCAAATAATTGAACTAATTCATAACGTGCTGCAAGTGGACTGTGCTTGGTTTCAATAAAAATATGCAAGTGAATAACGTTTGATATTTTCTTTTTATTGAGGAGAGTTTATTACGAGCTTCTCTTCATTGAGGTTAATAGAAATATTTGCAATTCACAGAGTTCTTGAACTAATTTATGAGTCAAGAAAAAAGTCTAATCATCTGACTGCGATGCTTAGCAACAGCCATCAAATATCTTTCTATTCCAACTGGAATTTCTAGTTATTCATTTAATTTATATTTTCTGCTGCTGCAAGCAAACTATGAAACTCATTTTTGTAAGTTTTCAAAAAATTTTAATTGGTGCAAGTCTCTAAACTATTGAAATGTAAAATTGTTATTTTCAAGCCACATTTTACAAGGGAAAAATCATATTTTTGCATTTCATTGCGAAGGTGCAAAGTGAAATTGAATGTGTGGCGTTGTGTGGAGGCATGTTGTGTGCCAAAAATCGACAAAATATTTACAACAAGTGTAGAAAATAGAAACAACAGCAACAAAATCAAAGCCAAAAGGCTTTTTAGGTCTACCAATATTATTCCACACAACTTCAAACCCACAAAACGTTGGTTAGTTTTTGGTAATAACTTCAAATCTGCACTTGCCACTTTGTTGCTGCAACAGCAACAGGAACAGCAACAACAACAACAGCAGCAAGCGGAGCGAGGGAAACCCAAAAACCGAAATGCAGTTGGCAAAAAGTGCATGCACCCACACACACACACACACACACACACACACACCGAGCTGCCATTTGGATAGGCTTAAAATAGAAATGGCATCGAATTTGCGTGTCGACATTTTCTATACACATTTTTTGCTGTATTTTGAAATGCATGTCAGTGTGTGTGTGTGTGTGCGTGTGTCTGTGTGGGTGTAAAAATAATTTAACTAAAAATTGCACACAAAAATGTTGGCACCGGTTTGGCTCGGCCAGTGCCACTGGCACTGCACCGCACAATCCACACAGCTCGGCCCGCCCGACCTGCAGGTAATGGACGGCGAGGCGTCGCGCGGGTGTTCACTTTTATTGTTAGGCAGTCTGCTGGGCAGCTCTCTGGGGCACACACACATACCGCAAAATGCTGTGGGAGGCATTTGCGCCATAGCTGGGGCCGCCTGGCTTCGGGCAAGGGGCGGCGGCAACTGCGTGATTTGCAAATACGAAGCAAAATGCAGCACAAAACATACGCAAAATAATAAAATCAGTGCCGCAAAAATATAAAACCAGTCAAAAGCAGCAGCGGCAGCAACAACAAAAACCATTCACAAATTATAAAAAAAAAGAAAAAATAAACAGAAACCAACACCAAACTGACCGCACACACACACACGCACAGCACTTTGGGCTGCGTGCATGCAAACCTACAATGGATTTGCCGGCGACGGGGGCGGAGTCCAAACGGACGCCAACAATTGAGTCGAGTGCAAAATGGCAAATTGAGAGCCCGAGTGGAATGTGCTCCACGAAGCTTGCAACCCTTGGCTAGAGTGAAATGCTTGCGCCATGTATTTATGTAGTATATGTGCGTGTGTGTGTGTGTGAGTGGGAGTTTCGGTTGGAGCTGGCGGGGAATGCGTAATTTGCTAATTGAGACACGTTGAGCCGAGCTGCATGAGTCGAGTCGAGTGGCAAGGCAATTTGAGTGAGTTTTCAGCAAATTAAAAAGCAGCCAACTCACATGTGTGGATCACACACAACCACACACACACACACACACAAAGTCTAAAAAAAAAAATTGAATGTAGCGTCTTAACGCTCAGCATCAAAGGCGGCAACGACTCAAGCAGACTATTGCTCAAAGACAAATGTAAACGATGCTTCCTTCGCACACACACACGCAGCTGTAGCATGTGGCATGTGGCATGTTTTTAATTTATAGCGAGATCCAATGAAATTTCGGTTATTCAAACGCCGCAAAACTTATGCTTTGAGTGTGTTCTGCACACAGCATAGAGAAGCTATGCGAGGCAAGACGGGGCACGAGGCACCAGCCACGAGCCTAACGCAGTGACTCAATTGGCAACAATAATAGCACACACATGTGGCCGAACACTTACAACACACCAACACACACACACACACACACACAAATATACTAACTGTAACTCAGTTTTGAACATGCGCGACGCGTTTGCAGTTGCGGTGGCGCCCAACAACGTCGTCACCATAAATAAAATCAAAGAAAATAATAATAAAAACGCACAATAAAATTACTAAAAATAAAAATAAGTAAACAAATGCATGTGTGATGTGAGGTTAAAAAACAAACTAAAACAATTTTCAACTACTCCAAAAGTGAACAAATCTTTGTGAAAGTAAATCATTCCGACGATCTCTTATCAAATGTGACTTTAACTGTAGCTTGATTAATATTTGCTGGAAACTGATGAAAATAAATCAAATTTGAAACTAAAAAAAAATAGGATATTTGCCGTGAGAGCAAGAGTTAAATAGAGGCATAATTCTTGGAGCTAATGAAGTTATTTACTTGATAACATTTATAGATCAATTTGAAGAGCAACTCAACAGCGAGTGATCTGGCTATAAAATTGTGACTGAAATATCGCTGAGTTCAGTATTTAGATAAGCTCAAGTCCATCTATGACTTGCTCTCAGTCAATCTTTCTTCAGTGTTATTCATAGCACTTCATTCGACGGGTCTATTTTGCACAGTTCAAGTCTCATTTCAATATCAACGAAATGCCCAGTGTTTATTTGCAAAGCAGTCCGTCTGGCTGCCACTCAAAACAAAAACAAAAACTGCTTTAAAAAGTGAAATAGTAAATGTAGTAAAATACAATAAATAATATATTATAGAAAAAGTAAACATTAATATGAAAGTTTCACACCTAAATAAAAATATTGCGTGGAAATAAAGGGAAAAAACGTTGATTGAAAGTTCAAATAGCTAGAGTGTAAATAAACATAAATAAATATGTACAAAAAATGCAAATTGTATGCATATATATATATATTTAAATATAAAACAAGAGAAATACACCGCAGTTAATATACTCTTCCAGGCAGAAAAGTGCATTAGAAATGTTATCGATCGATTGCTGACTTGAGTTAGATTTAGCTGCTTTATGCTATTGATATGTTGGAATTAAAGGATAACAAATGCTGAGTATATATATACTATATATATAGTTGATATTGATAAGTTAACGTATTTATTAAAATTATGACTAAAAGGCAAACTTGAACAGACTTTTCATGCCCGAGCAATGGCTGCTGAATGATGGATATCATTGCTGAAGTGTCGCTGATGTGTTCCTAGTTAGTTCACATATAGCCATGACAGTATGATAATACCCTTTAACAAGGGCATAAATAATTGTGGAAATGCAAAAAACACATAAATTTGATCCGATGTGTCGCTTTTACAAGAGCATTTTTGTTGCATTACGTTTTTTCCCCCTTCAGTTTTGTTGCTGTTTGTTTTGTATGCATTTGTGGCATTTGAGTTGTTGTTATTGATATTGAATGGAATTTAATTGCCATAAACAAACGTGGCTTCCAGCTACGGCTCGAGGCTCGCCCGTGCGTGAATGTACATGAATCATGCGCATCTCTCATAATTTTGCCTTGTTGGCCCCATTGTGTGTATTTATAAAGACATAAAAAGCGAAAGGCGCAAGATAAACGCCATAAAATCAAAATATGATGCATTTCAAAGGCGGCCCGCTGGCTGCACGGCAGCATTTGCCATGTTTGAGCATCCGGGTGGTCCGGCGGCTCCGCGAGCCTCGTTGAGCCGCCAAACGGTTGGCAGATGCCAACATAAATACCATTCTTTTTATTCCCTTTTCTTACATATATATTATGGTTTAAGTTGTGCATGGAGCACAGTGTGTGACTGCGTTTGACAATACGTCACAGCAAGCACTGGGCGGACAGGTCATCTTCCTGCAGCTCCATCTCCCCCCACTCCCCTCCCAGCAGCATTAACCCCAACATTGCATTTCGTTTGCAGACCCAACCCCAATGCCAATCTCAACGGCTTTGGTCTGCGGCAGCACTGGGCGGCGGTGCTGGGTGAATTGGTGCTTGTCAAATGCTTCACATTTCAGGTGGACGCCCAGGTCGAGCAATCAACAGCAATTTGGTAAAGCCCAGACGCTGCCCACACCACCTGGCTAGTCCAGGGCGTGCACAGGATTGGCGGGGACATCCGTGTCAAAACAATGTACGCACTAGAAGTCATTTAATTTGTTAAACTCGGTGATTTGGACAAACTCGCCAAGTGTGTGTGTGTGTGTGTGTGTGTGTGTGTGTGTGTGTGTGTGTGTGTGTGTGTTCTAGATGACATTTAAATTGGGGCGATGCCCAGGGGCAACCAAGGAAGGTATCAAGCTAAAGTGAACAATGGAAGGGTTGGAGCATTGCATCTAACAATGGTGACAACATGCATTGATAATGTTTACACTAGCCAACATGAATGTGTTGCTTCCTAGAGCAATTTCTCAACAGCAGACCTCCAACTTGAGCAACAGCTAAATACAATTAAGCAGAGCTTCGTTTCTTCTAGAGGTAAAGTTGGCTTAACTGAGATGTTGCAGTTGCAAAGACGTCGATTCGGTTTCCTCTCACTGCGACTGAGCACCACATATTGAGCAGTAAAATTTAGTGATAAATAGAATTAACAGAATAATAATTTGAAACGATGATTAAGATTTACATATTTCTTATTAAGTTTGTTTGCTGCAAGCTTGGGAACAGGTGCAGGACAAATAAACAAAATTTAATTGTTCATAAAAATAGTAGTGCTTAAGTCCATCAATCAGAAAAATGAAAAAAAAAAATGTTGAAAATATTAGTGACTACTGAAAAAGACAACGAAATCATTTGAAATTAGTTTAACTAATATAAAAATACTAAACTAATATGAATAATATATTCTTCGATTTAATACTTCGCACCTGCGTGGCATGGAGTGGACAAGCTCCTGGTACCTAGTCAAAGACATTCAGTGGCTTGCCTGCTGAACAACTTGCCACAGCTCTGCTTTACAGTTGTCTCGGCTCTAAAGACTCGTGAATAAAGACTCTTAGTGTCCCCTGGAAGTCCTCAGATTAAGCTGTGTGTGGCTGGAGAGAAGATATCATAAAACAAGACTTGAATTGTTTTCATGCAAACAAAAAATTGAGATCAGCTTGTGTTATAGAAGACTGAGCTATTGTAGCAGATCAAGAATATATATTTTTTCATTTCAAACTGAGTTTCTATTTTCTATGAGAATATGTTCTATAAGTTAAAATTTAGTCAACATATATAAGGATATATTTTATTCAAGTGATATACAAATTGGATATCAAAAGCGCAGTTGTCCAGTGTTAGCTAAAGGCGCCAACAATCTGTATGAAGCAGACATAAAAAGGGCGTGGGCGTGGGCAAGGCTGGTGGCATCGGGGGTTGCATGCGTCTGCGGTATGGCCATAGCCCCTTGCCAGCAGTGTTATCAGTGGTGTGGTCGTTGCAGTTGAAGCTGCATGCATTGCATCATTTATGCCTTTCAACAGTCTAAAGACCCAGGGCGGGCAAATCAAGTGCTGTTCTACCTTGTCGTCGGGCGGCAGGCGACCCAAGCCCGGAAATGCAAATTATGTTATGTGTCAAGTAACCGGAAAATTCATTTTAATTGCCGTAGAAATGCAATATTGCGTTCACACAGACTGAGAGGCGGGGTTGAATGAGTGGAGGCGTGGCATTGCACACTTCACTGCCGAATGGGTTGAGTTGGCAGCGTCAGTTGCTTGAGGTGCTAATAAACTGCTAATGGGCGTGGCTGGCACCCCACCGCCTACCTTTCGACAAACAGTTTCCCTTTTGGCTTTGACCCAAACGTCGCACACTGGGCATTGGCCTTGGCTTTGCTTTTAATCGCTTAAAATGCGTTAGAAAAACAGTGCTTGGGGTTACTCTGTGGGGGCGGGCCTACGGTATTGGGTGCAAGTGGGCTGTGGCTGGCTGTGGCTCAGCCACATGCATGCACACCGCAAACGAGCCACTCAACGAGTATTTCAAAATAACAGACAGCCGCAGGCTGGCTGACCATCAAAACCAAATGAAACCAAACCAAACCAAACCAAACCAAGGCCGACTTCATCAACAGCAACAACAACAACCAACGACAACGACAACAGCAACAAAATCATCAACAAGTTTTGCTGTAAACTGCAATTGCAACAGGAGCTGCAGCAGCAGCTGCTCAAAATGCAATTTTTCACTTTACTCAGAGGCCTGTGTAAAATCCAATCAAGCCTCAAAAATGTTAAACGTCTCCTACAGCAGCTCTGCTGCTGCTGCTGCTGCAACTGCAACTGCCTGCTGCTCTCATAGCTGCTTTGTCCTGTGGCAGGCAAGGAGGCGGCTTAAAAGCAAAAGCCAAAGCAAGCTGCGGGCAGGCCCAAACAAACAAGAACTCCATCTGTAACTCAAACTTGAGCTCACATGCTTGGCCACAGCAACGGACAGCTATCCGAACTTATAACGCCCCAATTAAGGCTTAAAAATCGCACTCACAACAACTGCAACGCACTCCAAACACGCTCTCTTCGTCAACTTCGTGTGGATCGTTCCGAGTTGACTATTCAAATGCCATTCGGTTATTCACAAGACTTAGTTATGAATGACTTAATTATACTATGAAATCTATGGAATTTTATTACATCTATGGAACTTCATTTCAATTATATATTACGTTTTATTGAAAACGTATTTCAAGCAGCTTTTAATGCCGACTTGATGACGTTGAATTAGCAGTTAGTTGTATCTATATGATTCTAACCAGCACACAACTATGTATATATATACATATCAGCCTATCTATTGGCTATCACTAACAATTTGTATAAATATACAGACCAGACTGTAGAGCCTCGAGGTGCTGCTCCAGCACATTCACATCAAGTCTGCTTGAATCGCTCAGTTTTTCTAGAAGGCGCTTCATAGATCATTTTAAATATATAAAGCAATTCATGTGTAAACTAAGCAACTTAAGAAGATCTTTTGAAAGTAACATAGTCCAAGTCAGATGCCATAGGCATAGCCTGAAACGACTGCCATACAGCAAAGTTATTCATGGGAATATATTTCAGATGGTTTTAAGAATCAAATTAAAAATTAAAATATTGTATATTTATATTTGATAAAGAAAATATATTTAAATTATAAAATACATATTATAAATATAAATAAAAACTAAACCCAGCTAAGTTAGAATTCAAAGACATTTTTCTACATAAATTTCTTACAAATTTCTTATTGCATTCATTTGGCCTGCTTTAAGCATTCTTGAGCGAAAGCGAAATCAAATCTCTTTGCTTTGCGCTTTCAAATGCAGTTTTCTACTTTGGCTACAAATTGCTTCTGCTACATGCAGCTCTTTAAAGAATACGCCTTGTGCACATAAAGCATAGGATCATTAGGCCTAATGTTGGCTTGGGACAGGAGGAGGCGCCTGAGCTTCAGTCAGCTAGTCAGTTGGCAGTCGGCAGTCGAGAGTCGAGAGTCGGGAGTCGGGAGTCGGCAGTCAGGGATGATACCGCCGGACACCTCGGTCAGATAATTCAATGGACACAAAATGTCGTCACATTGTCGCCTCGAGGGCAACAGCAGATTGTGTGCAGCAGTGGCTGCAATCCGTTGTTATGTCCTGTGATGGCATCTCGTTTGGCATCGTTTTGTTTCTTCGTCGTTTATCAAATGGCCAACGGGGCCGCCGTTGGGCGACGCGTCGGCTAAGTGACAAGCAAAACCGCGAATTGACCAGAGAAAGTCCAACTCCAGTTGCTGCAGTTGCTTTTTGGTGCTCCACACGCACAGACATGACACCAAGGGAAGCAAGGACACGCACACACACAGACAGACAGAGGACAGGGCAAAGGATACGTATGCATGCACATGCAGCTAGGTCGTGTGCCTCTGCACGTTGTTAATGGAGGCTACACTGGGCACACGAGCCAACAGCCAGAGCCAAGGGAGCAAGGACAAGGCTGAGCAGGAGCAGGAGCAGGAGCAGGCGCAGGAGACGCAAAAGATGCGTGCATTCAGCTTGTGTGGTGCCTGCCCCGTCTCTGGTGTGGCTGGCCTGGTTGTTGGCGCCTGGTGCCAGGGAGCATTGTTTTGGCCCAAAGTTGACCAAAAACTTGGGATTGTTGGATGCTCGTTTTTGGTTTTCTGGCCGTTAAAGTGGGATGGCAGCCGGAAGGATTGCATTGCATTGCAATGCACTGCACTGCACTGCACTGCACTGCATCGTTCTCAAATGCAGCAAGTCCTTCATTGCTGCATTTTGGTCGACTGCGGCGACCGGCAACCGGTCGTAGAGCAGCGGCAGGAGTGTGCCGTGACTCAGAGGCGTCTGTATCAATTTATGGTTGAATTTGGTCTCTTCTCTTTGGCTGTTGATTTTTGCTTAGTCCTTGTTTGTGCTAACACTCTGTGTGTACGTGTGTGCCTGTGTGTGCCTGTGTGTGTGCGTTTGTGTGAGTTTCGGTGTGCGTGCTGAAGTCTAGGAAATGTTCTCGGCATGCCGGAAATAAGTTTGCTGCCCGCAAAGTTAGTTGATTTAGGCATTAAAGCGAATCTATTGCACCAGCCTTCAGCCAGCCAGCAACGTCCTGCAACGTCCTTCGTCCGGCAAAGCTCTGCAGGCACTTGTGCATTTATAAACAATGTATGGCTTAATTTGCTGTTAGTTAGTAGCAAATGTTGTTAATTTAGAGGCCAAGCCCGGAGCAGACAATATTAACAGATGCTCCAACATGAGTGCCATTTGAGATCATTTCACTTACCACATCTAGCAGCTGCCATATAAAGCGAAATACCTTTAGGCCAGCTATTAAAAGATATTCAATTTGCCTCTAGCTCAAGGGCAATGAAATCATTTATTGACAATAGTTGAACGGCTAAACATAGATCTGTAAACTTTAAGCGATACATCGCTTCAAGATGGCTCAGTTGGTTACATTACTCAGCAGTTGGATATTATGAAATATTTAAATAAAATGCTAGAGCTTTACACATCCAATCAGCTCCTATAGTATCTCAGATTGTTTAAAGAACTTATTGGTTTCATTTAAAGAAAACATATTATATGAAAATAACTATTTTTAAAATCAGTTATTGCACAAGTGCCATAAATTCTCTTTGTAAACACGGAACTAAAGACAGGCTTTGATTCCACTTAACTGACTTGATGGCTAGACGAGCATCTATATGGCTTATCATTAACTGCCTCATATACTAAGTTATTTAATATATATTAAATATTTTTATTATATTATTATATTATTATATTATTATATTATTATATTATTATATTAATATTTTCTTATATTATTATATATTTATTATTAAATTAAGCATTAAGCTAAGCCCATGAACTATAACCAAACCAAACATATTTTTTAAATTTTTAGTAGTTTTCTTTTATTTAAATTTTAACTTTTATAATTTTAATTTTATAATTTTTTGTTAGGATATTTGTGAGTTAAATCAGAGTCTTAGCGCTAGGACTTATGACTTGAAGCTCATTTATGGCTTGCTCGCTACAACTATTTGATAGATAATGAAGTCCAACAGATCGACTGTCAAGTTACAACGTCTGCAGTAAACTAATATGAAACGAAATGTCATTTTTCCTATAATATTTAATCTGCAACTTGCGGCTTCTGCGCTCACGAAACCAACAAAAAAGTAGACAGCGCTCTTAGAGCTGCACTTCTAAATGCTCTCTAATGATTATGGCTATATTAAAGATTGAACTGACTTAACAACATTAATACATTATTCCAATTAAGCTGCACTTCTAGCATTTGTCTAACAAGATCTTTAAAGCTTAGTTGTGAAGTGCCTCTGTCAAGCTCTCAAGCTGTAAGATCTCTTAGAGTTTGGGCATTTCTGGGATAAATATGTATTTTGGCAGCAAAATGTTGAACTAAACTTAATTGATTTAGCTTCATAGTTAAACTGACTGCTGCCTGCTCTTCTTAAAGCGACATTTTCCTTTCATTGGTGGCAATAAGGCAAGCTCATTGTATGGCAAATTTCAAATCTTGTTGAGCAATCACTAAAATATGTTTCATTTGAGGTATTTGAATTGTTTTGAATTCTTTAGAATTCATAATTAGGCAACCAAGAGCATGAAATTACGCCCTCTCCGCGCTCTCTTTCTCACTTTGTCTTTAATGTCAACACACACATAGATAGCCGAGGCCACACACGCATATATGAAATACCACAAACGGGAAATAAAAACCCAAAGTCCAATTAAAATTTAACTACATCAAAGTAGCAGCAGCCGCTGCTTTAGATGAGCTGCTTTAGATGAGACATAGCCGACACCTACAAACACACACACGCACACACATTACATACATATATACATACATGTACATGGGTATATGTGTGTGTGTATAGCTATAATATTAAACAAGTTTAGTATTTTGGGTTCGAGTGCGGATTGGGTTCCTGTGCTCTATGGGAGCACAACAGCTGCTGGACACCAATGTGGACATGCCAACTATGAGCAAAAAAGAAAAAAAAGATCACACACACGCACTTACACAATGACCAATGACCTCACACACAGAGAGATACAGAGAGAGTGAGAGATAGGGCGGCTCAAACTCTCACAATATCCATGGCATGTTGAAAATTGCGCAGCTTTACGGCAAATGCCGCAAATTGAAACAATTTACATGTTGTACATGTGTGTGGGGCCATCAAAGGGTTAAGCTTGCGTGTAAACCGTCGATTCGTGCAGCTGTGTGTGTGTGTGTGTGTGCTTTCCCGCATCTCTCTCCCTCTCACTCGGCGTGTGTTTGCCCGCTATTGATACCAATGCACGATTGAGCAGCGCCGCCGTCGTTTTCTAACAAAACCATGAATTTTGATTTAGCCCCAAGCCAGCTAGCGGCTTCCGACCAAAAGAATAACGTTGCTACAAAAAAATCAGTCAGTCGCATAAAAAAATAGAAGAGCAACTACAACAACAACAGCAACAAGGTGGCAAGCCGCGCGTTGCCCGTTCCAACTGACGTCGAGGCGACAGCAAGCCCGGATTATGGCGCGCTTTTCGCTCACAGTTTCAGCTGCTCACATTTTTTTATTTTTTTCTTTTCTGTGCTATCCACAATTTAATAAAGTGCGGCTTGACCAACTGCTGTGATACGCTGCACCAGCAAAAGAACTTATTCCACTGCAATTGTTCACAAAACAGAATATAATGACGATATCATAATGATGACGATCAGAGCCGCGCTGGGCTAGGCAAACGTAGCTGTTGCAAAGTCTCGTGAGCCGTCTTCACGGAGATGCCAGAACGGAAATGCCTGTTTCTTTGGTGGCCAGTGGCTCGGTCATTAAACACCCCGCAAGGCCAGACTCATCTGTGTGCTGTATCCCATGTCCATATGGCTTGGTAATAACCTTTATAAAGTAAATTTACAATAAAAGGCAAATGGTGAATGAGGAATGGCGCATGGCGCATGTCGGCTGGGAGCGGGCCAAATGGAGGCTGTCGTTTGGCGAAATGGCTGCGACACGCAGCAGACACCGTTGTCCACTTTCCTCCTGCTCGGTCTTTGTTTTTTTTTTTTTTTTTGCTGATGTTTCTCTTGTTGCTTTTTGGTGCTTTGCTGCCCACACGCCGACACGTTTGGCTTCCGTTGGATTTTCGCCGCGATTTCCTTTCGCGCTGCTCGCCATGGCCCACGCCCAGACCTCGTCGCAATCCCGAACCCAATTGCCAGCTGTCGTTTTTTGTGCTCGTTGGCCAAAAGTCAACCCATGAGCTGTGGCATTTTTAAGTAATTTTTATCGGCCAACTGGAGGGTGGGTTAAATGGGGCAGCCAGCGCGTGGGGCAGCTGGACAACTGTTTGTGGCATCGTTGACTTGTGGGGTGTGGGGTGGGTCGGTGCTCGTGGATCATGCAAAGAAATCAGCAGCTAGGAATTTTAAAGTTGTTACATGACCAGCAACATTGAATACTCCGCCTACAAGGTCAGCGGATGCGGTCAGCCCACTCACTGCCTACACGACCGTCATGTGCCGATGCCTCTATGCCACCATGCCAGCTGCATCTGCTCCAGTGCGTGTCCAGTTGAGCTGGCATGGAAAAACTGGCACTGACTAATGATGATGGTGATGTCGGACTGACGCTTGGACATCGGGCGAGCAGAGTCGAGTGTCGACAAGTGACAAAATATGCAAGTATCAAACCACAAATTCTCACCCGTGAGTCCACAATCATTTTGACACTGGTTAGTGCGAGGCGCAGTGTATGTGGATGTGGATGTGGCTGTGGCTGTAGATGAGGACTAGATTTGCGTTTGGATAGTTGCATGCCACATCTAGCCACATGTCCTGCGCCAGTTCCTGTTGCTATTCCTGTTCCTGTCTGATATTCCCGTTGCAACGTCCTTTGTCGCGTAGCAGGAAATTGAAAAGTGCAACGCAAATTGCGTTCCGCTAAAGGTTGCACGTTCAACATTCAACGTTTCCCTGCTTCAGCGTCCTCACGGACGCCATTTGCCCTCGCGTCGAGTGGTTGACAATTGATTTGTGTTTATGTGCGCTGTCCAGGCTGTTCACTTGGATGCCAACCAGCCAGAGCACGGATTCAAAGCCGGACCATGCGCCATGCAACATGCACCACGCACCACGCACCACGCACCAAGAGCCATCGTCATGTAAACTGCCTGTTGGCCGTGATTTAAAGACATTAACATGATGGGCGCCCAAATTTCATGGACAACGCGGGCCGAAATTTAAGTCAATTTGAAGTTCGCTTCAGCCCAGACTCTAAGACCCATTGAAATTTGGAGTTTGCAAGTCAAATTTACGCATTTCAGCGAAAGTAGATCGTAAGTCTTTAAAATTAAGTTCAATTCTAAGAGAAACATTAATGCTGAGCACGCCAATCAAGCTTCTCGTACTTCTTTTGATATATACTTTATATATATCTATGTTCTATGTTTCAGCTAGCCAAGCGAGCGGGCGCAGCAATTGTTAATATAACAACGTTTGGTCAAATCAGACAAAATTGTTCGCTTAAAAAAAGTGCAAGCTCACGCTCAAGGACATCTGGAGCAGTTTGAGCAGGAGCCGCAGCCGCAGCCGCAGTCGCAGCCGCAGCCGCATCCGCAAGCCACGCATTATACACACCACCACTTGCACCACTCTCAACAGCAGCAGCACCATCAGCATCCCTACAGCAATCCATATAGCACTCAGCAGCAGCAGCAGCAGCAGCAACATCACAGCAGCAACAACTACAACAACAACAACCACAACAACAACAGTCACAAAATGCATTTGACAACGACGAGCAGTAATTCGACGGCATCGAATGCCAATTCCAACAACAACAACACCAACAACAATAACAACAACAACACAGCCAACAACAACACGACCAGCAGCAACAACAACAACAATAACAACACCAGCAACACAAATGGCTCCAACAACAACAACAGCTCGAGCAGCAACAACAACACAGAACAGAACACGCCCCCAACACCCGCCCAGCTGCTGAACGAGGCCTACACGAAAATGACCTCGGACATCTTGGCTGAGCGCACCTTGGGCGACTTCCTAACCGAACATCCCGGCGAGCTGATCAGAACAAGCAGTCCTCTCTTCGTCTGCACCGTCCTGCCGCCGCACTGGCGCTCCAACAAGACGCTGCCGGTGGCCTTCAAGGTGGTCTCGCTGGGCGACATCATGGACGGCACCATGGTCACGGTGCGCGCCGGCAACGATGAGAACTATTGCGCCGAGCTGCGCAACTGCACCGCCGTCATGAAGAACCAAGTGGCCAAGTTCAATGATCTGCGATTTGTCGGACGCAGCGGCAGAGGTAAGTTGCCCCAAAGCAAATTAAATAGAAAGATAAAAATAAATAGAAAAATAAAGATATAAACAGGCAGATAGATAGATTCATATATATATATATATATATAGAAAGATATGTGATCATGTGTGGGAATAGAAGTGAAAAGAAATTAAAAGAAAAGCTTAAATTAAGCTGAGACACGCTCTTAGCTCTTTAGGAAATCATATATAAATACATATATCAATCACATTTTATAACAAATATGATGTAGGTGTGTTATAAATTCATGTACTATAATATCAAAATTGTTTTCAATTACAAAATTCAGTTTAAAGGTGTTAAGCACATTTTTCTATTGTTAGACTTAAAGTTTTTATAAGACTTAATAGTTTCCACTCAAATTAAAGCCTCGAGCTTAATCTCAGCGTCGCTCAACTGAACAGGTTTGACTTTCTTCCAAAGTCTGATATGTTCTATATCTGAACGAAAGCTCCGGTCTAAATATTGCTTTCAAAAATTAATATATTTATTAAAAGTTTCTTTTGCACAATTTTAAATCATAGTAAAAAAATGAAATATATTTTAAAAATCATTAAATCAAATTTTATTTGTTAAAATATATTATGACATTAATTATTTAATATAATTATGTTTATGTGGCTGCCATGGTGCAATTTTTATCAATATACTCGAGTTTGACAAACAAAACCATTATTTTTATAACAAATTGCAACAATTTGTATGCATTTCTCTAGTAAAAGCTTATCTATAATAAAATGTCAAATCAAAGTCAATAAAATGAAACTATCAACTATTAAATAGGTAATTAATAGGGCACTGTTGCCTCAAAGTTACAAGCCTCTAAAAAGAATACTCCTTATTAGCTCCACAGAGCTAATCATCAGCTAAAAGTCTTTTAATTGCGAGAGAGTATTAAAAAATGTCTGAAAAGATTTGTTTCAAATAAAAAACCAAATAAAAAAATATTTTCAGATTTAAAATTTCCATTATCAACTGTAGAGCAGGTGAACATTTATACACCTGTAACTTGATTGAGTCTTAAGACTATTTTATGCGAGTCTCAGTACAATGCTAACGCCTTTATCTTCAAGTGGAGAACATTTTTTTAGACGACCATCCGAAACACACGTAACGATGGAGTAGGTATAATTAAAATAGTTTGTGTCAGTTATTCAGAATCAATCCGAATTATTTTGCTTAAGACAGAAGCTGGAAACTTTTAATTATTTATAGTTCACTTTTGAAAAGTCTTTTTGAAATAATTAAAAAAACATTTTCAAGGCTTTTCTGAAGCAGAAACCGATTCAGCATCTCTTTAACTTATGATAATATATATATATATATATATATATATATATATATATATATATATATATATGTATATATATATATATATATATATATATATATATATAATATGTTATATATAAACGTCATTGTGTTCGTATGCACAGTAATCGGAGGCGGCTTCTTGTAGTCGAAATGGCGCTGGGGCGGGGCGGGGGTGGGGGCGGTGCTTGGCCTTTCCTTTGTGGCCGAAATGCTCTCGAAACAATTTGTTCAATTATCGTCCCCTGCTCGTGGCTGTTGTCGGCTGAGTGGGAAAAGTTTTGAGTGTGCTCGACGCCATCTCCTTTGTTCAAGGATTATTCAGCCACTTTTTGCACTCTGGCATCCTTTTTTATCTTTAATTTTTTTCTCCCCATTTCGTTTTTCGTTTTGTTTTTTTTTTTTTTGCTGTATTTTCACGCAGCTATCCTTTTATATCCTTTTGTATCCGCTTGTAAAGCGCCGCACAAAATTGTCAGCAGTTCATTAGCAGACGAGTTCGGAAGTCTTGACATCAGTTCCGGGCGCCACTACCAATTGCTCAACCCAACAACTTTTGCTTAAAGTGTTTAATAAACTGTCAAGTGAAGCATTCCAACAGCCAAACGTACTTCAGCTACGAGCTTGAGTTTGGCTAGCTAATCAAAAGAAAATATTGGCGTATTACTCATGTAATTTAAGAGGCATGGAAAAGATAATACATTGTGTTCTATATATATTTGCTAGATAGGATCCAGTCATTCAGTTATTAGATCATTTATTCAGTCTCTCGTTCATCTGAAGATCAAGGCGCAAGGAGAAGCACTGGGAATGGGAAAAATCTCATTACTAATTTAACACGCTTCATATAATGTGCACAGGGTATTTATGAGCTGGTTCTAGCCGTCACTTCCCTGATAGCTGCACCTTAGCAACTCCGTTCCCAGTGCAAATGGCGACTATGGCCAGACAGAGAGCAGGAGACTGAGTTGAATGAAGGCTCTGTTAAGAGTGGGTTGCTAAGGTTTACGCATCGGCAGCGGTAAAACCGCAAAAACCAAAGCTTTAACTGCGGCATTTGTGACAGGACAGGAGTCCAACCTCCAGCAGGAACCTGCACCAAAGTCTGTCGCATGTGCCACAGACTTCATGCATTGTCATTCATTGGGCATGCCAATAGACGTCTGCGCCTCTGTCCCTGTCCCTGTCCTTGTCCCTGTCTCTGTCTCTATCTCTGTCCATCTCGTCCATTTTCCATATGCATTCGCATTGAGGCGTTTAATTGTAAATTTCCATTCATTTAGGCTGTCTGGCATGCCTCGCTCGTACAGCCTGATAGCCCGCGAGCGCGATGGTGTGTCCTTTGAACAGGATAGACAAAAAAACCAAAAAAAAAAAAACTGGAAAATTATGTGTTTTTATTTGATTTGCAATTCTATTGTTATATGAAATTTGCATTTGATTAACTTGCTGCACAGGCTCCGCTGTAGATGATCAGCCTTCTAAGACTCAGTGCAGCTGCACAAAACTTTCGCTGGCGATGGTGTGTGGCTGGCCGGGGGCGTCGGTTGGGCAACGCTGCGTATGATTGATTTGTGTGTTTGCGTTGCGCCTGGTTGTGCGGCGGCCATTTTGTTTTGGCTTCTGCTGCTGTCGCCTGCTAATTACAATAGAAAAATAGAAAATGCACATTCACCTCCACTAAGCCGAGCCATTCTCTCCGTTGGATATCGTGTGCGTGCGTGCGTCATGCAATTTAATTACCCATGCATCGATTTATTTGGCCCTGCGCGCTCTGCGCGAGGCTACACTTTTAATTAGCAAAGTGCCATGCACATGCACGCAATCACACAAACACAGAGAAAGAGATGGAGAGAGAGAGAAAGCTAGCCATAATAGGGGCTGTCGGTGTCAGTTGGCGATTGTTACGAGAGTTTCTGCCGCCAAAAGCGAGTTTCACGTCGATAACTTTGCCATCGCATCATATCACAAAGCCCCGTACCAGAGTCGAGCTGAGCAGAGCACAGCACACGACACCACATCGCACCACAACGCACCACACCGCACCGCACAACGCGTCAGCATTATCGATAAAGATAGCGAGTTAAGCTTCGGGTGGGTAACGTTGAGGTTTTTATTTACACAACTCTCTCAGGCCATTTAAGACAGCCGCAAAATGAACTGTACAATCTTCCCATGCTCCCTGCGTTATTCACGCCCCAGCCAATTCAAACAATCGAAGCCGAAAGTGAAAGCCGACGTTGCCCCAAAAAATGTGTAAAAAGACAAACGACAAAAAAGGAGCACACGCTCCACGACGCGACGCCCCTTCGACGCCTGGCCCCAGCCAAGGGAAAGACAAATGCCTGGCCAAAAGTCAAGACCCCCGTGTTAAAAAGAAGCCGGCGTCAAAAAGGCAAGACTTTGTGTCTTATAAATAAAAAGAAAAACAAAAATAATGCCATATCCAAATAACGAGAGCAAGCAAAAAAAAAAAAACAACTTCTACGAGCTGACACCTTAACTTGAATAGGGGAGACCAGAATCTCGGCGTGTGGCTTGTGTGTGTGTGTGTTGGTGTGTGCGAAGAGGACAAGCCTTCAGTCGGAAAATGTTGCGTGCACAATTTGCTTTTGGTTTTGGGTCCTTATTGCTGCTGTGTTTTCATGCTGAAAATGCGGTGGGTGAACATCTTGGGTGTGGGCCTGAAGTTTTTTTTCGAGCTTGAAGAGCGCAACAGGCACATTTTTGTCAAAGTCTAAGATTAACGCAATAGAAAGCAAAATAATTTGAGATAGATTTAGATGTGTTTTAATAGGCTGAGATAGATGAGAGGGAGAGATATAAATAGAGAGAGATATAGATATATGAATAGATGTATAGATAGATTGACAGACAGATAAATAGATTGATGGATAGATATGTGGATAGATAGATATATATACAGATAGATAAATTGATAACTAGACATAAGGAAGTATAGATAGATACATAGATAGGTGGATAGACAGATAGATAAAAAGATTGATAGATTAATAGATATATATGCCTCGAGAGAGAGAGAGAGAGAGAATGTATAGCTAATAGAATTATATAAATATAGTTAGAGAGATAGATAGATATAGAGTGTATGCATAGATAGTAAGATTCTCAGTTGGATATACGAATATAAAAGACTTTAAATTAATTTTTCATTACTCCGCTACTTATATCTATATAATCATTCCCTATCAGAGAGCTAGTCATATTTATTATCATCATTATTACCATGATGATTGCATGCATTATTCAGCAATGAGCTGAGCTCTCTGTGACAGCTGGCATCACATCACATCAGATGATTTTCTTCAACTTGAATTATTGTCGATCCACATGAAATTATGATATTAGATTTCGTTTGCCTAGGCTTGGGGTAGTTAAATATTCTATGCACGAGTAAAGACTATTTGTTCAGGCCGCCTCAGCGAAGGCATTAAAATCAAAGCTGTTGACAAATAACTGAAATCCTTGCTGCAAATCCTTGGCAATTTGCAGAACAAGCGTCATAAATCAATTGGGTAAAGAAACGCCTACAAAGCACACACACGTGTCCTGCCAGTGAGGGTACCCGGTGTGGGCGACGCACTCATGTGCTTGCCTGCCTATTGTACTTACTATATATGATGCTTGCTCACACACCCACACACATCGCACACACACACCCACTTAGGCACATAATCGTTTTCGTGGCTTAAAATTTACAATTTGCAGATTATTTGCAATTAAATTTTGGCTCGTCTCTAACGACTTCGATATTTTTGTTTAAATATTTGCGCCGTTTGTTATACTTTGTTGCCGTTGTCAACACACACACACACACACACACATAAAATATTTGTTTACTTTTTTCAAAAATTCCTCTTTACTTTGTGCTCACCTGCGTGCACTAAGTCCTTAAAAGCTTTCTGAGCCTTCTAATCCAGCCAGTAAGTCGGCCAACACAAAAACGCATTTTGTGGCTTATTTGGTTTCCCTTTCGACTTTTCTTTTTGGCCTCACTTTTGGTTTTCCTTCAGCGTTTCTCTTTTTTCTCTCTTCTTCTCGAAACTTGTTGATTTATGAGGCTTACAGCATTCGATAAAAACTGTTTTTTGCACCGATTAGTCATTGTTAAGGGTCAACAGAATCGGCCAATACCTAAAGGCATATCCAACTTGGCTTGGCTTAGACTTGAAGGAAGTGAAGCTGCTTTAAGTCTAGTTTAACATCTCGTCAAGCTACTAAACATCTCATCTATAGCATCAAATAAAAGAAAATAGTATTGCAATTTGCTTTCATATGACTGAAAATATTTCAGAAATTCCTCTCTTATTCCAAGCCGATTTTTGCTTAGCTACTGGCTCGTCTGTTCGATAAATTGCTTAAAAAACGAACTCGAGATGACATAAAAAACGAATTAATAAGAAAAATTGCGCAACAATGAACTAAACTGGATGACAATCGAGCCAAAGTGTCAGAGGACAAAGTGCAAAAGCATTTTGCAGCAGCAGTACAGCCTGAGAAGGGGGGCGTGGTTAAGGGCGCTTGACGGGCGGCAGTGGGACGTGGGTAGACAAAATGCCACTTAAGGCAACTGCAAACAGACAAAAGACGAAGTTCATTTTTTCTATGGCAAGCGAGCTGTAAGCTCTGCTGTGCAAACTGCGGGGTAGCAAATTGATGAGCTGAGGCTGAGTAAGACACACGAAGTAGAACGACCCCAAGGCGAAGATGAAGACACAAATTGAGGTGGCGCAGTGGAGTGTGGCTGCAACATGTGTAAGCCTTGCTGTAGCTCTCTCTCCCTCTCCCTCGCTCTCCGTGCGTGTGTGTGTGGTTTATTGTTGTGCGTGCCGAAATGATTTACGCTTTGTTTGTCAACTTAAAAAGCAAACGCCGGCAACAGGCGAAAAATGCCTTGAAGACATTGCACATACGCCTCGTTGTCATTGACAGACAGCACAAAAAAGGCACCAAGGCTACGGCTCAAGTGGCAACTGCCACATGGAGCGGCAGTCTTCGCAATTGTTAGCCGAGATCGGGAGTTG
Source organism: Drosophila hydei (assembly GCF_003285905.1). NCBI lineage: Eukaryota > Metazoa > Arthropoda > Insecta > Diptera > Drosophilidae > Drosophila > Drosophila hydei. The sequence continues at coordinate 106,190 of NW_022045685.1, read as the reverse complement.
AGTGAAGTGCTTTTAATTGAATCGCAGCATCCTCGTGGGCCTGGCAACACTTGACAATAGCAAGAAAAAAACACGAGAGAAAAGAAGTCTGCCAAGTCCGGGGCCGGGGCAGGCGGTAGGCGGTGGGCGGTAGGCGTAACAAGTTAATTAAAAGAAAACTGTGTGGCACAAATGAAATAAATCTTAGCTTTCAAGTGCCACGCCGACCCACCGAACCACCGACCCACCGACGTGTGTGTGGGTCATGTGTTGCAGACAATGAGTTTGAATTGTAATTAATTCTTAGCAAGGGTTCTCCCTTGCCAGGGCGCAGTTTGTTACTAACTCGAATCTATGACTTATAAATTTAAATTGAAATTATATTCGGGCGACGGCTCTGTAAAGAGGGTACGACAACAGTTAAGTGTCAAAGGCAGCTGCATAAATTCTGTGAAGAAAATGTGATCCAAATAGCAGGTAGATTATCTCTGGGTAATTCGAAATAATTAAATCTATATTTGAGTTCTATTCTCATATGATAACGGCTCAACTAAAGCTTACAAAAGCTGATACAGCCATGATCTGCTTTTAACAGATTTTCTATGGCCAAGTTAATTTCGTATAAATTTATATGATATATGGAGCATAAATGTCATTAAATGTTTTACTTACTAAATTATATTTGATCAGTATTTTAAATATATTCGTTGTTTTATTACAATTTAAGCTTGTGTAACATTAATATAAAATGCCTTTTGTTAGTCCTCCGGCATGTGATATGCGCCGTGCCAGCTGTTATTAATATATAGTAAACAAGTCGCATTCGATTTTTACGATGTGACAATCGACCGATGTTTTGGGGTGGGTGAGGTCCATAAATGTGGCACGCGTGTTCAGCGAACATTTACGAAGTTGTAAGTCATAAATTTGTTAACTTCAGTTTTGTTTTATTTTCCCTTGTCTGTTTGGCCTCGTTCCAGGCAAGAGCTTCACACTAACCATCACCGTGTCAACGAATCCACCCCATATAGCCACCTACAACAAGGCGATCAAAGTGACTGTCGACGGGCCCCGCGAGCCGCGCTCCAAAACCAGTAAGTATAATTACCACTCAATAGCTAAGCCAGCTCTGTCCAACAGGGCCTGTCCCATGGCCGAGATCACACAGATTTTACACCAATGAAGAGCTGCAGACAAAATACATCAGTTTTAGATACGAAAGCGACTTTATTAAAGCTCTTTGCATACGCTTAAGAGCATCCAGATTGTGTATTTCATTTTACCCTATGCCCTGTAACAGTGCCAACGAGGTATATTAGTTTTGTGTGAATTTTAGATGAGCTCAACTAAGAGTAAGTTCTTTAGATAAAAATATGCTTATGCCTGAGCTTTTTATATGTGCATCAAATGGATTTTGTGATCGTCTCAGCTTGCCACAGCAAGTTGTATGCCTTGGCTTTTGTGTACAGCTCATGCATAACCAAAATTTGTTATCAAGTCTGTACCAAAGGCTTCTTAGATATCAAGGCATGAGCAAGAGCAGCACAAGAAGGAGTATCTTCTAGTCTAGCCTTCCACTTCTTTGCTGTTTTAGGTCTAAAGTCCTGTTCGATAAGCGCAGTCAGCGCCACGTCTAGCAGCTGCCAAATGCATATTTATAAGCATGGAAATATTTTACTTTGCATATGTTAAGACAGCCGAGCTCAGACGCAGCTATCAGAACAACAGTTGCAGGAGTTATAGTTGCTGCTGTTGTTGTTGTTTATTGTTGTCATTGTTGCCAGTGTAATCTGTTGAGTCCGAGAACAACAATTCAATCCATGGCATGATTTATATCTGAGGCAGCCAGACTGCAACGCCATGGCCTCTGGTGCCCAAAAACAGGCAGCACAGGACACACAGTATGCTGTGGTATAAGCACACACACACACACTCGCACACACACACACACTCGCACACACAAATAACAATTGGGCTTAGGCTGCTGCAAACGTCAGACAAAAGGTTATTATTTTATAATGAATACAATCTGCCGTAAAGTTGAAAACTGTATAATGGGCGACAATTTTAGCTGAGCATAGCATGAGAAAGAGATGGCTGACTTGACAGAGAGAGAGAAATAGGTGTGCGGGTCTGTCAGCTGATAATATGTTCAATAGTATGACCAGGCGTATAAATAATTTTTACCTTTGTTAAAAGCAAAAGAGTTAAATATTCTCGTCGAGAAAGAGAATTAAGTTAGGGCAGATCAAGAAGGAGTGGTACTATTTCCGAGAACTATTTTCAACAGTTAATTAAGTAAGTTATATTTGAGAGCTTTCGACATAATCAATAAGATTTGCCATTTGCTTAGGAATCGTTTAATGCCTGTCGAATATCTAGATATCATTTTAAAAGCTAAATGATATTCCGACTTGCTGGAAGTTGCAATTGGATGATGTGTTTTCGCTGAGGCAAAGTCAAGGTAACAAGTGCATCAGTTAGGAGAAACTAACATTCGAGACATTAAAACTAAAATATATACCAGGCAGACGAATGTCTGATTTCCTTTAGGAATAGCGCCATTAAAGCTGCCTTTCAGAAATTGGATTTATGTTATTTATATATTTACTTTTCTTTACTTTTCACACTGAAACATGAACATGCAAAAGAAAACATTTAGTTAAGGACAGATAATTAAAACTGAAAAAAACTTAGTGTTATCCCTTTTAGGGCAACAACAACAATTTCACTTTGCATTTGGCCAGCGACCGTTCCACTTCTCCACGGATCCACTATCCGGATTCCGCATGCCGCCAATTGGCAACTGCCAGAGTGAGTAACATTAAAAGTATTTCAATCACAAACATACATACATATATATATAAATACCATATATAGATATATCTGATAGATTTATGCCAGCATCAAGGCCAACTGCATTTGCATTTCAATTATTGCTTTTTGGGCTTTTCATTTCGCACTTGAGTAGAGTAGCTGGAAAATGCATGCAACAAACGTGCCCTCAGCAACGGTCAAGGGGAAGGGGATGGGGTGCTGGTGGTGCATGTCGGTTGTGTGGTGTGCCCCAATGCGACCGCACAAAATCACACGAAACGATTAGGTACAGGCTTTAAAAAATGCAAACAATAACAAAAATACAATGTCAGTTTTTAAACCTGTGGCCAACCAAACCCGATGAACGCAAAAAAAACGCCCGAGAGCAAGACGAAAAAAGAACGCAACAATAATTAAATATATTCAATTTAATGCAATGCAATGCAGTGCGGAGCATGGCAAAAACAAACTATGCGTGTGCGATTAAACAATAAATAATAAAATAAATCTTGACATCAATTTTTACAGTCGCTTTAAGCGACTGCATTAATTAGGCGCTCAATTATAAATATTTATATATTTTTTAAATTGAGCTTTGCGGGCGCCAAAAAGTGGGCAACAAAATGGAGACACTCAGTCAACGACTGCGCGATACTCTTTTAAACTATAGATAAAAGTTAGTGAAGTGAAACAGAAATTTCTAGCAAAAATCTGAAAATGTTTCATTTAGTCTAAAATCTTTGCTAATTGAATTAAAGTCAAAACACATAATTAAGACACGTAATATAATTAATACAGGGTATTAGCGCATCGTTTTAGTCGCTGCTGCTGCTGTTGTTGTTGTTGTTGTTGCTGTTATTGATATGGCATGGCTATTAAGCTGTTGGCCACTTTATTTAACCAAAGCTTAACAAACAAATAAACGTTGGTCAAACACAACAACAACAACAACATCAACATCAACAATGACCATCGACAAACTGCATAAAAAACGCAGGCGTCAAACAATTTGAATTGCTTTTTTATCTGCTTTGGTGTGTGAGTGTGTGTGTGAGTGTGGGGGTGTGCGTGTGTTTGTCGCCATTTTGTATTGGCATACAGAACAGCCAGACGAATTATGATTTTAATTCAAAGCTGAGCTAATTGTCATATACGAATGACGGATTGGCTGACTGATTGACTGGCTGACTGACTGATTGACTGACTAATTGATTGGTTGACTGATTGATTGATTGACTGACTAACTGACTGACTGCCGGCCTGACTGATTGACTGGCTGACTGGCTGATTGACTGACTAATTGATTGGTTGACTGACTGATTGATTGAATGACTGATTGACTGACCGGTTGACTGCTTGAGTGACTGAGTGATTGATTTACTGATTGATGGACTGACTGGCTCACTGATTGATTGGCTGACTGATTGACTGAGCTATTGATTGACTGACTGATTGAATGACCGATTGATTGACTGAGTGATTGATTGACTGACCGATTGATTGACTGAGTGAATGATTGACTGATTGATTGACTGCCTAACCGACTGACTGCCGGCCTGACTGATAGATTGACTGATTGATGGACTAATGTACTGATTGATTGACTTACCGATTGTCTAACCGATTGTCTAACCGATTGACTGACTGATTGACTGAGTGATTGATTGACTGAGTGATTGATTGACTGACTGATTGACTGACTGACTGACTGACTTCAAATTCAAGTCACAACGCAGCTGAGGAAGGACGAATATCTGATAAGAAAGCAAAAAGTAAGTTCAAGTCAAGTCATTGCGCAGCTCTGCAAGTAGGCAACAGCCAAATCAACAAAGTAACTAAACAAAGGCCTATCTAACATACATCGCGTTGCAGTAGAACAGAGTTTTCTTACTATTACCATTAGTGTAGCTATTAAGTGAAACGACTATAGCCTTCTCTTAGCAATGAAAGCAGCCAGAAATTGGCGATTCAGCAGCCGCTGGCCAAGTCAGTCTCTGATGTAAAGGAAGCTTGTTGCAAAAGCTAGACAAACAAGGTGCATACCTTCTGCTTGATTATATCTTTTTCGTATTGTTGCTTGTTGTTGAGAGTTGTGATAAAAACAAATTCAGTTGATGAATTGAAGAATTGAAATGTTTCATTTACTAAATATAGCAACACGAGATTAACAGGAGAATCTAAAGACACACGCTCACCCTCTTGACCCAGTTTAGTCATTAACGCCCTGCGAGGCAGCCAAGACTATAACATTTGTATTACTTTCAGTTACCTTTGTCGGCTTTCGGATTGATATTCATAATATGAATTGCTGAGATGTCGCTCAAATGTTTTGAGTTACATAAATTGGTCTTCCAACTAAAGATTACTTGATTGTTATTCAAATTAAAATATATGAAATTCATGTTATAGTTGAAAAATGCAATTTTGCCTTTCCAATCGACGTCTCCAGTGTTGATTTGGAACCTTTCTGTCTCACGTCAATATATGAAAAACCGAACAATAATCGTTTTTGTTGTTGTTGATCTATCGATTTACTGTCTAAGCTCGAACAGTTTCTGTCTGTTAAATTTTGGTCGCCAAACTGGCTGGCGGCATTGGTGAGAAATATAAATCAATAATTAAAATTGTGGGTTAGTTTTTTCTCTTTTGTTGCTGTTGCTGTTACTGTTCTGCGTGTATTGTAGATGAATTTAATTTAATAATACATTTAAAAATGCATTTATATTAAATTTGATGTATCCATTTAAATGGCTCATTAATTGATTTACAAAACAGCACAAAGCCAGCGATTAATGGTTAGCCAAATGTGACAGCAACTTAAATTGAGTTAAGTTTCGTTTTGCCTTTCGTTTGAGCATCGGATATGAGCCTAAATAGAAGTGGACTTTAAGGCAAATACTGTTCAATCAGCGCACAAAATATTCAACAGTCAATTTGCAACGCCCCGCCCACATTCTCAAACAGCCCTGCCCAGCCTCTGATGGTCTAGCGCACAAATCAAAATGCAAATGACGCGATTTACAGCCAGGCGACCTATGTCTCTCTCTCTCACTCACTCTCTCTAAAGCTGTCTCTCTCCCTCTCTTAATCTGTCTCTCTCATTTATGTACACCGACTTTATATATATATTTATATATGAGTGTGGCTAGAGCCGCGCTGCAAGTGTGTGTAAATAATGATTACTGAAAGCGTCTGTTGTTACTGATTACCCATAATTTAATTGTAAATATGCAAAAAGCAAAATAACCTGAATTATTTATTTACAAATTTTATTGACAGTCGCTGCTTGACTTAATTACTGGTATATATTTTATTAATTTCGCAAAAAAATAAGTAAAGCAAAATAAAATAAAAGTTATATGCATTAAATATCACATAAGATCCACGCTTCAAATGGCCAACGCCAGACGGCAACAGCGAATGAGCTATATGTATATATATATAACTGTCGAACTGTCATATCTTCATCGTTAATATAATTGACAGTTTGAGATACTGAGCCGAAGAGAAATGCAGAGCAAAGCCGAAAGATCGACTGGCTGCTGAGACTTCAGGTTGGATTTGATTATTCACTGCGTGAGCTACAACAAAATTTTCTGAACAGCTTGTTTTCTTCTTCTTGCAAGCAAATATACATTTTCCTCTGACTTAACTAATATAACTTATATTTTATATTATCTTGCTATAGTCTCATTCGAGGTTTCATGCTTGAAGAAGTTCCAAGGGTTTTTTAATACAATATTTTAGCCAAGATGCTACAGCTCTAGTAACCCGATGTAAAGGTAGTTTCTTTTTACAGTTTCATAATTTTGAGCAGGCAACATTGTCTTAATTGACAGCCACTTTAACAGCTGGTAATTGGCTTTTATTGAGCTTGGCTTGACATTTTAGAATAACTAGATTTACATCAGAATGACGCTTGCAAATTATTGACATTTCGTATCAAAATGTTAGTTTCGTTCAGTTCGTTTATTTTATGGCGTACGTATGGGAAGCCCACTTGGTTTGATTGACGGGTAAATTAACGTAAATAAGCATTTGCGGAGATTAATACTCAAGAAAATTAACGTTAACAATGATGATTATGACCCGTCACACGGCTGAAATCATATTTAGACATTAATGTCATAAAATATTCTATTTTATAGATGTTGCTAATATATAATTTGACATTAAAATTACATAAACTTTTTTTGCTCTAAAAAATAAGTCGATCGATTAATGCTGTCTGCAACAGAACACGTAACTTGCGCAGAGTTTTAACAATTGTTTTCAAGGCAAAATCAAAGCTTAATTAAGATTTTATACACATTTGAGCTGATAAGCAAATATCAAGTGAATATGAGCTTTGATAAATTTAAATATTACAAATTGAACAAACATAAATTGGCCTATAAGAAAAAAAAAACGATATATATTCATGTGAATTGTTATATGCTGAACATTTGCAATATGCTCAACGTATAAGGATCAGAGTCTGTTTGATTCGGCTTAACACTTATGTTGAATTAAAGTGAGTTTTCCTTGGGCGAAAAGTTCCGCAATTGGATTGGGTTGGAAAACACGTGTTTGTTTGCCTGTGTATAAATCGTGTTGGCTTGTTAATAATTCAGTTACAAAATATGCGCAGAGAAAGTCAATCTCTGTGACAACAAACATCAGACAGCAGACCGAAATGCCAGGAACAGAAAAAACGGATAAATAAAACGAAAGCAACAACAAGCTGAACACAAAAAGCAACGTAATTAATGGAGGTAGAAGCATTTAAGCCAATAGCATTAATAAAGCCACCACAAAATCAATATCCGGATACGAAAATGCGCCCGTCGCCTATAAAAACTAATTAATAATTTCCGAATGGGCTATTAATTAAGCCTAATTATCTGTGCATGAGTCTGGACCCGCAACGTGGTCTGTACTTTATACGAAACCAAATTTCCGACCCCGCCGCCCGACCGTGTGCTACGACGACGCCTAACATTGGCATTTTTGGGGGTAGCCAGGTCCGCCGCCAGCTCCCGACCATGTTTTTGGCGTATTACATTGAAACGTTATTTCGGTGGCATGTCCGTCGCATCAGATACGTTTGTAATTTTTATGCACAGCTACAGCCGAAGTCCCGCATAATGGCCATGATGGAGCTGCAATTAGCGGCCCACATGTGCCATAAATTCGAGCGCCATGGCCCCAGCTAGACTAGGTGATAGCTGATAGCTGATAGCTGATGGGGGATTTGGGTTGGGGCATGGTGTCTAAGGGCTGCACTTATCGCTGATAAGCGGGGGCGCAAAAGACTCATTTAGCCTGAGGCACTTTGTTGCATTGCATTTCATTTATTCGCATCGATTTGGTTATTGCGCCTTTTCTTTTTGAGTTGAGTCCACATGTTTGCTGTATACTTCATCTGCTACGTATTCTAGTTTTTATCACGTTCTTCTCTTTGTTTGTTTTTTCCTCATCTCGCTCACACATAAAATCTAACTGAAACATATATGAAAAACATAAACGATACCAACAACAAAGATATGTCCCAATTTGGTTTAGGTGCCAGCAATACGCATTGGGGCTATGGATCGGCGGCGTCTGCCTACTCACCGTACTTAGCCAGCAGTGGACTCTCCTCCTGCACCACGCCCACTTCAGCACAGTTCAACAATCCGGCCTTGGGCTTCACCTGTTCATCGAACGATCAAAGCAACAACCAGGATTTCAGTGGCGCCACCAATCGTGACTGCGTGCCAAGTAAGTCTGTTAGCACTCGATATTTATTGATCATGATATAAGCTCTTAATATATACAAACTTAGTCGAAGTGGCGAACTGGCGAACTGGCTTTCAGAACAGCTTGTAGCTTGTGGTTAGAAAAACATTAAAAGATATCTTAGATATTTTCATCATATAAAGTTAGTTGTTTTTTAGAGCCGAACAACTTTGAGTAACTACTTAAATTGATAATATATTTGTCTGCTGATAGTTGATTTTTAGTAAGTTTGCTTTAGCATTTTATTATAAATAGAATAGAGTATTGCTTGAAAGTTGTTTACATTTTTATCGAATTAATTTTTCTGTTCGTTGTCCATTTTATGGCGATCAGAATGATGAAGCCCACTTATGGTTCATCGGGTAAATAAAGTTAAATAAGCAGAATTACGGCATTTAAAGTAAGAATAATCTACAAGCTTTAGTCGAGACAGCTTTACATTCACAGATAATTACTGTTTGGCGCGCTTTATGAACTGGCGGAGTCGTTGGTTCATATATGTTCTAAAGTCGACTAATGTCATTGTGAAAATTAAAATTTTACTTATTCGAATTCTAATACAAAAATGTCATAGAGTTTTTTAATTAATAAAATTAGTTTTATTAATATTTAAAGTTTAAATTTATATTTTTTTAGGACTTACACTTGTGTAGCTCTAAATTAAAAATACGATATATTTTATTTTCATACATAAAGACCAAAGTTTAGGTCAGTTTATTAGAAATCGATGTTTAAATTAGGTAACTCAAGCAGTCATGTAGAACGAAGAGCTGTAGAAATAGATTCCCATTCCACAATTCACAGTTCGAGCTCAAATCTTCGTTTCAGGCAGCAAAAAGCCAGTCCTTTCAGCTACATCTATGACTTTCGCTCAATTGCCCAGCTAGACTAACTTATATAATCATTTTGTTGCTGAGCTGTCGACTAACACCTTTTCATGTTTGCATTTCGTTTCTTTGGCGCAGTGCTGCCGGACTCGACAGCCAGCGACTTGGATCAGCATCTCAGTAGTCTGGTCGGTTCGACCAGCGGCCAGATGTCGCATCATAGCCTGCTGGGCGCCAGTGGACAGACTTCCATAACATCGACGGTGAATGGTGCGAGCGCTGGCAGCGGTGCCACCGCTGGCAGTGCAACGGGCGCTGGCGGGGGCGGGGGTGGTGCCAATTCGATTCTGGTACCGCGTTACCATACTAATGCCAGCAATGAGTACAATGTGCATTCCAGCCAGAATGGGCCGCGCAGCCTGAGCGATAGCTCGCAGGCCGAATCACCGGTGCAGGAGGACTTGCTGTCCACTAATACGCCCAATCTGGGCAGCGGCAGTGGCGCCGGTGCGAGCAATGGTGGTGCCACCAATGGTGCTGCCAGTGCAGCTGGCGCTGGCAGCGGAGGCGCAGCGGGCGCCTCAGCTGGCGCCGTCAATCCTGCCATGCTGGGCGCCAATCAAAACTTTCCGGGCATTGTGAACCAGGCACAGCATGCGTCTGCCTCGGCCTATGGCGGCGGCGTGGGTGTGGGCGTGGGTGGTGGTCATGGCAGTGGCGCTGGGGCCACCGCCGCCGGCTGCAATGGATCGCTGTATCCGGTGCTGCCGGCCAGCCTGCTCTACTCGCAGCTGTACACCGCCGCCAATCAATCGGCGCACGGCTTTCACTCGCACACGCTGCCAGCGCACGCTTCGCCCAACTCGTCCGTGCACGGCGAGCTGCAGAGCGTCATGGATCACATCAGCAATGTGGGCGTACGGCAGCAGCATAATATCATGGCAGGCGGAGGCGTGGCGCATCCAGGTGATCTCACGCTGATCGGCAACTGTGGCGCGTCGGTGAGGAACATCGAGGATGGGAACACAAATCGTCAGGTGGCCGCGCTCGCTGCCCATCGCGGCCACCACAACCCAACTGACAACGGGGGCAGCGTCTGGAGGCCATATTGAGGTCAGGTTCTGTGGTGCGGCTCCGCAGTTCTTTAGTGCCACGAGCACGACGAGGGGCGAGCGGCGGAGAAGCAGCACGAGCCACTGCAAGGCAATGATAATGGGAGTGGGCATCGGGATTTGGGTGGGGAAATGGGCGGGAATGGAAGCGGAAGTGCAACTGCAACTGGAAGTGGGTGTGGGGGCGTGGGTTACTGAGTGTACATTTCTGTATATACATTTTATAGGCCGTACGAAGGAAAAGTATTTTTTTTTTTTTGTATGCCAATGATAAGCAGGAAGTTTTAGTAGAATTGTTGGAGTTCGCCAAACTCAAAGCTAAAAAATAATACAAGAAAAAAAAAGCAAAAGAAAAACAAAAGAAATGATAACTCTATAAAAGAAAAACTACTTTACGTGTGTATAGCGTAGCAGCATAGTAAAAATTACTTAACTAGCAAATGGATGGATGCGAGGAGAGGTAAAGTTTCAGCATCGCTTTCGCCTCAAATTCACAGCGATTTCGCGCCCAATTTCGCCACTTGAAATGCTGGCGAAATCGTTGAGGCACTGAGCGCGCTGAGAACGTTTGCAATAGATTTTTAGATAAGGTCAACAAGGCCCAACCAGAAAACATAGCAATTGTCCCGGAGAAGAGCAAGTAACCCTCGCCACTACGAATTCTAGATTCGTAGCGAAAGCGTCGCATAGAAACGATGATAATTGTTGTATTACTTTCCGAATTTTTTTTTTTTTTTTTGTAGTAGTTCTCGATGTTTATGATATAGGACCTTCTTGTTTGGCTGTTTCTCTATTCGGTTTCTCTTGATTTCACAATTGTAAATTACTGTATAGCAGGGATTTGGAGTAGAAGAAGAGGAAGATGGAGGAGGAAGCAGTTGAGCCGGTTGACAGGTGGTGCGTAGAGCCGTTGTATATGAGTTCCTAAGCCGTAATCCATGTTCGTGAATTTGTTTACTGTTTTCATGTGCTTCGATATGCGTGTGTCTGTACTTTAAATGTGTATAAATCTGTGCAATGTAAGCTAAATACTATTTAATCTATGTATACGTAATATATATATAACAGGATAAATATGCAACCAATTATAAATAACTGTAATAACATACATTTTTTTTGTCTAGTACATAAAGCTTTACCTCTTAAGTGAATGGCAGCATTATTGGCTACGAGTTTCAGCATGAATTGAGACGATGTTTTTGTCAGAAGTATCGCAGCTCGACTTACTCCTATTCGACAAGTTGTTGTAGAGCTGACGCTTAGAAACAATCTCAACACGATCTAATAGCATTATATAGAGTTCACTCACACATACACACATACAGTATCGCTAACTTCAAGATCTTCGAAAGTTGTCAAGCAAATTAAATATTAAATATAAAAACAGTCGTCGCATAAGCGCCACAACGACGTGGCATTAGTCTTAGAGATCTACTCATTTGCAAATGTCCAGTAGCACATATTTTTTTTTAAATCAAAGTTGAAATTTAAAGAATATAATATTTAAATATAAAAACAAAAAAAAAACAAAAACTGATCGTAAAGTATAATTGATGTATACCAAAAAAGAAAAAAAAAAACTAAAAAAAAAAATACAAAAAAATAGCAATAAAATAAAACAAAAAAACTTTGTGTATAAATAGAAAAGCCAAGTCGAATCTGCTTGACGAATTTGAATTTTGCATAAACATAGCCAGAGCTATATATATATATTTATATATATATATAGTTCATGCATATATATACATATATATGGACAACTTCGTGCAGTAATAATACAGTGTAATAAATTGTAATGCAAAATTTGATTTCAGGCAAAAGATTTCAAACAAATACCAAAAAGAAAACAAAGTAAATATAAACATCAACAGAAAATGATCAGAACTATTTAATTAAAGAAATACATTAATAAAATCATTATGGAAATTAATAACAATTAAAAACTCTACGTTTTTTTGGGGGACTAAAAAATTAGGTTGAGGTGAGTTCGACTCCTGTTGCCTGGGCACATTTTGGCTGGAATCTGGCTGGAAAAAAGCTAAGAGTGCTTAAACTAAAAATGTAGAGCTTTAAACCTTTGTTGGTTTCTATGCTTAAACTTTACAGCTGAGATGAGCTCCACGCTATTCGGTTCATGGCCGGGAGGCAGGCAATACAAATTGCCAGCCACTTTTTACGACACAATCGGGACAATTGGCAAAGGTAAAATGATATCGGAGACGAGGTGAGCAGCATCTAGCTGCGGTTTAGATTGGCGGGCTACGTAATTTTCCGCTCAATTTATTTCACATTGTGGCATCCAATTAAGCTGCAAACCAGCAGCCAGTCAGGCCAAGTGCCTGGACCAGACAATGCGCACTCGTTTATGTGCAACTCCTGCTCCAGCTCCTGCTCCTTCTCCAGCTCCAGCTCCTGCTCCTACTCCAGCTCCTGCTCTTTATAAGTCCATAAAAAGGCAGAGGACAAGCAGTCACTGGAGCAGCGTGTTTCTCTATAGACGAGTGCAATTGGAGTCGAAATGTTCAAATATACCTTTAGCTATTACCACAATGGGTTAGTTAGCTCTCGCTCGGAGAGCTTCGATGTGAGCAGACGCACGGCTATGCAGTTCAGATTTCTACTTTATTTTCGTCGGGGGATAAGTTTTAATCATTTTATTTGTGTCTACTTATAGGAATTCTAAAGATGGTTTGCATAGCAAATTAGCAGTCAGGCGGCGCCCTGAAGTATGCAGCAGCAAAATTTCTGACTACCCCGAATGCCATTACTGAGCGTGTGTGCGTGTGCTTGTATGTGTGTGTGGCACTGAATAATTAAAAATGTTACCCATTACTTGCGTCGCTTGATAAAATTTCAAACAAACATAGTAAGACACACGCACACACACACACTCATATGTTTTTTGGAGCTACTCAAGAGTAGCTTAGCTGCATGGAGACTGCGAAACCACTTGAGATGCTGTCTGCGAGTCTCATTCAAAATAAAAGTGTTACTTCTCATTTCATGCTCTCTCTCTCTCCCTCTCCCTCTCTCTCACTCTCACTCTCACTCTGTCGCTCTGCCTGCTTGCGTGCCTTGCATTTTAACACTTTTCATATGAGAAACAAAGAGTCCCTTGGCAACCGCATGGACTGATTGACAAACTGACTGACTGACTGTCTAACGTAATAATGTTCTCCTGTTGCCATATGCAACATAGAACAGGGAATATTCGTGACAATTAATGTTATTATTAATTTTTTCGTATAACTCTTAAGAATTGTATGTACTCACCTGCTTCTAAAGAGGCGCTAATGACTCTTTACATTTGGGAGATCAACAGAGTTCACCTAGCTCTAAGTGCACGGTATATAGCAGCACATAAGCCAATTTAAAGCTGCTCATTGGCTGTTGTTTAATTAAGGCGATAAAGCTGAGCCGAGCGGCATCTGAGACACTTGACGAAGCCGACGAGGTGCGCTCAGCCTCCGCCTCTAGCAGAAGGCACAAAAGAAAAGGAAAGCTTAATTAAATTAAATTAAAAAATATAAAATGACGAGCATGTTAGAGCGGGTATGCAAATTAGCGAACAGCTTAAGGAATTACCCAAAAAATATATCATATTTATATATATGCTTGTGTAGACACGTCCATGTGGCAGGCAACCCTCGGGTGCTTGGCTTTTATAACGTAACGACAATCAGCTTTTTGAGTCGCTTCATTTGCTGAAACTTTGTGTCTCAATTATGCAGGTGATGAGCATGTGTGCGTGTGTGTGTGTGTGGGTGGGTATACATTTTATGATGATACCAATTAAGGCCACTCACATGACAGCAACCGTGCATCTTCTGTGCTTCTTGGGAGCAGAGCCCAGGCGCACGCTTAATTAGCAACACCTACAATAAATTCCAACCCCACCCCCACCCCCAGCCTCTGCCATCGGCATAACAAACTTTTTAATTATGTGATAATATATTTAACTTGTTTATGCAGGCCCACCCACAACGCACCACGCCTCCGTTGCGCCTTTGTTGCTTGCCTTACTGAGCTGACAAAGCAGTGAAAGAACATCATCTTTAGCACGTCGAATATGAAATTGTCTTGGCTTAAGAATTATTATCAATAATATAAAATAATGAACAGGATGTTAGGAGATTATTTATTTAAAATGATTGAGATAATACATAGAAATCGAATCACTCCTATGACTCGTGCACGAAGTTTGACAAAGAAAACTTATAAGCTTATCTCTAATAAAATGTCAAACTAAATGCAATAAAAAGCAGCTAACAGCTATTAAATGTATTGTCTTGTACAGAAGTATTGCCAAGTCAAGGCTGTGAAGCTCTAAATCAATTTCTCTAATATCTAAGTTATGCTGAGCAGAAGAGTCAAACAGATACTGAAACGCTAAGCATACATAGCATTTACTGTATGCTATATTAACATAATCTAGTCAACATATATATAAAAATATATATATATATTATGTCTCGTTTCCTTCAATAGGAAAACTCGCAAACTTCGGCTTGGCTATTGAATGGATTGCCTCATCTATGCGTTGCAAGTTTCCTAACAAACTTCTGATACCCTTTACAAGTGTGTACAAAAAATACATAAAAATACTTGTAATCCCACAAACGAAATGCAACAACAACAACAACAGCAACGTTAACAATTCAAATGAGCAGAAAAGCTGGGAATGGCTCCCAAATGGACTCAGATGCAGGTGAATGGCCAGCAAAATATTGCAGAGATTTTGGTCGGCGCAAATTATGCGACGACTCTCTCTCTCTCTCTCTCCCTTTCTCTCTTTGTCTCTCACTCTCTCGCTCTCTCTTCCTTTCCGTCTCTCACTCTCTCTTTATCTTGTTGGTGCATTTGGAAATCTGTTGCCGCAACTCGCGTTGTTCGCAACGCGCAAATATTTAACGGCTGCTACATATGTGCGCCCTGCCACATACATATGCATGCACACACACACACACACACACATACATATATGTATATATACACACACAAACGCTGGCGCTGACTAAAAGGTATGAAAACATTCTTTGCTGTGGTTTCCATTGTTTTTCTACATTTCCGTTTGGTTGGCGTTGCATTTTTGGCATTCGCGCTTTGATAGCCTCCCCGGTGGCAATGGCAATCGCAGGTCGCAGGTCGCCGGTCGCCGGTCGCCGGTTCACATGGTTTACGGTTCACCGTTGCCCAAATGAAAGGATAAATGAGCTCAAAGTTACATTTCTCTGTGCATTATTTGCTCTGTCATTGTTATTGGGCATTTGAATAAATCGAATGCCCAAATACGTTCCATGCAATGCATGAAAAGAATCCAATTCCCTCTGATATATCTACTATATTTGCTATTCCCAGAGCCAGTCTCAATAGCCCAGCTTATCTTAACGAATGTCTTGATCTGCAGAGGTGTAAATCGAATCTTAGAGAATCGATAAAAATCGATTTTGTTCAGGAAATTTGTAAGCTTTCTACGCTACAGAGAACTCTGGGAAGATAGTTAAGCTAAGACCATTTACAGTTGCTTTATCAACTAATTGAAACGTATTCCATGTGCACGACTCCTGTTTATCTGAGTCGGGCCCACGCCCACACCCGCTGACCAGTCGACAAGCAATCATCGGCCACATTTGTGTTTAGTGTTGGCATTGCAATTTTTGGACAAGGCAAATAGATGCGCCATCGAAGTCCTGGGCGACTATGCCAGATACAGCAGAGTGGTCGAGTGGGTGCGTGGTCGACTAGGTGAGTGGGTGGAGGAGGATGAACAAAACTGTCAGACAAATCAAACTCAACTCTCAACGATTGGAGCACGTTTTCAATATGGTTTGTTAGTGTGGCCACCACGGCGTTGCTGCTGATGAATGTCGATGTGGATGTGGATGTGGATGCGTATGTGGGCAATGGATGGATATACACACGGTGATGCTGTCAGCCGTATATAGAGAGGGTTAGATGTCACCTTATTTTGAGGGCTGCTGGTTCGGTTTTTGGTTAGTTTTTCGAGCATGGCCCAAATGCCGAATATTGATTTGAATCAATTAATTCGTGCGGTTGTCGCTGGAATTACTCCCTCGAATCTAATTAATTTTAATGCTCCAATACATACAGCAACTCATACACACACACACACACATATACAGACACAAACATAGGCGACAGTTTGGCAACGTTTTAGTTAGTCGCAACGAACGAAAATGTATATTGAAGTCGAATTATGCAATTTGCTACTAAATTGATTGCATTTGCACAGCTGCAGATTTGGCTGGGCAAAGGAAAGAGACAGCCGATTCAGATACAGACACAGACAGAGACAGAGCCGACATTAGAGAACATAGTATACAATCTAACTAAATGCACACACACACATATGTAAATATATATATATAGAGAGAGAAGAAGAGAAAAACAAATGAAATGTTGGTTCGTTAAAAAGTAAGTCTGGGGTTAAATGGGTTTGTGCATCCATCCGATTCGATTAGATATTAATATAGGCTTGTATTGGTATATAAGTATATTACAAGTATTGTATTTGTCTGTCTTTATCTGTCTCTGTTTGACCTTACCTGCCTGTGTCTGTTTCTATCTGCCTCTATCTGAATCTGTCTCTCTCTGTCTGGCTCTATCTGACTCTGTCTGCCTGCATCTATCTTTGTCTGTCTTTGGATGTCTGTATCTGTATCTCTCTGTCTTTATCAGTCTCTGTCTGCCTCTGACTGTCTCCATATAACTCTATCTGCCTATCTGCCTATTTGTCTCTGTCTGTCTCTGTCTGTCTCCCTCTGACTTTATCTGTCTCTATATGACTCTATCTGCCTCAGTTGTCTGCATCTGCCTCCATCGGCCTCTATTTGTCTCTGTGTGCCTTTCTTCGCATTTCTGAATACTGCTCTTCTATGCAATTCTCACATATTCAAAAGTGCCACAATTCTTCATGCTCTATACATTGTCAAAATTATTCGTATCAACAACAGCTTGAAATGTGATTTATTAGAATGATTAACCTTCTGGTGATTATATTTTAGCTATAGCTTAACTAGCACTAAGTAGTTCTCCAAAATACATTTGAAAATAAGTTTTACTCTGTACTCAAGCACACTTTAGTAGTTTGTATCAGTAAATTTCTGACTATGATTATATAATATTATAAAAATAATATTTATTATTAAATATTCTCTTTACTTATCTATATATCTCGCCATCGTCTAAGCTCAGTCTAACTCAATCTGTGCAAGCAAACAATTGTAAATAAAGTTTTCTGTTCAAATAATTTCCATTTGTCTCTAAATAGGGTATTTAATTTTCGTTTTATTCGGCTGCCTGATTTCGTTAATTTTGCATATTTATTTTTCAAATTGGCGGCAAAAATCATATTTCATGTATAATAAAATGCGCTGCATGCATTATTATTATATTCATTATATTAAGCATATTTCTATTATTTTCGGCTCGAGGCAATCAAACTGTTAAACATTCAAAGCGCTGACCACTCCAGCCAAACGCACAAAAAGCGAAACTCGTTGCGTTTACCGCACAAAAGGTTAACCCATACACACACACACATATGCACACATGCACACTGGTACACTCGGACACACACGCACACACACATTGTTGTTGTTCATGTTTTTGGCAGCTGCAGCCGCGACTATGGCACCAAAAATGATTTTGATTTTTGGCAATTGCAAAATAAATACGATCATTTTAAAATAAAATGGCAACAACAATGCACACGCGTATATGTATGTCTGTGTGTGTGCGTGTGTGTATGTGTGCGTGTGCCTACATGTATGATATGATTTGAATAAATTTTGGGGACCCGGGTAGAATGATTTGAAATCGTTTTGCGGTTTTTACGAGTTGCAAATCATTTTAATTAAAATATCAAAATTAGAAAATGGAAAATGATTACATTATTCATTAGTTTTCATTACGCATGTTTATTTATTAGCAAACATTTGTGGCTCGATGCACTTTTTGTTGCGCTTACTGCAGGCATGGCGCCATCTAGCGGCGCCTGTTGCTGCCAAAAGCAAAAAATTAGTAGCAAAAAAAGAAACACAAACCAGAAACGAAAAACCGAAAAGAAAAAATATCATAAGCAACACGATTTTCATAAGCAACTCGCTGCGAAAAGCTTGCAAAGTTTTCTTAACTTTTCCTGCTGAGCAACAAAAAATTACTTCCGAAATACTTGAGGGTTGCCCAGTACAGGCACGCGCTCGTGTGTGTGTGTGTGTGTGAGGCCATTGCTGCGCGTCTGCGCATAACTTTTAACTTAGACATTCACCCCCTTTCACTAGGATTCACGACCTGACTTGGCGTTTCCTTGGCGCACCAAGTCCAAGACGTTGGCCAAGGCGCAACTTTGCAACGCTTGGCGCAATTTTTTTTCTTACTTTTGGCTGCCAGCTGCTTTTTTACATTTATGTTGCGGCACAAAGCTAACAGATGGCGCTAGCTAAAAGCTTTGCGCGACTCTAAATCTTAAGTAAACAGAATCGTTTTTTCTTGCTGTTTCTTTTTTTGTATTCATACTTATTTTTGGCAAATATTTTCATATAGATTGATAAGTGCTTGTTCGAAGAAATCGCCATTATTTTATGTGTACACACACACGTATACCCGCACACACACACACACTTGCGCTTGTATGCTTTAAGGGTAAGTCGCACACAGAGAGACGCCTCATGCTCTGTTCGAGCGTAAGGCATTTCGACCAATTATAAGTTGTGGTTAACCGCAACATTTATTCAAGAAAATGTTCAGCATATGCCTGACTGGGCGTGCGTGCGAGCGGACAGGCAATAGTCCAAGAGCAGCCGGCTGGGTTGGCTGAGCGAACTGGATTCGAGTTTGAGGTGGAATGCTGAGTGAGTTGTGTATGGATGTGGAAACTAGAAAACTGGAAACATTATTGAACTCAACAGCAAATGCGCACGAATTATGCATGTTTTTTTTTACTAGAGATATTCATTTTAAAATACATATTGTTGTAGAAAGTAGAAGAATTTAATTTAGGTTAAGTACTCAAATTCATTGCATTATCTCTTCGTTGGAATATTAATGGAATGTAAATGTAAATCTAGATTTTTGATTCAAACTACTTTTGGTTTAGCTATTTTGTATTGAATATAATGCAGAAATATTACAAAGTTAAAGAAGAATAGAAAGTTGAAATAGAAATGAACAGAATCTTAATTAAAAAAAATTAATTATAATAAAAACAAATAATAAAATGAAAAGTAAACGAACCGAATCATGCAAAAAAAATATTATTTAAAAAAATTATTAATTGAATTTAAATAAACCGAATCTTGAAGTAAAAAAAAATTGAAAAAAATAAAAAAAATTAAATATAAATGAGCAAAATCCTAAATGAAGAAAAAAAATAATCATATGTAAATCAACAGAATATTGTATTTAAATATTAAAAAAATAATAATCTTAAAAAATATGTTCGTAATAAAAAAAGATAAATTAAATATAAATTAGTAGAATCTAAAATAAAAAAATTTAAATATTTTTTGCTTATAAAAACAAATATATAAATATAAATGAATAGAATATTAAATTTAAAAAAGAGAGAGTTAATAATATAAATTAATTAATATACAAATAAGAATTAATTAACTAGAATAATATAAAGAAATAGGAATGATTCTTAATTTGTACAAAAAATAAAGATTATTATTTAAATTTAATTGTTTAATATAATTTCAAATAAATGAAAAAAAAATATTATGAAGGTGAATTTATTAAATATAACTGAGCACAAGCCTTAAGTAAACAAGAGAGAAAAGAGAGACCTAATTAAATTAATAGTTTTTTATTTAAATTGTTTCAGAAATAAATGTGAGCTGAAACACATCAAAGCAGTGACTTGGTCTAGCGCAGAGCAAAGCCTTTAAGCGCTCTTCAAAATCCCTCTTTGATCAAACTGCGAAAGTTACATGTAGTCCTATCTCATCTGTGTGTGGCATTAACATAAAAGGCGCAAGCAAGTGAGAGCAGTGCCTTGGCATGTTAAATTAATAGTTTGCGAGTTGAAACGAATCGCCTCTGTCGTCGGTGCATACAGGCAGACGCGGACGCGCACCTTAGTTTGGCAAGGTGTCCCAGCCAGCTGAACCACAGGACCAACGTTGCGACATTAGTTTAGCGTAAAATCCATTAAAAATCCATTCTAATATATGTCAGGCTAAGGCAGCGCATGCCACAGCGCATAATGAGTGACGGGCGGTCGGTCGGTGGGCGGCGGGTGGCCTCAGCTGACAGCTTAAAATAAGATACCACATACTCTTTGTGCGCTGTCTTTGCACTTTTCCCAGTTTTGCCACTTTTTCGCTTTTCCACTTTTCCACTTTACCTTTTGGCTTAAGTGCGACGATGCCATTTTTCAGCGAGCCGCAGAGAGACGCGAGCTGGGGCAGGAGCTGCCACGGGCAGGCCAAGTGGTTGCCACACTAATGAAACTACGAGATTGAGGGACGAGCATAAAGCCCAAGCAGCTTCAATGTGCTGCTGCCAAAAATTTGGCATTCTCATCAAGCAGCCCCCAGCCCAACCGCCCTCAACAGACGCAGCATGTTATAGCCGCCGCTTTTTATTGATTTCATAAAATTTTTATTAATAAACATTCGTGAAATATCCTGGCTTCAGAAAATTGAAACACTGCGGAATTTTTTAATGGAAGCAAACAGCTAGCCAAACACAAAATAATAATAAAAAAAAATAGAAGCAAACAAAAAATAATAATAAAAAGACGAAAACGAAATTCAAACCAGCAGCAACAACAATTGAGCGCAAATCAGCGTAATAAAATGTGCCAAGAAGAAGCAGCTGAAGAAGATGAAGTTGCTGCTGCTGCTGCTGCTGCTGCTGCCGGGTCTGTGGAAGCGGGAAGCGGAAGCGCCAGCAATTAAAATGGCGCTTGGCCCCGTCGGCCAAAAAGACTTCAAAAAATGCCAAAAAGTTCAAATACTAATGAATTATCCTTTATTAGGATAATGTATGATGTGGTTCTCTGAAGAGTTTGCCTCTTCACGCAGCAGCAGCAACAACAACAGCAAAGCAAACCACGTCGACAAGTCGAAAATGTTTCGCTTGCTTTTACACATACTTACAGCAGCAAGGCTCCATCAGCTGCCACAAGCCGCTTGGCCAGTGATACAAGTTACAAAAAACTCTCCCAGTTGAAGGCCAAATCAGGCCAGGAGTTAACCTGACAGTGTGTTGGCAGTTCGTTGTGTGTGGCAATGCTGATTTGTTCTTCAGTTGCTTTGCAATGTTGGTGGCGCTGCGAACTTATCTCCGCCTAGGGTTGCAGCCAGTTGCTGGCGCTGGTGGCAGGTGGCAGGAGGGCTGGATTTTGGGGCAACTGCGGCTAGGATACTGTTGGCAATTTATGAAAAGAGCCAAATTAATCAGACTAATAACGAAAACACGCCGACGAAAAGGCGGCTGGGCAAAAAAGAAATGGCTTGCAAAAGGCGAAGGCGAATGCGGAGGCGAGGGCGGTGGCGGATGCGGGCTGGGACAGGCTGGTGGGAGTGGGAGTGCGGCTGGAGAGCACTGATGAAGGCAACAACAAGCAGCAAAAACTTATGCAAAGTTTTCTTAATGAAAAGATTTACGATGGCAATACTCAAAATTAGCAAAAACTGAGGTTGTGGTAAACAATAAGCGCTGGGACGAGCTGACAGCGAGCGTGAGGGCGGAGTGGGCGTGGCCTGCTGGACTACAGTGGCTGTTGCCTGGCTGGATACTTATAAAGTTTTTACTGCCAGAGCAGACTCCACCGCCAGTGGTTGAAATAACAAACTTTATGAGAAATTTGTGGACCTTCTTGTAGTCTTTTTCTCTTATTTTTTTGTACCACTTTGTTGCTGCAAGTGCCCTGGGCAACTGGCCAGGGCTGCACTCATTTCTGTGGTCAACTGTGGGCAGTCGATGGAGCTTACTAGCCTAGCCTAGCCTAGCCAGCCCAATTAGCATTCATATTTGAACAACATTTTGTTGACCCACACCGACCGACACACACAGAAATTAGAGAGAGAGAGTGAGAGAGAAAAAAACAATCGAAAACTGAACTAAATATGAAATTAATAAACTGCATTGCTGCTATGACAATATGCAACCAGATTTTGAGGCTTAGAATTTAGCAAGCCACCGGACGCCATTGTGCACAGTCGTCGGAGCAGAGTTTATTAAAATAATTCGCATGACATCAAATCACATGACAATAAATACTGATCGGACTGGCAGTGCTCGACTAGCAGATGCCCGACACCTGCTGGCTAGCAAGGGATATTGTATAAGTCGGTATGCAGTGATATATCTTGGGGCTATGCTCAACTATATTGCTATATAATGGAGCTCTAACATTAAGGACTTCAAATATGATAAATACACTAACTATTGTCTTCGTGGATTTCAGCTGAGTGGAGCAAGCTCACATGATAGCAGGGTATTCAGATTCCATTAAATATGTTTCGATATGAAATTTGATAGATTGTAAAAGAAATGTTTAAAGTTGCATAGAGATCGATTCACAATTTCTTAACTGCTACAAATTGAATTGAATTTCTTAAAATTTTTTTGTTTGAAATCGATTCCATGGAATGCCACAAATGCCACTTCCTTTAGCCCGAAGCCAAAAACCCTTACACACGAGCCGCAGCAGCAGCAGCATAAATATATACATATATAGAGCAAAAAGAAGGGTTAAAACAATAGAAAATGTTGCCAGCGACAATGTGAACCAGAATAACGACGAGTGGTTGGGTGTTTCGAGTTGTTGGAGTTGAAGCTGAAGTCGCAGTCGGAGTCGGAGTTGGAGTTGGAGTTGGAGCACTGAAGCTTCGTAAAACAATTCTTTATGTGTATTACGCTGGGAACGTTTTTAACGGCCCGTTCAGCTGTTGTGCTATATAGTATGCTACGTTTGCTCCTGCCCCCGTCTGGCGGCTGCCCAGCCGAGCCAAATCATTATTACAACAACAATGAACTCTAAGCGCTATTGCTACACTGCTGCTGCTGCTGCTGTTTCGACTTCTGCATCTGTTTTCAGCGCCGTAAGCCGTGCGCCCCATTTGCTTGGCATTTTTCAACTGCTGCAGTCGTGCCCCAACGCCCGCCCGCCCCTTGGCTCGACGCGCCGACGAACCCAGTGCGGACATCGAATCCTTTCGTTCATAAATCAAGTCTTTGGTTTAATTAAATCTTGTGTTGGCGGTAAAAACGCTGAAAGAAAAACGAAAACGAAGAAAACAAAACAAAAATGAGTGTACTATAGCGCGGCACGACTAGCAGATACCCTTCACTGTTGCCTAGACCCAAACACATTCTCAAGAATTAAATTAACATTTGAACAAGCGAGGCTTAAAAATTAATACAATATTATTTCTTTCTATTACCCTAATCGACGGGGTATTACGCAGTCGAGCTCACGGCGGCTGCTTCCGGCCATAATGTGAGCCGAATAAGTAGAGGAAATGTGAGCCAAATATTGTACATAGCTGCAGGCGCTCATAGTCGGGCCTGAGTAAAGCAGTAACGAGAGACTGCTTGGAGAGACTGTTGGTGGAGACTGCTAGGAGAGACTGTTCGCCGTGGACGCCCTTCTTATATTTTTTTTCCAGCTCATTTCCGTTTTCTGGCTTGCCTTCTGGATCTTTAGGCTCTGCAATTGAGCGAACTTACGAACGTTAAGCAAAGACTATAGAAACTCATTGAACTGTGGCAACGGACTGTAGCTAAAAATTTGCTATATCATATACAAAAATAATTTTAAAAATTCTTAAAACAAAACTTTCAGCTGCGAGCCACAATTTTTGACACATGTTCATGTTTCACAGAAACTAAAAATCGATATTTATCAGTTTATTCATGCATCACGTAGCAGACTAACTAACTATATTTAGATGTCTTACATCTTCTACTAATAATTATATGGATTACAAAGACTTCTAAGATTTAAACTGGGCCAAATGGCTTATCTATAAATCTTTCAATATAAATTAAAATCGATATTTATCGCGCTATATAAATATGTGAAAAAGGCTAAAACTTTTGTTCTTAGCACTTTTTTTCATTATATCAATTTTCGACTATAGATTTATAATTGTACAAAAGATTCTAGACAATTGGGGATACATGAAAACATATTTGTAATCGATTAATAAAATATATACAAGAAACATTGTAATCTGACTTGATGTGATCTGGTGATATCTTGTTATGAATGGAGCTGTTGGCTAAGGAGCTAATGAATCTATTAACTTAAACTGTCCAGCTTTGAGTTATGTCTAAAGTTCGTATAGAATTTCGCTGCCCATTAAAGGCGCACGAAAGAAAATTACTATGAAATTGAATATTGTGCAGAGGCGCTAAGTGCAGGGAACGGGTTCTGCCTTTGTTGCAGAGGCAAAGTGTGAAGTAAGACGGGAAAAGGCGAGCATTTAAAGTCACGGAAATGAATGTGAGAAACCGAGCAGCGACAGCAAGTGATGAAATATAGTAAAAACCGAAAGGGAAACGTAAAATTGAATGCAGGACACGTTGCAGGATTTATGGCCAAAGAAGCAGCCGCCAAACCCAGACTAATAAACACTGAGAGCGAGAAATTAACACCAGAGAGAGAGAGTGCGAGAGAGTGCGGGAGAGTGGGAGGACAAGATACGAAACAGCAAAGTGGCTGTGCGAATTATAGGCAAATGCCAGCGTCATTTTGGCCAAATTTTACGTGATGCAATGTGCTGACGGGTTGCCAATGGGAGTTGGAGCTGGAGCTGAAGCTGAAGCTGAATTCGGATCTAGATTTGGATCTGGATTTGAACCTGGTGGTTGACTTGGCGATTCGGCCGTGCGGCAAAGGGCAAATGAAACGAAACGAAACGAAACGAAATGTAATGAAATCCTTTACCGTAAGAATTTCATGGACGTCAACACGTGCTCGCTGCTAGCCGGAGCCGTTGACAGCGCACGCCCACAGCCCGCATCGGTGGCCGCAGTCACAGCCGAATCCCCTTTTTGGCAACTTGTAACAATTTCTAATTCATATGTTGCCAAGGCAGCGCCAGGCTCGACCCGGACTCGATGATTTATGGTGGACGCACGCGAATACGAAATGAAAGGCAATGCCATGCCACGTCCTTGGACTTAGACTGCGACGGCTACAGACAGCCTCAGCTTCAGCTTCAGCTTCAGCTTCAGCTTCAGCTTCAGCTTCAGCTTCGGCTTCACTCTGTTTAATCATTCAATAGGCAATTTGTTTGACTCGCTTGCTGAACACATCGAAATGAAATGAAATGTTTTACACATTAGACGCAGGAGGCACAACTACTTGCAGTTGGGCTGGGACTGAAGCTCGACGCTGGTCATGCATCTTCAGCAACCATATTTAATATCATTTGTCTTGCCTACGGGCTCCAGTGTGCGGTTTGAACGCCCTGCCCAACACCACCAGACACCACCACCAGCCCAGCCCAGCCCAGTCCACTGTCTCATGTGTGGGGCCGAGGTCGGGTCGGGTCGTGTTGTGATTTATGATTATCAAAGTATTTGTTACCTTTATGTCCAAGTTATTTGCTCGCACATAAATCATTTCACTGACCCAACTTTGGCGCTTTGATTAATTTCTTCAATTGCTGTCGCGATTGGCGCCTGGGCAAACGTCACGCCCCCCCCGCTCAATGGCAGCCGAGCGCCTTCTGCCATGCCAAAGTGTTAACGGCGAACATAACTCACAAGCGGTCAACAGGCCACGCACAAATCAGCGAAGCAAACGCAATTGAATTTATTTTTATTATTATTATTATTTTATTATTTAGCCAATCTATTTAGGCGATATGCAAGGCAAATATATATTTATCTAAAATTTTTTTTATTATAATTTCAACACAATATAATATTGCTTATGCTGTAAAAATAATATTTAATATTTAATATCAATCAATATTATCTGTGTTTTATTTACAGTCTCAGAGCTTTGCATTAGCAGCTGTGCTTGACTTGATGGCCTATTAACTCGCTGATAGCCGGTTTTAATTAAATTTGGCTTGACCTTTTGGTTACGATTAGACTTATAACTGAACAACCTTTGTAAGCTGTTGATATTTGTATCAAAATGTTGATTTTGTTCGTTAAACTAATCAAATTACTGCTTGATGTGTTCTATAGGCTGGCAAAGTCATTGGTCCAAATGCCAAAGAATAATAATCATAAGAGAACGAATAACCAAATTCATTCTTAAACATTAATGTCATAAAATGATTCATACAACAAAGGTCATTTTATCGATATTAAAATTATATTTATTTATTTTATTATAATTTAAAATGTTGTAACTTAATAAAAAACATGTCATATATTTTAATTTTTTTTTAGCTTTATATATTTAGTCATATACTATCTATAAGATATTCTATTGAATAGCGATAAGTATTCCCACCAGTTCTTCAAAGTCATGGGGTCTGGCAGAACTCTCAATATTTGGCTAATGTGAAATTTTAAGGCCTCTATTGAGCCTAACCAAAACCTTTATAGACACATTCATTCTCGATTGGATAGTCGATATATATATTTATCACATTAGTACATTTAACGGTATACATAAAGCTTACTCGCTCAAATGGTCAATCGGCCCGTTTCGGGGCTAGGGCTGTGGCTCCGCAAGCAAAGCCTAAAAGTAAACTCAGCGCCATGAATTATATATTTGGATTTATTTGAGGCCAAGTAAAACAAATGACCCAACAATCGTCGCCGCCTTCGGAAAACGCACATTAAAAAAAGGTCGGAACAAAAAGCAAACAGAACACAATCAAGATGAGGGAATGGGAAATGAAGTGAAGAAGATGAAGAAGATGAAGAAGGCGAAGGCGAAACAGCGCAAATAAATAAACGACAAAACACAAAGCATATTAGGCTAAGCTACTTGCGATTTCCGTTACATGCCCGCCGGCCAGGGCAGCTCGCTATAAAAATCCGGAAGCTGATTAGCCTTCCGCCATTCCTTTGGCTCCCCCAAACAAACAGCAAAAAAAATGCCAGGCGAGGGGCTGAGAGCCACCCGGGCCGGGTGGTTGAGTTTTATGAGGTACAAAAATTAACAACGCCTTTGGGGTTGTCTTGAGGCGGCCAACGACGACAAAAAAGTTGCCAAGTCTCATAATCGAAATTGGTCACAGGTGGCCCCCAGCAGTTGACCCATACCATGCCCCGTCACCGCCCCGCCCTGCCCAGATCCCAGCTCCAGCTCCAGATCCGACCCCACTGTCCGACTTGACTTATTGAAATTAAATGTGCTGGCCAGCAGATAATACCCATTTAAGGCGTGTTTAGTTAAGTTGAGTTTGATTTGGGTGCTTCGAGCTGCGTCCCTCCCTTGCCATTAGTTGGCATTTACTTGAGTCCCAGTTCTGGCAGGAGCAGCCCCAGGCGGCTGATTATATGTGTCGTTTTCATTGAGCATGCCTAATATAAGCCGCGTACGCGGTAGACGGAAAAACCATGCTGCAGCGAGTTGAACGGGTCTAATCAGAAGTGCTCGACTTGGAGGTTTGAGGCATTGTTGCTTATAGGTAGCTATACATAGCATCAGAATAGTGAATCCACTTTGGCTTATGTGTCTCAAGCTTCATAAGCCTAAAAAGAAAGCCAAGCTTAAGTTGTTTTTGATACTTAAGAAGTCAACCAAAACGATCTATACTGAATACCCATTGTTGCGCTAGCTAGACTTTTCGAGTAGTCAATTCTAGGCTATTCAAGAAAATATGTTTTCTCTTTATTGTTCGTATTAAGAGCGAGCGGAATGAATGAGCGCAATCTCTTAACAAATTGAAATCTGTCTTTAGATTTGATTGCTGGTTGCAGTCTAAGTTTTATAGACATTTTTTTTATAATTAAATTAAATTATAATTAAAATATAAATCAAACTTAAATGTCATCCATAATAAACAAACTTAAGTTTTTATATATTATATTTATGTGTAGAATAAATTTATATTTCAAACAGCAACTGATCGATATTGCTTGACTTCAATTTGTCCTTGTCAGAACTTTGTGTTAAATAAATGTAAATTTAAGATACTACATTTGCTGCAACTTATTCAACTACAACTTAATTTATATATATTATTATTATATTTTGTATATTATATTATTGTTATATATTATTAAAGCAGAATGGTTACTGCAATCATATATAATAATTTGTATAAATTATAACAGCTGCTTATGTTTGCTCTTTGACAGCGCATTACCTAAGAAACTGCTAAAGCAAATCGTATACTCTATCTGAGCTACGTCTACTGCAGTGGAACTACTCTGCCTTGCCAATGGCTAGAAGAGACTAACGCAACCAAGTTCCAGTATAGACTATTTACAATTTAATAAAATATATTTCCAGACTTCAGACAATCGCTCGAAAGTGTTTTCGATAGGAACTGGAGACAGGCAAAATGGAAAATGTAGAAAAAATGTAGCTCAATAGAGCAGGAGAACTTTGGAAAATGACAGTCCAGTTTGAGAGATAGATGGACAATATACTCTGGAAGCTCGCCAGCAGACACTTTGTCCACTAAACCGGAGTGAGCCCCAGACGACAAGCTGACACCGAATGTGTCAGGGCCAGCTGAAGACGGCCTGACATGCTGGGCGCTCGACTCGACTTGACTTGACTTGACTCGCCTCGCCTGGCCTCTGTTGTAAATTTTTAATCAAATCTGTGAAGCGACAGCAGTCATTAATTTTCCATCCGTGTCCAAGATTGTGGCCATTTTTCTTTTGGGCTTTGTCACGCCCGCTTCGACTACCTTTGTCACATTTGCATGTTGGGCCAAAAGCGAAGACATGAATGACCACAAGCTTTTCAAGGCGAGCAGACACAATCCGATTTCTTATCTGCCAAAATGGACCCGAAGCTTATGGTTAAACTTTAAGTTCAAGCTGCCTTAAGGAAATTAAACTTTTTCCTGATTATTATTTACGTAATTAAGACGAAGCTAATATTAGTCGGGCTCAAATTTGATGATTTATATCAATATGAATTTGAATGGCAGCTAGCAGTTCAGGCCTAAGAGCTGCCCTCGTGGCAAGCCCTAGAGAAAAGTCATCTTAGATTGTCTTTCTAGTATCGTTAAATTAAATCTGCTTTTTAGTCTTTACTTGCTGATAGATATATCTATCTGTATGCTATCATATCTGTTTTGATTTGGATATTGAACTACTATTTTTATGAACAGCCTGACAGCAGAATCTCAGCACCGTTTAAGTGATTTTGTATATGTTTCGCGCTAATTCAGATGAAGCCCTTCTGGCCGCAACAACATTACTTAATATGGCCAAATAGTTTTGAGCCGAAGAGTGAAACATATGCCGCTGACACATGGCAGTAGTAAAGGCAATATATGAGCCAAGTAGACGTTGGGCGGCAGGCGTTAGGCGGCTGGCTGAGGCCGGCTGCTAGCCTGGATAGATGGATGATGGCATTTCGGACATTGATAAATCACATATGTGTACTTTTCTATAGAAAGCGTGGTGCTGCGCCACATGCCGCCTATCGCGGGCTATTTGAAAACGCGACGTTGCAAACAAACCAGTGTACCTCAACTAAACCTCCCGCCCGCCCACACGCTCCCTTCGGGCAACAACATTTTGCACTGCTGTCATGTGATGTGTGCTCTCGCGCGCGCACACACACACACACACACACAGCCAAATTCAACAATTTTCTGCAGCGACATCAAATTACGAACTCATTATTGTTAGCGACGACAATGGGCCTTGGCCATGGACACAGGCAGCGTCCAGGGTGCGCGGGTCCATCGTCCATTCCGGGTTCGTTGGTGCTGTTGGTGTTTGCATTGGCGCGAATTTTGCCAAAAATTCGTTAGAGTCGCGTAGCGGGGAGCGGGCGTGGGCGTGGGGTGCAGCATGTGCTATGTGTTTTGGGATATTTGTTGACGTTGATAGCGAGCTTTTGGGCGGACCAACTCGTTGCGTTTCGCTTCTTTTTTTTCCTTTTTCTATTCTGGCTTCATCTCTATTTTTATTTTTATTTTTTGCTGTTGCTGCTGCTGCTGCTGCTGCTGCTGCTGCTCTATTCTTGTTTTGTTTCGGAGCTGGGCGTGTAAAACGCATGTTGAAAACGTAACGACACCCAAAACGTACCCACATCAAACTGACCAAAATGCATGGAATGCCTATGAAAATTGTAAAGCCGTGTTCAGCCATAGCCTAGCCCCAGCCCCAGCCCAGGTCCAGCAGCTACAGCGCTGCGCTCATTAAATGACACTCACAGCAAGCGAGCCAAAAATTGCACGCTATAATGCACACGACGCGCGCGAGCTGCTCTGCGTTTCTCTGTGTGTGTGTGTGTGTGCGGGTGGGTGGCTGTTTGGTGTGGCGCTCATAAGGGGCGTGGCGTTGCATAATTTTAGTTGCGCCATCGTAGGCGCCTAGAAGCCATGCCATGGCACCCATACGACCACCAATCCCTTGCCCCCGCCCCGCTCTCGTTTCCCATAAACCTACAATTTCTATTGCTTGTCACACGCAGAACGCAGAGGGTGCTTTTGTTTTACGCAAAAGCCCCCTCGCCCCCCTCCAACACGCCCTCTTACACGCACATACCTTCTCTATTACGACTGGCTCCATGTCGTTCTGGCTGGCTGTGTGCGATCCCAAAACGAATTGATTTCAACTGAAGCAAAGTCGATTCAAAATATTTCCAATATGTTTATAAATAAACTGAATCGAGAACTTGATAAGGTTCTTACCCTATGTATGATATAATAGAGGAAACTCGAAGGGAATTGCTTAAAAAACTGCCTAAAATTTGTGCTGCATAAATACTTTTGCCTGCAGAATTTATATTTTTGTATATAAACTAAACTAATTTTAATAGTTTACCAAATGAACTTATATAAACAGCAGAATATTCTATCAGCTTTATAAAAGAAGCCTAAGCCAAAAGTAGCCATAGGAGCAGCTCTCATGCAGGTTTTAGAACTGGAATCTTGTGACTTATAGAGAAGCTTTATTCCAACTAGATATAAAACCTTAGCAGAGTAACTTCTCAATGAGTCTTAGAAAACTAGCCACAATTATCCAGCTCAAGTCTTACAACTGCAATCTTTCAATCATATATAACCTTAATTCCCACTGGACAGAGTAACTTGTTAGCATGTTAATAATCAATGAGTTTCAAGTAGCCAAAGAAACTGCTCTCATACAAGTCTGAAATCGTTTGCCTTATATAGAAGCTTCAGTAACTTGTCAATGAGTCTTAGAAGACAAGCCTTAGTTTCAGGTAGCCATAGGAACAGTTCTCATATATGTCATAGAACTGGAATCTGCTGACTTCATTCTTCATTCCAACTAGATATATAACATCTAGAGAGCGCCGCATCGCAGAGTATTTGCTGTGCGAGCTGCTGGTAGCTTGGATTTCTTCTAGTTTAGTTTTTGGCATCGAGTTTTCGTTTACGTATTTTCTCGTTTTTCGTATTTGCGAAAAACCGTGAAAATTACATGCCGCTGACGCAGCGGCGCCGTCACTCATGATGAGGCTGCTCGGTTTTTGGGTACGGCCAACCAGGCAGCCATCCGCCCACGTTCTCGGCTAGGACTCGCTGCTGCTGCTGCTGCTGCTGCACTTTTATTTTCGGTCATTTTATTCGCGACGCGCTGATACGGCACGAAGTTGTCCCTGACCGCAACATCGCATGTTGTAGGTGCGCCAATGACGCTGATTTTGTTCCTGCGCACGGGCGACACATTATTAACAGTTCCTGTGACAAAGCGCGGGCCCCAACTGCTGCTGAGAAGTGTGGGCACTGTGTGTGTGTGTGTGTGTGTGTGTGTTCGGCATGGATAACTCTTGGTATGGCCAGGCAGCTGCCCGTAACGGGAATGGCACAGCACAGCCACCTGTCATATTACGGACATCGGGTAACGGGGCACCCAGGCGACGTTGTCGTCGTCGTTGTTGTTGTTGCTGTTGCTGTTGCTGCTGTCCTTTGCCGGCTGTTTGCTGTCCAACAAAATGTTTTGTGGTTCCCATTGCCCGTTGCAAAGTTTGTGCCTCCGGCTGGTTGTTTATTTTAGATACGCAGCAACATCTCTGGGACTCATTGCCAAAATGAGTCTTTAATAGTGGAGCGCCATAGTGTAAGTGGCTCGTTGACCATATAGAAGCATCAATATCGCTAACTATCTGCAACTCAATAGCAACTAAGCTTTAAGCTGCATCATCGAATCCCATCTTAGGCATAAAGAGCTGATCTCAAATCTATCCTTTGGCATATGGAATTAATATGTCTATATATATGTTACAGTGCCACGCCCACTTTGGGTTCTGCTTCTTTATTTCTAATATGTCTGCGAGCAAGTCCCATAGGTAATCAGTGCCGGCAGAGTCTAACTATTATCATAATATTGGAATAGTTGCATGCCGCTCGAAGCGTGCCCACATATGGCCATCCGCAACGGGGCACAGGACAAGGCACGTTTCCCTGAGCATTTAATGTATCGTGTGGAAGTGATTAACAAATGGCATAGAATTAAGCTTGGCTTATGAGTTGGAACTGACAAATCGCCAGCAAAAGGTATGGCAGTGTCTGGCGATAAAATACGAAATTAACATGCTAAAGTAAATGAGGCAACAATCCCCTGTCCCACACGACATTTGGGACAAAAAGTGTAAAAACGTAAAAGGCAGAAATTAAAAATGAATAACATAAAATAAGACAGACTTGGGTAGAAAGAAAATGGAATTCTGAGTGGGAGCGGGAGTGGGAGTTGGAAGTGGAAGTGGAATTAGAATTGGAATTGGAATTGGGTTCAATGGGGTTTGAGCGACAACCGGTTGGACCCAAACATGAGCAGGGCTGTCGGAAGCAAATCAACACGTCTGGTTGGGCCACTGACTGTGTGTGTGTGTGTGTGTGTACCTGTGTGTGCGTGTGCTTCTTGGGGTTGTTTCATTTTAAATTGGTCGTCGTCGCCGTCGTCGTCTTTATGTCACCTTTGACACCGTCTGGTCATTGGCATGACGAGGCAACCAAGGCTGTCGAGCAGCTTCTTGTTGGAATTGGTTTGCTTACTATAACGCTGGCTGCTCTATGAGGTTGGGACAATGACGTCGTCCTGGCGACCATTCAGCTCCAGCGCAAGCTCACAATAATGACGGGAAGTTGGCTGGCTGAATGGCTGGCTGACTGGCAAGACCATCTTAAGAAACGATAATGACAACCTAATAAACTGTTGCCCACGACAACGGGGCACAACAGCCGGAGCTACTGGCGCTGCTTGTTACCTACAAAGCCAACTTCGTATCAGTTTGAGGTTTCAACAGCTTCCAGATGCTAGGCAAGACACACACACACACACACACACCACACACTGCTCGTACAGAGCTGAGCGAGTGTCGCTCAAGCGTTAAATAGAAAACTTTATGTCTGCTCCGTTACCTGGCAACACTTCCCTTAGCCCTGGCGACATCAATTGAAGCACCTTTTCGCCACATGCACGCCTCACACCTACACACACACGCACACCCATCGGCTGCTCATTGCAATAAGTGGGCTTTCAATTAACATAGTACCTCGTCCCTAAGCAGCCTCCCCTCGCCTTCCGCCTCCGGAAACATTCCTCAATGACACTCCACGCGTAAGCAATTTGACTTCAGGTCATTATTAACGCCTTCAGTTGGCGCCTGCCGATGCATTTGGCCACCAGCAGCAGCAGCTTCAGCTCGCACACACATCCGGCTGCCTTTGGCGCCTGCTAATTATGCCATCATTAGAGAAACACACTCAGAGACACACGCACACACGCACACACGTGCAATAAATTGAAATGTCATTGTCTCCGTTATGCGACAATTTGCGGATAGATTGCGGAGTGTGAGGCCAATGCCTCCTGCTGTTCAGTGGCCTCCCTCGCTCACACATTGTTTGCTGTTTATTATGATTCGGCTGTCAAGCTGTCTGCCTGCCTGTCTATCTGCCTGTCCGCCTGTCTGCCTGTCTGCCTGTCTGAGCAAGTGTGCATATCTTTAATTGTCAAATTTTCGCACACCAATTAAATGATTTTCCGATGTTAATTTCTGCAATTTATTGTAATTGTTTGCAATTGAAACTGCTGCTGCCCCAGCCTTAAATCGATTATACGCAAATTATGCTGATTATATGTTAAATACGTTAAATAACCTCAATTTTCGGTTCATATTTCGTGCATATTCTTATTGGCAGCGCAACGCGATGATCAGCTTTAGCCAACTCAGCAACTCAAACGCATTGAAGCCGCAAGCAACACACTGCAAATTGGCTTCTAATGCGGCTTCATAATCTTACTCAATTATGCTCCTACTTATTAGAGTTCATTATTCATGAGTATATTGGCAATATATATATTAGGAATCATTAGTAAAGATATAGCTGAATAGGTTCTACTTTTTTCAAAAGTTTGAAAATTGCAATGAAAAATCCGATTTGAATGAAATAAAATTTTGTTTAATAAAAAAAACTAATCAATTTTGATAGGAAACAGTTTCTGATCTGCAAATTTTAATTATGTTTGATTTTTATTAATTTTTTTCAGGAACATATCATCGGAATAGGACAACTATTTCAAATAATTGTCTAACTTCAGCAGCTAAGGACACGATTTTTTATGAGCAGCATTCAGCTTCGATGGGATAAACGCCAGCAAGTATGTGGCCGCCGCAACCATGACGCCATCTGCATAGAAGAAGTGACAGCAACTCCAAAAGTATTTCTCGCTTTGCATGCCATGGATATATAAGTTGTAGTCATGCAGCCTATCAAGATTACATTGGAAGGCCTGCAGCGCCTCACTCCCATCGAATATATACATCGCTGCAAATCGCAATCATATATATGACTTATGGCTTACCCAAGCCTTTTTCTAGTCTCGTCCTGTAGCAAATCTTTCTAGGTCCATCTTAAATAATTCTAACTGAGCTCACGTAATATAAAACTATTAAATCAATTCGAAAATGATCGAACCTGTGAACCAGCTTTCCAAGCGAAGTAAAGTTGTTATTCATTTATATTAAAAGTGAAAGTTCTATAAATGAATATAATAAATATTTTGCCTGCAATATATCAAAGTGAAAGAGCATTTCCCAGAGCTCAGTTGCATTAGCTGCTTTGTCATGATTATTAGACTTGGGGTTTTTTTTTTTTGGTCTCCTTGGCTAATTATGTTATTTATTTAAATCTGTCAGCGTAATTTAATATGCGCTTAGCGCTCATTTATTATGCGCCAACTTGAACAGAACCGAATGGACCAAAGTGCATGCAAATGGCCAAAGTCCTAGATCCAGCACAGAGTCCAGAGAGAGAGAGAGAGAGGTAACCATATCCGAAATACGTACGTATGTAGTCGATGCCCTTTACCGGTTGGTTAGTCTCACTGTCTTTCAGTAGCTTCGGTTGGCGTTTTTCGCTTTCAAGTTTTCCCATTAATTTGAACTTTTTATTTGCCAGCTTTCTATCTACGCCAACTGGCAAGACCCGGCTATAAATTCGAGCGGCCGGTTTAACCCCTTAATTTAGGGTTGGCTGGAGGTGGCGGGCGCAGCGCAAAAGAAATGTGAATTAATTTTCTTAAAAGCTTTTCTTGGCGGCGCTGATTATCTGACCAGCTCTGCCCCGCCTTCCTCTCTCACTTACTCACGCTTCTGTGTTTATTTTCTGTCTGATTTTCTGGGCATTTGCCAGCTACTCAAAGCCTCTGATTATTGCCCTAAGTTAATTTATATATTTCGAATTTCTTTTGCATTTTAATTGAAGTTTTATTAACGAAACTTGATACGCTACTTAAGAAACTATATACAATTTGGTTGTTTGCATTGTGCTTAAAATTTATATTTCATAAATTTTCAAATATTCTGTGATTCGTATATATTTAATTAATTTTAATAATATTTTTGGTTTTGTTTGTTTTTTTTTCTTTTGCGCAAAAAAAATTGTATTTCCTTATCGACTTAACGCATATTTGCAATATTTATGGAGCATAATACATATGTTCAATTTCTCAATTTACACAGATTGGTAACTCTCTATATATATATATATATATATATATATATGTGTGTGTGTGTATTATAATAATTACCCAAAACCTCGTTCATACGCCCAGTCCCCAGCCGCACCTAAGTACAGTATTTGCGTTTAGTTCGGGCAATGCTAATTAGTTTAAATTCGATATGTGATCCGGCTTAATCTAGAGTTCTAAAAAAAAAATAATAACTACAATAAATTATACACACTGTGCGAGGATCGATCAAAGAGTTGTGAAGAGCAAAAGAAAAACACTTGAAACATCGGCTTTGGGCAAGAGCTTCTACTCTAATAAAGACTCTTGTTCAAATCGAAATGAAATTTGGTTGATAAAATTTCGACGTGCAAAGAAAACTCTCTGATATGAAATGCTCGTTTGCTCGTTGCGCTAATGCTGATTGAGTAACCCTCGCACGCTGCACGCGATATGACCTAAATTCACAATGCTCATGCCATGCCAGCCTACGGCTGCGCCCGCTGCCTCTGTCCTTGTCCCGCCAGGCAAGTGCCCAGCAAGGCGGCCGCCAGTCGCTAGTACGGACGCCAGACGTCCGTTGTCGGCTTGGGAGTGCGCGTGCGTATTGGTCCGCCCGCGCCGCTGGAGCCGCTGGCCGATCGCGATGTGGTGCTGACATCGTCCAGATCGATTGTCTCCACGGGCGAGGGCGAACGGCGCGACGAGCTAACTGGCGGCGAGGCATTCGGATTGGCATTCTCCGCATCCGGCGGATTGTGCGTGATCAGTGTGACGCAGCGCTTGATGAGATTGACGCCGTCGGCATCAGCACCAGCCGCTGGTAATACTGATGGCTCATGTTGCTGCTGCTGCTGCTGCTGCGGCTGCTGTTGCTGCTGTGGAGCGGAACTAGCAGCTGCAGCGGCCGCTGCGCTACGTAGCCAAGGCAGTTCGCTATAGCTGCCATAGAGCTGGGTGTAGAGCCACTGGCTCGACTGCGGCAGCAGCGGGCTCTGCAGGAAGAGCTGCGCCGCCAGCGCCGGATTGAAGCTGTGCGCCGTTGGCGCAAAGTGACCCGCACCCGCTGCAGCAAAGCCGCCAAAGAGTTCGCTTGGATTCTTGCTGCGCTGGATGAGAGCAGTGAAGGCGCCACCGCCGCCACCACCAGGTGCTGGCTCCACAAGCGTAGCCACGCTGCTGGCATCGGCGCTGAGCAGCGTTGGACTGCGACTTCGTCCCGCCTCCGGATCCGGTTCCTCCTCATCGTGCGTCAGCGAGCTGATGCTCTTGCGCGGCGATCCCGTCACCGAGATGCTGTCGCTCTCGAAGCCTGCATCGATGTTGCTGCTGCTGTTGTTGTTGTTATTGTCGTGATGCTGCATGCTGCTGAGCATGAGCGGCGGCGAGCTGCCCGCACTAGCATTGCAAGCCGGCGGCTGCACGAAGGCGCTCAGCGTGGCACTCGTCGTGGTCGTCGGCGAACCCTCCGGGCTGGTGGTGCTATGCGCCGCGCCCACTGTCGCCAACTGCTGCTGATTGTCTACCGAGCCGAGGCGGAGAAACAACAGTTATTAAAATGCACAAGCTGATGGAAATAATTGACTAATTACCGCTCAGACCACGCAGACCGCTAGTCGCAGTGCCCGGGAACGTGGCTCCATGGTGGTGCGCGAAGAAGGGGCCAGCAGGAAAGCCCGGACGTGCGCCCAGCGCCATATGAGCTCGCCAATCGGGCGCATGCAAATGACTGTGCATCCCAACCAAATGGTGTGCGAATCCTGTAAAGAAGATGAAGTCGAAATCAATTAAATGAGACGAAGATTTTCGCCCAGTTGCTGCTAGGCTTAGCCTGTGTGTAGTCAAGCTTGGCTCATCGAAAACTATTTGTCTTCAAATGAAACTATAGAAACTACTATCATGTGAGGCAAAGATATATTTTATACTGTTTCGTCTAATTTGATGCTACTTAATTAATTAATTTAATTAATTTTTCATAAATATTTTGGGAAATGTTTTATAAGCTGAAATATTAATGTCTTTCAATTTTTTGTCTAATAAAACTTATTTTGATGATATTAAAAATATATTGCCCTACTTTATGAGCATTTCAACTTATGTAACTTAAAAAAAAAAGCCTTTACTTCACACCATTCGAATGGTGAACAGAAAACTATAAGAAATTCTATATGAAAGTAATTGTAAGAAATTATATATATTATAATTAGATAATATATTTAGTAATATATACATAATATCAAGAAGAAGATCGAAGCATGACACTCATAGGCAAAGTCGAGCTCGATTCAAACTCTTAGTGACTTGCTCGCTTATAGCCCACTGCATAAAGTCTATTAGCCAATTTGAACTCATTAACTGGCAATGAGAAGTTGTAAGAAAATTAATTTTGCTTTATATTTAATTAATAGTTATAATAATTATTTATACACACATCAAAGTCTAAGAAGCACAGACTGAAAGTTTTTGTCTGTAAGTTCTCTTATATCCAACGCAGACTAATACTGAAAATTTCAAACTCTCATATGTTGCCTCTCCATGCAATTCTCATATGTGTAAGTAAGGTTAAGATTGATTTCTATGCCTAAAGAAGGTTTATGAGAAAATACTTGAAAGTTGCTGAGCACTAGAGTTCCTGGCTTTATGACTTGTGTATGCCAAGTCACTGTCGCTTTTAATGCAAAGCAAACTTGAAATCACAATAAACTTGGACAATATGAAATTAGTAGAAATACTATTTAATGTTTGTAGCAATAAAATTGCAAAAGTTCAAGACTTGACCAAAATATGAGTTCACGTTCAAGTCGAAGCGCAAGAGCGCTGGCAAGTCCAATGCCAAGCACAAAACCGAAGCCCGTCCGACCACATATAGCCCACTGTGCAAGACCAAAAACGTTGCCGCACATTTTGGTCGCTGCAAAACAACATTGGGCAAGATTACCGCCCACCAGCAGCAACGTCCCCCACACTGTCCCTGGGCCGTACATGTGATCAACAAGCCGCCATATTGCTGCTTATGTAAATGCATCTCGACCAGCAGACTGTGCTGAATGTGCACGCCCAATGAGAGTTGCACGGCGAGGCAGGACATGCGGACAGACTGAGGCAGCGCTGGATGCTACCTGGGCGAATCTGGCATGCCAGAAGGAGAGCCCAGAGCCAGAGCCAGAGCCAGAGCCAGAGCCAAAGCCAGTTAAAGCCAGCCAAAGCAACGAAGCGAGCTGAAGGTAAACTCCTAAATAAATTCATTAAAATTATCCCAGTCGACAATGTCGTTGCACCGTCTGGACGGCCTCTCTACCGAGCGACGCGTCGTCTCGACCCTTATGGTCCAACTCCTACGGCGTTGTCGCTAT
Source organism: Drosophila hydei (assembly GCF_003285905.1). NCBI lineage: Eukaryota > Metazoa > Arthropoda > Insecta > Diptera > Drosophilidae > Drosophila > Drosophila hydei. The sequence continues at coordinate 66,275 of NW_022045685.1, read as the reverse complement.
CAAGTGGCAGCCCACATTTGCGGGCTAGTGAAGGAAGCTGCTCTGGCTGCAAGCCATTGGGTCTACTGTTGATTGGAGTAAGAGTCGGCAGAGAGGTAAGGAGTGGGTGGCAGAGAGGCGAGGGGCATGTTGCTGCTGCCAAACAGGCTCAAATACCAGGCCGCAGTCGCACATAGTACGCGGTCGACGGCGACGCTGACTGAAGATGCTGCTCTAAGCAAAGCACAGTTGACTCATTGTCATCTGTGTGTGTGTATGTATATATATGTATATATATATATATATATATATATATATATGTGTGTGTGTGCGTGTGTGTGTGTGAGTAAGTCGCACTTAAGAAAACGCCAAGGCAACAAACATTGAGAAAATCTCGTCTTGCTAAGCTCCTCTCGCTTCTGCTCGCATAGTCGAAGACGAAGACCACAACACACACACGCATATACACACACACAGACACACATACGCCGCCCACATGCGCGCTCTCAATTGCAATCGCTTTGGCTCTCTCCGTCTCTTTCTGCCACTGCCAGCAGGAGTGCCTGTCGTAGTCTGGTTTGGCTGTCTTTGTCCCGCTCTGTCGCACTTGAGGCCAAATACTTGGCCAAGTTTTGCCAAAGTTTGCAACCAAAATTTCACCGAAAATGTGACACCAACAACCCACCAACGAACCAACCAGACCAACCAGTCAGACAGGGACAGGACCGAGCACAGGAATGAGAATGGGCGCACAGAGTCGGAGACGGAGACTGAGACTGGGCTTGAGACTGGGACTGAGACTGAGACCAGCAACCATCCAAGACGCGGCACATTCATAGACACAACACGACTAGCGCTATATTTGCTCTGGCGCATTACTTGATTGGCATGCTGCGTTATCCTTATCTTCTGGCATACTTTCAGCTACAACTACTTCATGAACTACACAACAAGTTGAAGTTGATTCAAAATCACATATGACACTTGATACCGCTCCTAAGTACAAGTGCTTCTAAGTAGGTCAAACAACTGTGATGCTGCAGCGTCTGTCTGAGATCTTGAAAACTTGATTTGTTTTTTTTTCTCGTTTTTTTTTACAGCCGACAACGCAGCTCACAATAGTTGAAGTTCTTGTTCAGTCGACGAAACGATTTTTGATTAATTCATTTCGTAATTGTATCGCTTTGTGAATGAGCTTAGGAATTTCAAATTACTTTGAAATTACTAATTTGATTATTATAAATTTTATTTGAAGGAAATACTAACTAAATCGCTTTGTTTCTAGATGATTGGAAATGATTAAATTAAAAAAAATTTAATCTAATTTATTTTAATTTTATTCTATTTGTTATATTATTGTTTTATAAAATTTATTTTTTATATATGAAAAATATATATATTTAAATCTTATATATTATTTTAGGAATAAACTCAAAAATAAAATCAAATAAAAATTTGTTTTTAAGATATTTAGGAATTTTACTATTTTTTTAGTAAAAAGTTAGAACTTTTCAAAAGTGTTATACAAGCTAGAAATTAAATTAAGTTGGGATCTTATATATATATATATATATATATATCCAAAGATCCCAACTTAATTTAATTTCTAGCTTATATAACACTTTTGAAAAGTTCTAACTTTTTACTAAAAAAATATATAATAATTATAAACTTTAGTTATATTAATGAAAAATGTATATATATATATATATAGGTAGATATATATCTATATATGTCTATATCCACCATCATTACATTTTTCATTAATATAACTTAAGTTTATAAATATATAGATATATTTCTATATGCAGTTTCAACAATTTGATCATATATACATTCGCCTAATCCATTCCTCATCAAAAAATTTTAATTTTTCATTTTTAATTTAAACTCTGAATAAATATAATATTTAAGCTACTTGTATATTGAAAGCTTTCAGCATGTGGCATAAATGTTCGCTAGCTTCTTCTTCTTTCTGTTCATCTTTCATAGCCGCACATGCATTAGCACTCATTATAGTATTTATTTTAGTTTTATATCATTAGAAAGTTGTGAATGTGTCCATGCCATTAGCAAGCTCTGTGCACCAACTGGTCCTTTTTATGTTAATATATACATATACATACATATATATATATATATATATGTATGTGTATAGTGAGATAAAACTATTTAGGTATATGGCGCCAGCTATGTACATCGCCAGTTGGGGTATATGGTGGGGGCCATATTTGTTGGATTTTAGTTGTGTCACACAAAATGGCAGCAGTAACAGCCCACAAAACTGCGACGATCACAAGCACTCGAACACACACACACACAGACACGCCCACGCTCTCGAGAATTATTTGAAGCTGGCAGCGGCACCCGACGGTAAAGCAGCGACGGCGACGACGACGGCGACAGCGACGGCGACGGCGACGGCAACGACGATGGCGACGACGACGACGATGAAGACTTCGATGCGGCGGATGCGGCGGCAGACATTGAGCAAATTGTGTTTCCATATAATATAACATCACGTCGATTTTGGTAACCCAGACTATATGAATGTGTGTCAATGTGTGTGTGTGGGTATGTGTGTATGTGTTTGCGGGCAGTGGCCAAGCCCCCACACACAGACACACACACACAGACACACACACACATATGTGCAAAGAGAGAGAGACCGCATGAAGGCATACCAAGGATGGCGACAGTGAAACCCCATAACAAAAACCTAAATATGCGGTCCTGTAAGGAAACCCTATGTGCGATAAAGGGTTAGCCGCGCTTGGTGTCAGTTTGGGGTCGGGCTTTCTTCGGCACGCCACGTAACGGTATTCGTCGGAGTCGGGCGTTCTCGTCTGGGCCGGTGGGCTAGGTGGGCGCCCAGCCTGTTGACGTTTGCTGGGTTCTGGTGCGATGGCATCCATAGCCCAGCCCCCATACATGAGTGAGCGTGTTCTCTATATGTATGTTTTCGTATGTCTGTGTCTGTGTAGCGGGGCATAACGCGGTGCTATTGGTGCGCCACAAAAAGCTTTCATGCGTCCAACTTCCCACGCTTTTTTTGTTTTTGTTTTCGTTTTCGTTTTTGTTTTGTTTTTTTTTTTTTATTTGTTTTTTGTATCTCTGGGCACCACATTGCGGCCTGAGTCGGCAGATGGGGCATGGAGAAATGCGTCTGAAATTTCATTGCAGCTTATGTGTGAACGAGTGCGAGTGCGAGTGCGGGGATTAAGGTCGCAAATCTATTTTACATAAAAGTGGCAGAGGTCGAGCAATCTAATGCTGTAATCTGTAAAAGGCATATATGGATCTATTGGCATTCCAACGGTTGCTAAATCATTTTCCATTGCCTGGAATCGAAAGGCTTTGCCGTGAAACGCACTTGCCGTCGGCCAATACAGCGCTTCTGTTTTTCCGACGGCATTTCCACTCGACGCAAGCGTTTGCCGCATGAAGCGCAACGCCCCCAACCCCCACCCAATCAACGAGCCCACAACGAAAACGAAAGGCGCTCGAGTAAAGCAGCAAAAAAAAAATAGAGAGAGAGAGCAGAAAAAAGAAAAAGGGAAAAGGGAAAAGAAATAAGCTCAACAGCGCGCAACAATTTCTCACCACAAGACAGCGACTTGGAAAAAACGCGTAGAAGTCGTCGTAGCCTAAGCAAGTTGCCTTCTAACTCACCACAACGTGTGGTGGGTGGCTGCCCGGTGGCGTGGTAAGCAACAACCCCACACTCACACACACACACACACACTCAGAGGCGTTTTGAGCAAACCAACGAATCAGGGGAAATCGCTAAAGTACATGGCTCGCCAAATCACTCGACTCAATTTCACCAGTCGCTGGAATTGCACTCAGAGAGAGAAGGCGACTGCGAAAGCGAGAGCGAGCGTTGAGCGTTGAGCGCTGAGCGCTGAGTCGTTGAGCGCTGAGTCGTTGAGTCGCTCACAGTTGACGCCTGCGCCAACAGTTGTTGCTGTTGACGTCGGCGACAGCGACAGCGGCAGCAGCGGCCGCCGCAGCAGCAGCAGCGCCAACATTGAGCAACGAGCAACGAGCACTTCTGTTGCCTACTTTTCAGCGTGGACGCCGCTCCAAATGCTCCAAATGCTGGTTACTTTGGTGCGCACTTTGCGGTAAATGTCCTTTTTTTAAATTCGCATTTTCCCTTTGTTGTTGTTGTCTTCTTTGCTTTTTTTAATATTATTGGGCAATCAGCAAAAGTGGCTGCAGTCAGAGGCAGAGCGAATTAAAAACAAAACCCAAAGCGAGCTTAAACTACATCTTTAAGTTCACAATAGTAATAATGATGATGATAAAGCTCTGACGAGTGTGTGTGTGTGTGTGTGTGTGTGTGTGGCAACAGCTGTAGCTGTAGTTGTCTAGCTTCTAGCGTATAAACTCAGCTCTCACAGAATTTTCAAGCGCCTGACTTAAGCCTGAGTAGCTTAGCTTAGTCTTAAGACCTTAGTTTACAATAAATATCAGCTATAAGTAATTGCCACAGCATTTGTTAAGCTGCTTCTAACATTTTACTAAACTGATGTGCTGTAAATCGTAATGCTTATGCATTTAACTTTGATAATATTTAAAACTTTAAATTTTGTTATTCAAATAAGTTGATGCGTCTGGATATTCCAAGTCTGTCTTTCAAATTAAGTATATTTTAAAATTTTTAAATTTAGATTCAGTTTCAAAAACAAATTTTCACAGATTTTATTCAAAGCTCAACACTAATCAGTGGCAAATCTTTTTAAATATAACAATTATTTTTAATATAATTTAATTTAATCAGTCGCAAATCTTTTTAAATCTTTAAATAATTTTTAATTTAAATATTTATTATATATTTTTTATTATATATCATTATTATCATTATATTACCATTGTATTTAATTAATTTAATTATATTAAAAATGTCAATTAATATGTTTTATATATATTTATATATAATATAAAATATTTTATTTCAAGTTGCAAATTATTTAGCTGCTTTTAGCAGACGTTAAAAAAAAGGTTTGCTAAAATTTTAATAAATAATAATATTTTTTAAAATATGTATAAAAAACTTGAGTGCAATCGAGAGGCATTAATCGATAGACGTGCATATCGTTATCATACAATCAAATCTCTGATTAGCACTCAGAAAGGTAATTTCTCATTTTGAAATATTCAAAGAGTTAATTCAGAATAAAAATTACGCTTAAAATGCTTATCTATTTGCCTTTTTCTGTCGCTAGTTATTGATATTGTAGCTCCCACTCTCTTGGCACCCATAGCTGATGCTGGCAATTTGTAAAATCGTTTCACTTAATAAAGACATTGAACCAGCTGTGCCTGCCAAGCAGAAGGCAGATGGCAGAACGAGTCCAATTCTATTTAAGCACCGCCACAGGTGAGCTCAGCTCGCCTGCCGCTGCCTTTCTCGGCTGGGTCTTGATCAATTTCTCAGGCAGTTGTTGTTGTCAAGTGCCTGTCATATCAGTATTTACACGAACGACTTTGCCGTTGCCTTGCAAATTGTTTTGGCAAATTTGCTGATATTTCGTAAGGCATGACAAAGAGCTTAAAAAGACCCCAATTTCAATTGGCAAACCCAAAGCCGAAGCATTTTGCCACCCCAGTCCAGGCCCCCGACTCTGTCGCTGACTCCTCCGCACGCACAATACGCACAAATTTACCGTTACACAAGTGTTGTCAACACATGCGAGTGGTGCTGGTGGTTGGGGAATTGGCGGGGTTGGCGTAACACACATTCCAGTCTGCCCACCCACACCCACGCACACACATCGGCCATGTGCGTAACAGGCCGCAAGTTATTACCAAAAAAAAAAGGAACCAAGGAATGAAAAAACGTAGCATACTTTTTGGGGCGCGGCAAAAAGAAATTGCAAAGCGGCGGCAACTTCGGAGTTGTTGGCATTTGGCAAACATATTTTCGCAAATGTTATAAATAATTTTAAATGCACACCTTGGCCCCTGCCGCCCGACCGACTGTGTCGAGTGTCGAGTGTCGAGTCGAGCCGTGCCACATGTCAAGCAGCGGGGTCACGATACAGGGGTCAGGGCATCAGCAGCTTTCCGCAATAGCCACGACCCTTGGCGTATTAGTGTCGCATTGACACGTAAATTGACATGAAATTGAATCAATGCTGTAATATGTCCTTGGGGGGCAACGACACGCACACACTCGCACACACACGTACACCACGACAGCCCACAGCCCTCACAGTCAGGGCCACGGACAAGCAAGGACGATGACTTTAAAATTTCCTTTTTGCCAGCCAAATTGAGCTGTAGGCCTTCCCCACGGACTTCCCAGCCTCACAGTGACTGTGCAAATTTGTCTGTCTGTCTGCATGTTTGATTATTTGTACTAAATCATTTCATTTTTGCACAGCAAGAGCTGGGCGCTGAGTCTATCAAGTTGTTTAAAGATATAATGCTTAACCCTTTTCGGAACATCTACATACAATTATATATTACTTCAAGCATCCAAAAGGGAAACGAACGGAAAAAAGAGAAAGCAGCGAATGCAAATCGTCGATATATGTTAGGGAAAATATTGAATACCCTTGCAGGCATTTGCATATATAAACAAGTAAGAAAGCTCTAGTCGGGGTGCCCGACTAGGAGATACCCTGATCCCAGTCCTTTGAGTTTTGTAATATTTTCCGTAGTTTGTATCGAGTATTAAAAAAAAAAAAGAAAACAAAAATCGACATTGCGAGACCAGGTTTCGAACCCGGATTATTTGTGCAACGTGCACAAACTCTACCAACACCGCCACTTCATAACTAAAAAAAAAAATAAAACAATAAAAAACGTTTCATCTCCACTGGTCTCGAACCCGGACCAAGCTGCATACAAGCGGCGCCTCTACCAACGCATCCACTTCCCTCTTTGCGTGAGCTGTTGCAAATTTGAACATAAGTAGCAGCTAATAATTCAGCACAATTCAATCGCAATTGCAATTCTTGGAATAGAAAAGAATAGGAAAAATGCGTGCGCGTGGCGCTGCTGACATGTGCTTTTGCAAATTGGCCAAACGTTTTGTTTAATAACTTCTGTTTTACTTAATGGATTTTAATGAAATTTTCAGCATTTGATCTACATATCCTATTGGCTTGGTTGAGATGCAAACGCCTTGACATAATGGCCCTAGTTCCAACTAAACTTAAATTCTAAGAATTTGGGGGAATTTGGAGCCGGTATCCAAAATCCAACAAAAATCAAAATTGCATAAAATATGCATTAGACTAAATTCAAAATTTGGAGGCTCTAGCTCTTAAGACGTTCGAGATATAATTTATTTACTGCATTTCAATAATGTTTTTATTCGATAACAATTAAATGCGAATAGTTATCGAATATTTGAAACAAACTTGACCTGCGCGTGCTATACACGGACCTACAAAAAAATTTCAAGTCTCTAGCTCTTATAGATGCTGAGATCCACGCGTTCACACATACGGACAGACGGACAGACGGACAGACGGACAGACAGACAGACGGACAGGGCTCAATCGACTCGGCTTGTCGTCCTGATCAAGAATATATATACTTTATGGGGTCTGCCACGCCTCCTTCTGCCTGTTACATACATTTGCACAAAACCATTATACCCTGATTTCCCATTTTTAATGGGATCAGGGTATAAAAATATATACATCTATATACATGTATTATATATATGCAATATAGTTATACGATGCTGCTCAGCTTTGTCAAACTTTATTGGAATTTTTAGATATTTTTAATATTTTATAGTTGAGCTCAACTGATGAAAGATTAGCCAAGCTGTGAAAGTTATATAAATCTACGAAATTCGTGCTGTCTATAGATGCCTTGATCAAGGTTTCTTTGACGAAGCAGAGCAAGAATATATATATATATATATATATATATATATATATCTAGTGAGATATTCGATATTTGAATTCAATTTGAAATACACAAAAATTTTTATTAATATAGAATATTTTTTATACTGCAATCTAGCCAGTAATATTGGTAGAAAAAGTAAACAATTTCAATGAAAAACTTTTTTGATTTGTTAGTTGCTCAAAATTTCTAATCAACGAATCTCATTTCTTACATTCAATTTTAAACTGTTATTTAAGAAGCTTGCAGCTTTAAGTTGGCACAGTTTTTTTTCTGACAACCCATTTAATTTTTAATTTAATTTGATTTGACATTTCATTATGGATAGATTTCCATCAGAGCAATGCTTGCAATTTGCTGAAATTGTTTGTCATAATAATAATGGTTTTGTTCATCAATTTTATGGCGTAAACAATGATGAAGCTCTTTTTGGTTAAATGGGTGAAAATATGTAAAATACAAGAAATAACAAAATTATATTTATACATTAATGTCATACAATTTTTTCAATAAATTCGAACTCATTGATATTACAAATATTTTTAATTAGTTTACTCTAATTTGAATTTCTCTAACTCTAATAGTATATAATTTTAAGCACGTCAAGATGTTATCAAAAATGTAAATACGAAAAGCAGATGAGGCGCATAGATAAAAGATTTAGACGCTTAGCTTTAAGCATCAGCTGCTCTAGTAGAGTGCGCTAATACAGGCTCATAGGCCTAATGCCCCAAGTGACTATATAAACAAGCAAAAAAAAGGAACTCCTATGTGTGTGTGTGTGTGTGTAATGATGTGCGTGGTGCGCACTTTGATCTTTGCCTTTGCCTTTTGCATTGCCTTTGACGTGCTGCCTCGCACAAGGTCCTGCCAGGCAAACAACACAAAACGGCTGACGGCAAAAGGGTTTTAAATAAATACGCTTGCCCAAAATTTTAAATATATATAAATATATATATATGTCCTGTAAATATATATATATTTATATATATATATATATATGTATATGTACATTCACACACATATATGTGAGCTACTTGTTAGTGCGGGCCTCAAGACAATGAGCTGAAAAATGATTTCAAGTTGAAAATTAATTTAAAACATTAGCACCCGCACACACATACACATATACACATGCAGAGTCTGTGTGTAATTATGCACACATGTGTCTACTTTCAGATGGGTTTTATGACATAAATTACATCAAGCACAAAATTTTAATATAATTTTCACTAAAAACGCGAACGCGAAACTTTTTTAGTTGCTTCTGCTGCTGTAGCTGCTGAAGGCAACTTCAAAAGGCTTGCCAGCGCGTGCACACACACACACACGCACACACATGCACACACACATAAGCGCGCGCGGCGTAGAGGGCGCGCGTGTATGAAACAGGATATCCGTTGCGGAAGTTACAAATTTTCCACTTTCCACACACTCGTGACGTGGCCCCCGGGCACCTTGCACTCTGGCAACGAGCGAGCTGGGTTGGCGAGGCGGGTTGGGGCTGGGCTAGAGGCGTGGCACTAATGTGCCCTGCTTACGACGCCATTTAATATTTATTCCGTTCCATCAAGAAAAGCACTTGGCTTCGCTTTTTCCCAGCCAGCTCAACTATTTTGCTGGCAGCAGGCACCAGCGTCGAGTCCTTTTAATCATTTGGCAAACTTTCTGTGACACGCAGCACTCCAGTGTCAACTACATTTTGTGTATGCCAAAACTACACACACACGCACGCACACACACATGGCTAGTGCCTTTTAGTTTTTAATGTAATTTTGAGACACTTTTTTGCTGCTGTGTCACTTTGCAGTTTCGGTTCGCAAGTGCAAAAAACTTTTGGGGCGTCAAAGTTTTCCAAAAAAAAAACCAAATAAATAAGAACAAAAAAAAAATCATCTGCTCCAGCTTGTATCGAAACATTCTTCAACAAAACTAAACTCATTTCGAAACTAACATAAAACAGTAAGAAAATCAACAACAAAAACATTTATAATATGTTGCTGATGTTCAATTGTTGACATTTTAGTTATAACAAAAGAAATCAAAAAGGTAAATAATATTAATATGAGAATTTATGGGCAAAATAATTAAGCTTGGGTCTTATTTTCTATACTCAAAAATAAATTAAATAAATGTAATACCTTAATGTAAATAAGTTTTTAAAAATGTGAAAGCTTTATTTTCAGAATTTATTGTAAAAAAATTTATAAAGGTGCAAAAAATTTTATTAGAACAATTTATATATTAAAATGTTTATTGATATGTTATATGTTATTTATATGTTAAAATGTTTATTATTGCAGTTTATTGATTAAGTTTTTAATTTATAAAAATAGTTTTTAAAATAATAATAAGTTAAAAAAATTATTGAAATTATTGATATTTTTTATGATTGACTTAAATAATTATTCAATTTATATATATTTTTTTTAGAAGTTCAAGTTTATTAGTTGTTAGTTTTTATTTGAATACTGCAGCTCGACAGCTCTCATAGCTTATAGATTGCCTATACTGTGTGTATATAGTAGAGAATATAGATAGAGTCGCGCTTAGAGCAAATTGTGTAAACTCAATGCAAACAAAAAAGTGGAAAAGATTTTCTTAAATTTCTTAAACTGCCTTAAAGCTACTCGAAAAGTCTTGGTTGCTCAACAGCTGTTGAATTGTATAATTAAATACTTCAATTATGTTTGGAATGTAAGCTAAAAGTCGAAAGTCGCAGAAGTTTTGTTTCATAACGAATCAAGCTGCAGCTGCAGCTACAGCCAACTACTCTCTGACCACTCTAAATGCCAAAGACAATTATTAAATGCATCAACAAAAAATATTTAAATATTTAAAAAATGCGTTTGGCAAAGCAAATATAAATTTTAGTTTCTGCCCTTTGAAAACTTTGCTGAAAACTTAATATTGCAAGTGCTGAAAGCCAAGATTCCAATTGGCTTAGTTAATAAGAAGCTGAGACAAAAGAGAAAGTGATAGAAGCAGCGGCAACAGGCAACCGACAGCAGACAGCAGACAACAGCCAAGAGACAAATGAACGATGATAGCGACGGCTGTGGCGGTGGTGGTTGCACCACCTAGCGAGGCATTCACCCACTTGTCGCCTCATAAATTTCATAGCGAAATTGTTAAATTTTAATAAAATCAAAGCGTATCAAACGGGATTTGTTTACCAGGCGACGATTTCGATGTCGCTGTCGATGCCGACGGCGACAGCAGCGACTTTTCGCAGTCTTCGGCATTGTCCTTGCCGACGTTATCCTTGTTCGCAGTCTGGTTATATCGCGTGTTTATTGTTGCAACAGTCGCGACGAGCGCTTTAAAATAATTTAAGTCTACGCCTGCTGCTGCCGCTCCGAGGGCGACTACTATTGTTAAGGGTTGGCTGAGGGGAGGTGGCGCGTGCTGATGGCTCGGGGGTTGCTGCTCAAAGCTGCTCATCTTCGAATTGTGCGAGTCGAAGTTGGCGCCGCTGCCGTTTTGTGACTCGTTAAAGGATTAAAATCATTTTAATGGATTTTTCAAGCTGTTGTTTTGTTATATAATTGTCGCCTCTATTCTCTGCCTAGGTCTGCCTGTGTGTGCGCATTATGGGCGCATAAATAGGGCAAACAGATGCATTGGGGTTTAACAAAAGGGCAACGCGAATCTGTTTGCACGCCTGTCGCAAGGCCCCGGCGCCTGACTGAACACGCATTTGTCATCGTCCGTATGCTAATGTCCTTCGACTGTTAATGATAGCTGGCATCCCGCTCTGAGCTACAAATGTAACGCGCAGGCACAGCATCAAACACTGACGAGCGCCGTTTCCACTGGAGAAAACTGGTTATGAAAAAAAAACTTTTAACCTCAAAAGGACACAGTCTTTGTTGGCAGTTGTCACAGTTAATAATATTGTTACCACTCTATAGTTTTTATAGGCATAATTGATTAAGTGGATAGTCTTAAAGTTAGTTTAATTAAATTAATTAAAGTCAAGTAAATAGTAACGCCTATAGGTGTGGTCTTTTTAGAGTTGTACAAGTTGAAGTCAACATAAAGTAATGAAATTTATTTTTAATATTTATGATATGGTATTTAGTATATATTAAGTCTTATGACATTAATGTTTCAATATGATTTTGAATTAATTTGAAACATTTATTTGTACAATCACTAAAATCATGAACATTATCAGTTTTGAAAACAATGACTCCCCCAGCCCACACTAATTTTCTGTGGATGTAATGTCGTTTCGACATAAGCTTGAGAGGTGAACTCACTTTAAATGAGACAGTTCTGCTTATTTCCGTACCCATTCAACCAGAGTGAGCTTCGACATTATAATCGCCATAAAATGGACGAAGTGCACAATAAGTTTGCCAACATTTTGAAGCAACTGGCAACTGGCAACAGTTTGCAATCGTTGATCTGTTACAAGTTAATTCATAATAAAATGACAAACTAAACTCAACAAAATGTAACTGAAATCTTTTAAGCGAGCTATCAATTTAAGCTGTGCCGCTAACTTAAAGCTGTAGTACTTAAAAAAAAATACTTTATTATAAAGTTAAAAAACTAGGAATATAATATTCGAGTGCGACTTGAAGTCTTAAGGCGTCAAGTTTTCTTTCATTTTTTCAGCAAAGCTTAGTCTGATAAAATCTTTATAAATTTATTAAGTTCTCAAGTCCCCAATGAGTTTTAGTCCATGCCTATACCTTGAGCTCTTAATTTCCTTCCATTCAAATACATAGAAATCTAGTTGCCCTTCATAAAGTGGATCTCGGCGAGTTAACTACAAGCCGCTTGAGCCATTTATTGGCATATGACTTGGGTAACTCAGGTATACCTAATTGCCCGTCATCAGTTAAATTTCGAGATAAGGTAATTTAAGCCTCTTTCAGTGAAAAATTGCCGTAGCCCCGGGCAGCTCGCTGCCTGTTTAACCCTTATAATAGACATGATTATAAACAAATGATTAGAGCTCATCGTGTCTATCCACTGCGTAACGACATCAATACCTGGCCTAACGAGCAGCGCGGCGCTTGGGGCAATGGGATTTTCGAGGGAAGCGGCTTACATACCTGGCAACTTAAAGGGTAATCCAGCCATAAGTGGATCCGGGCCAAAACGCTGTGGTCCAAATGCGAACGGATGAAAGCCCTGATGACGCACCTTGGAGCGTGGCTCACGTGGCCCATCCACAGTTACCTTGATGGCCTTCGTATAGGTGGCGATCTGTATGGGATTCGTTGAGATGACAATTGTCAGCGTAAAGCTCTTGCCTTAAAAAGACCAACAAAGAGAGGGAGAAAGAGAGATTAAGTAAGTGATTTGGGTATAAGGTAAGATTTAAGGCTAATATAAATATGCAGACTTGTCTACCTATGGCACAGACTGTGGCTAGCAATGCAACCAAAGGCTAGCAAGTCATTAACAAAACAAAGCAGCCACGCAGACATGACATGATTGAATGATTGAACTGTCTGATGAACCAGGCAACGTTCAGAGCCTAACTAACTGCGTGTGTGCGTCCGTTTGTTGCCCAATGCATCGGTCAAACAGTGAACTGCAATTATAAGTAACTTTGGCATGGCAACCCTATAGTGGTTGCGCAGAGTTGCCATAACAGCGGGACGGCTGCCGCCATCTCGCCCAAACCGAAAGCTTGAAATATTTGAAATATTCATAAGGCGGCATGAACTTTCGAAATGTGAGCAAGAATGGAAATGCCATTTCCATTGGGCTGACATCAGCTCGAGTTGGTTCACTCACCCACTCAGACAGACTTCCAAAAGGGGCGCGAACACAAAATTCGTGGCGCAAACACTTCGAATGCCAAACGCATGAGTTAATCAGCAAATATGAATGTTTGGTAAAGCTGCAGAGTTTATTGTTGCCAACCATTCAATTTCATAATATGCACAAAGTTAATTGAGTCATATTTCAAAAGATTATTCAAAAAATAAATAAAATATAAAATATTTAAAAAAACCAAAAATACTCGAATTATTATTATTATTTTTTTGGCTTGAAAACTACTTAAATCGATTTGGCCTAAAGAGCTAAATAAAAAATAAAATAATTTTAATAGCAGTTCAAAAATGGGAAGCTATTGAATTCCATTAGACTTCACTGATAACCCGAAAAATCCATTTTGAATTTATCTTTTGAAATTGCCCAAAAACCTTTACTTGATATTTCACTATAACCAAAAGTCAAATATTCTACGTTTAAACGTTTTTATAAATTGCTGAAATCTTTAATTAAGAATTCTTTACAACATGTGCAGGTCAACCCAAAAATTTTTAATTTTAATATAGAAAATTTAAGATTTGGGCAGCTAATACTAAGAAGTATTTTTAGCATGTAATATAAGCTAAAACTAAACTTTTTTCAAAACTTATAAAGTTAACATATCTTAATGAATCTCTAATCTACATTATAAATGGGAATTTTTATAAAGGCACACAGCTTTGAGTTGACTACACTGCTTGACTTGTTAAGTTATTTGACAAATGATATTTGTTGCTTATTGATTTTAGATTGACATTTATTTCTAATGAACTTATACTACAATAACATTTGCAAATTATAGCCATTTGTGTCAAAATGTTGGTTCTGTTCGTCAAACTTCGTGAAATTATTGTTTATATTGATGAAGCTCATTTTTGATTTAAATGTTATGTAAATAAGCAGCATTATCGCATTTGAAGTAAAGATTATCACAAGCATTTATCGAAATAACATCCACAGAAAATTGCGCTTTGGTATGCTATATGAACAGACAGAGTCAGTGGTGAAAATTGCAAATAGCCGTAGAAAATAGCCGTAGCGGCCACATGACAGAAAACATATTGAAACAATAATGCCATATAATTTTGTATACAAAAAGACCTTTTAATTATTATTAAAAATATATTTAATTGTTTTATTACGATACCAACTTGTGTAGCTCTCACAGAAACACCCAATACATTTACTCTTTAAAGCGCTTGCAAAGCAACTTATGATCAATAAATGACACACACACTCTGGGCCATGGCAATTGGCCAAGACTGTTGTTAACCACATGGAAGAGAGTGGCTCATCTGAACTGTTTTCTTTACATATTAACAACATGGCTAAGCCGAAACTCATTTGCAAGTTTTTGCAGCAAGTCGACGGCGAAGAAGGACAAGAATAACACGCGAAAAGCAAACAAAGTTCTTAGATTAATATTAAATTAAACGAAGCATGCAAAAAATGCTAGAAGGCGGCAATCATTAGGACAAGGGCGGCAACAACAAGCCGGTCGAACCACCCAACCCGGCCAGCCTACAAATATATTGCCAGCTTGTGGCAGGCGGCGGGCAACGGGCGGCAAACGGTGTGAGGCATGCGGCAGTCAAGAAGAAAACCCAAGAAACCTACACAAGAAAACAAATGAACATAAACAGACGAAACGAACCAAGAAAACCAACAAAATGAAATGAAACTTTTTTAATTATGCGCCGCACAGCCGACCCCACACCGAGGCGAGCAACAAGCGGGCACCGGCCATGGGTAGTTGGTTTTAAGGGCGTGGCAACAGCTATACGCTCCTCTAGTAAGCGTCAACAAACTAACGAAGTGGTAAGCACGAGGAGGCCAACAGACGTCGGCGAGTGGGGCAGTGGGTAGAGCCCAAAGTGGCTAAGACAAAAGACTCGAATGTTGCGTCGACGGCGTTTTGCCAAATGAGCAAATATTGCAAATAAATCTGTTGCTGTTAGCCATTTTGTGCAGTGTCGACCGTAAAGGCGCGGGCATGGGCGTGGCAACAAAGGCAACGGCGGCAAAGAACTTTGCTGCTAATAAGATGAAAACCATTAAAAGTCGACACAAGTCGCGTCCGTTGCAAACCAAAGGAGAGCACTGCAAGAAACTGCGATGAGGCGGGCGAGAGGAGGGGCGTAACAGGATGCTGACTGCTGGCTGCTGGCTGCCGGGGCTGACAAGCAGCCAGAAGCCGGGTTAAAATGCTGTAATTTTCGCAACAAAGCAAAAATTATCACCACTTTGCAAAAGGCGACAGCGACGAGAAAAGCTCTGCACCCTTTTCAGCTATGCATGTGTGTGCGTGTGAGTGTGCGAGTGTGTGTGTGTGAAGCAGACGCTAAGTGATTTTAAAACAAAGTTTTTCAAACGTTTAACGTTACAATTTTGCCAAGTGTAATAGAAAATGTAACGTTTGCCGCTGGCTCGTCTGCATTTTAACCTTCGATGCTGATAATGAAGCAAGAAACAAAACCCAGAGCCAGAGCCAGAGCCTGAGCCAGTGGCAACTTGAGCAAGCGGAGGGTTCGCACACTGCGCATAGGCAATTTAATGACACTGTCGTCACAACCCCCATTGGCCCCAAACCCGAAACGACAGTAGCTGTAGCTGCCTCTGTGTTAATGTCGTTAGTAGCATGGCGCCATAATTATAATTTGACATAAGACAAGAAGTCTGAGGTTGACAACAAAATGACATTTTAAATACACACTCCAAAGGCGACATTCAATGAATGAATGGACAGACAACCCTCCTGCGTTGGCACAATCAGCCAACCAGCCAACCACCCAACCGCCCAACCACCCGCCCACACAGCGACCATCAACATCATCTATTAAGCAGTCGCTCATCTTGCCTCACTGTGCGTATTTAGACACTTAACAGATCATAATTTTAACACTTTGCCTAATGCCCATGGAACGTTTAATGGAACTTCCAGAGAGAGGTGAAGAGGGGGAGAGCGCGAGCTACGCTTTGAGGGAATCTCCCTAGATTAACAAAGATTTAATTTGACTTGTGCATTAAATCGCCTCTTAGGCAAGCAATTTATATATGTCAAGCTACACTTTGGCCTGCATTTGCTTCCATTTTCGACGAACACAGTTGCCTGGAAGTGCTTTATCGTCCGCAATACTTCGATTACTCTGATGAAATGCGATAGACAGACTTGACCCCAAGCAATTCGAGTTTACCTGCAACTTCAGACAGCCTTTAAATTTTATTTTATTTCATGCAATTTCTTTGATTTTTTTCAATTAAAAATCAATTTATAACTGAAACTTGAACTTTGACTTTCTTGCCAGTTAAACTTGGGAGAAACTTGCCCCTTGGCTAAGTGTAATTCGATTACATAAACATATTTTCACTATAACAATACGTTTTACTGCCTCCCTTAGTCTCTCTCTATCTCTGACTGTAACACCATCTCTCTCTTACTCTCTCTTTCACACAGTATAATTATTTAACCCACTCTATCTTTGCCTCTCACTATCTCACAGCCTATTTCTATCTATATAACTCTATCTTACTCTTGCTATATCTCCCTCTGCCTCTCCCTCTCTCTTTATATATATATAACTATCTTTCACTCTGGCGCTGCCTCTCTTCTCTGCTTCTCTATATACATCGCTCTATCTATCTCTCTCTCTCTTTCTATATACTTAAATATATCTCATCTCTCTTTCTCTAACGCCTCTCGCTTTCTCTCTATCAAACACTCTCTAGTTTGCTGCCAACTCTCTAGCTCTCTAGGTCTATTGCACTTTCTTTATTTAGCTCTCCTTTCTCTAGCTCTCTCTCCCTCTCTCTCTCTCACTCTCTCTACATCTTTTTCTTCCATCTCTCTCCCTCTCTTTCTCTTTCTTTAGCGCGCCCTCTTTCTCTACCTTTACCTCTCACTCTCTCCCTCTTTGCTTCCGTCCTTCACAGCTCCGCCTTTCCTGTCTCCCTCTCTCTCTCTCTCTCTCTCTCTCTCTCTCTTTTTCTCTCTTAGCGCAGGACTTTGACAGTAATTCCTTTACAAACTGCACTTGAAGTAGCCTTAAAGCAAAACGCTTGTAACAAAATTCGAGATTTTCCACTGTTTCTTACGCTTGTCGCTCTCTCTCCAGCCAGCTCCAGCCGCGCTCCATGCCCCGCCCACGCTGCGTCGCTGTCTGGCATAAATATTCATATGTTTATTTTATACGTTTTGCCAGCGAAAATGCTGCACTTTCTTTCTGCCTGCCCTTCCCCGTGCTACACGCTTTCTAACTGCCAGCTTAGAGTTTTTCGATTTCCACTAGCCGTTTGCCCTCTTCGGGTAACTGTCCAAGAGGGCATATGCATTTCGAGCTTTTCAAGCTTCATAAGTTGAGAGTCACTGAGGCAGCTTATCGAACTACAGACTAAGACTTAGACTAGAAAATTGTTGTTAATACTTTTTTACTCAAGTGAACGCATTGATAGCTAATGGTCGAGAGATATTTGAAATAGCTTCAGGTTTCTTTTCATATAGGCCTCAATTCTGATTCAATATATTCTATAAGATATTGAATAATGTATTAATAAAAAATTCGATTTATATCAAAGGCGATATTTTAACACTTTGCTTGCCTCTTGTAGTTCGTTTCCTTGAGATCTTTAATCTATATACTTAAGCACTTCTTTCTTTTTTCTTTACTAAATGTGATATAGCAGCTCCTTTTGAAGTCGAAGCAGTTCACATTCAAAAGACAAATAAAATCTATGACATGATTAGAGTTTTGGGCATAAAAAGGTAATACATACAAAGTGCTCATCAAATATTTGGATTGACTTTTACGTAGAGAGAGCAGAAGATTCCAATATTAAAATATTGACTACAATTGGAATCCCTTTTCGCTGTACAGTCTTCACTGTAAATGTTAATCAACAGCAAACTATTTATCTTTTAAGTCTTATGAACTCTGAACTGAACTGAACTCTGAACATGATTTCTCTGTCCTTCTTAAATCAATCAACGTGAACGAAATCAATTAGAATTTCTTTTCGCTATGCAGCCGACACTTCAGTTATCAGTTCTCAGTTAACATTAAGCTGAGCAGCTTTTGATCGACGACAGATACCCCTCATCTATCAAGCAAAGGGTATTGCGCGTTCGGCAAAAGGGTAGCCAAGGGTTTGTTAGCTCGTGATACATTTGTTGTTTTTTAGCTTTTGGCATTTGTCGCCGCTTTGCCGTTGCCTTTCACTAATGCGAAGGCGGAGGCGGGCGCGGAGTTGGGGGTGGCGACTGGAGGCTGGTTGGGGTTCAGGGCATGGTTTAATAATCATAAATTTTAACCCTTTTTAGCGCGACACTTGCCGTTTTTTTGGCCCTTATTGTTGTTGCTGCTGTTGTTGCTGTTATTGTTGTTGTTATTGTTGTTGTTGTTTCTGTTATGTTGACATCCGTTTTGTTCTTTGGCAGCCGTTTAACCCGATTTGTAATACATGGCCCAAGGGCAGTGTCAGCGACGTTGACTTTTGCTGTTGCTGTTGTTGTCGGCAGGCGCTGCCGCTGCCGCTGCCGCCGCTGCTGCTTCTACGTTGCTGCCAATGATGTGAACGCGAAAATTGCCCAAATGCCACCACAGACTGCAGCAGCAGCGGCAGCCAAAAAGGAAATTAAATTTCCAGCAAAGTCAAATATTATATTGGCAATAAATGAAGACGCAGCAGACGCGACACGATGCTACCAGCAATTACTTTGGCCAGAATCAGTCTGGTGGTGCTGATGGTGCTGATGGTGCTGGTGGTGGTGGGTTTTCTTGCTAAATATACGCGTTTATATGGCGAGCATGCGATGCCAACAAACAGGAAGCCGGAATCGACGTTTATTAAAACGGAAACTCGAGACATTTGTGCGGCGGCACAAGAAAGCAGAAATGCGACTTT
Source organism: Drosophila hydei (assembly GCF_003285905.1). NCBI lineage: Eukaryota > Metazoa > Arthropoda > Insecta > Diptera > Drosophilidae > Drosophila > Drosophila hydei. Next base: position 46,742 of record NW_022045685.1, on the reverse strand, counting down.
GACGATAAAGGCAAAGACGCTGGCCATGGCCATGGCAATGGCAATGGCAATGGCAATGCCAAAAAGTAACGAAGCAGACGCTGCCAAGGACATAATTCCGTCTTAGCTGTGCCATTGGCAAACAATGTCCTTGGCCGCCGGCAGCACTGGCCCGATGCTGGCTGACTGATAAGCAATCGGGCATCAACCCCAACTCCAGCTCCAATGCCACGCTCAGCCCTGCCCAAAATGTAGATTCACACAGCTTGAAAATGACCAACGGGGCGCAGCCAAAGGCCGCTAAATTGCAATTTTCAAGATTTAAGCGTGAACAATAAATGTCACATAATCTGTAAGTAGCTAAATAAAAGCGCCCGCAGCCAAGTGACTCCAAAACAGGACCTGGCAGCCCGGCCTGCTATTTAATTTAATTTATCGCATTTTAAACAGACGACAAACAATAAAATGAAGCGACAGCTTCAACAAAATAATACAACAAATTTATTTGCTGTTTGTTTCCTTTTGGCCAGACGCATTGATTGCGGCTTTGTCTTTTATGTTGCCCCACCCGAGGGCCGCCATATGGCCAGGGCCTACAGCGCAATTTGTTAGCGCTTCACACGATAAGCGAAACAATTAGGAACGTAGCGAAAGTATCGAGACAACAGCATTAGATTATATAATATATTCAAAGTAGATAATGATAATAATAATATGAGACGAAACTGGGCTAAAGTCAAGATAGAGCAGCCTAAGGACTGCCGCCTCAACCAACTAAGAATCTTATAGACTGCATAAAACTCATTCACGGTCTCAGCACTGCCAGCTCTTAACGCCCTCAGTGGGCGTGGATATATCAATTATGGCCAAGCCTTAGATGCAGTCTTAAATAATATAACTTTAAGGTGTATTCTGGTCGTCAATCTTCATCGAAGATTTTGTAGTTGCTTAAGAGGTGCCTCTCCAGCTCTCTCGAATGACTTGAACTGCATCATTGGCAACTTGTGAGCAATCACAACAGCCAGAAGAATGTCAAGAGCAGCTGTGCTCAGCTGCTTGTCAGCTCTGTCTCTGGCTCTCGCCACCTGTGACCCGATGCGGGCGAGCAAAGCCTATGACACATTTCATTATACAAATATCAATTAAGCCCATTGCAAACACTAATTGTGAGTGTAGGCGAAGGACATTTGCTGCCACCACCGACAGCAGCAGAAGCAGCAGCAGCACCACCACCACCACCATTACCAAAAATAGCAACAAGACGTGGCACAACAAACGCCAGGCGCCCGCCCCCAGACCTACATGGCTTGGCATGGCATAAGGGCTGACTCAAGGCTGCAAATGTTAATGAAAATTAAAAATTCAACATCAAACTGAGCGACTAAGGACGAAGGACGAAGGACAAAGGACGCAGGACGACACAGGATTCGTCAACATCAAACGCAGCCGAAGAACCCAAATATATGCTGCGAGGCGGGGGCACAGCTCCAGAAAGAAGTGTTAATGTGTTATCTGATTTATTTATGTTAAGCTCATGTGTGTGTCAGCGTCTATGTGTGTGTGTGTGCGCGTGTGTGTGTGTAAATTGCTTAAATTTGTGGAAATCGTGACTTCAATTAAATTCCATTCGATACTCAAGGAATTTTCAACTGATGATGCGCAAGTAATTTCGGAAATTGGATACTGTATGCCAACTGCAAACATGCAAACAAACAAACAAACAAACAAACATGTGTGTGTATTGCTGTGTGTGTGCGCGCGTGTGTGTGTATGTACTTTTGTATTAAATCAAATTTTAATTGCGCATACTTGTCCCTCAACAAATATTTGCAGCGAGCTCGCCGCCTTTGACTCGCCTGCCTCTGCTAGCCAAAATGCTAAAGCGACAAGGAATGTAAGGCAACAACCAGTCAGCCAGCCAACCGACCAAACAGGCCCACACACACACACACACACACACACACACACACATACACAGTCGCTCTCAGTCACCAAAGCTCCGCAAACAAACATTATGAGCAAACAAACAAGCTGAACTGAATTTTAATAAACCACACAATGACGCTTAAATACCCTGACCAACAGGTATTTTAATTAAAGGTCAAAGCACATCAAAATGCAGCTCAGCCTGATCCAAAACTACGTAGTAAAGCCACAAAAAAATGTAGCTACAAACAGAAACGAAGGACATCAAAACTCTTAAGCCTTTTCACACTTATTTGCTATCGATCAATTGAACTAAGCGCGCGCTATCGCCCAGCATCGATAAGTATCGATATGCTTAGCATATCAACAATTTTGCCATTGCTACAACAACAAGAAAGGGGAATTTAGAGGAAAAGAACTTCTCACAGCTCGACGAATTCTTGGAAACTTGGAAAAACTTTTTTGTATTGGCAGATGGAAATCGGAAGTTATTCAATAATGAGTTTTGCATAGCAACGATCTGAGAGAAGTAGACTAACTCAATGGCTTTATATATTATATTCTATCTTTTCACTAGTTCAAGCAGTTAGCAAAGTTAGTTATAAAAGAAAGAAAGAAAGAATATTACTATAGATTTATCTTTATAATATATTTGTCATGTTATATAAATATAAAAATATAAAACTTTCTGAATTTCAAAATTTAATAAATCGATTTTGCCAGCCTCAACAAATGCAGCTAAGCTGACTTGGCCTATGCCAGCATTAGTCATAAATGCAACTTTAAAAAAATTTGCTCGAGTTTATTAAGGCGCTTTATGGCACGGCTTTATGTGTATATCTGTATCTGTATATGTATATGCCTGAAGAAAACTGTTTTGGCATAATGTAAGCTAAGCGGCTGCGTTGCAAATCTGTCAAATGTCAGCGCCAGCAGCGACGCGACGTCGACGTTGGCTCATTAGAGAAACAAAAAACAGCAGCAACAACAACAACAACTGAAGGAAGAAGAAGAAGCTGAAGAACAAAAATAAAGTGTGCCCCAGTTGACGGGTCGATGCCAGCTTTCAGCTCTCACTGTAGCTGACACCTGGCAAAACTTTGCCAGTCGCCGGGCGAACAAAATGGCGACGTCGGCCTCATTGCAACCATTTTGGCCGGGTGTTTATCACATTGCTGCTATTAATTAAGCTTAACGAGGTTACCGTTCGCAACCACACCCAGTCAAGCAAAGCAGCGCGAGACAGAGAGAGAGAGAGAGAAAGAGCAGGAGAGGGCGGGAGGCAGGTGGGTAGATGGGGGTTAGCCAAGGCATCTTGGGCTAACGCCGTGCTAGTCCCCAGGCAACTTAATAATGAAATTTCGCCCTCATCTCATTAAAAGTCTTAAGCAGTTCCAGGCAGCAAATTGATGTGTGCTATGCTAAAAGGGTTCCACAACCAGCCTGGGCAACAGGCAGTGAGTGGGCGGCTGTCGCTTAGGATCAAGAGCAGATCAACCAACCACGCCCATCGCTGGCCCAAACGGCATTTCCTACACAAAGAAGCCAAAAAAAAAAGAAGAAGTGGAAGAAAAGCTGTTGCCAGTTGCCCGCTGCCAGATGGCAGCTGCCAGCGCTGCCAACGCTGTGGCGCATATTTAATTTTTAATGAAGTTTAATGGATGCCGGAAGCTTTAAGATGGAAGCTGGAAGATGGAAGCGAAAAGCCAACGTAGCGCAGTACGCCCCAAAAATAAGTATGCTAACATATTGTTTACTTTGCAGCTTAGAGCTGCCAGCGCATTTCCTCAAAGCCCCAAGACTTTGCCTGCCATAGGAAAGGTCAAACAAATGTCTTAAATAGGCAATCCCACTTAAATAATTCAAGCGCTCCGGATATACTTACTTACACATATATACTAATCATCTCAACTCTATATGAGCTGGCGCTTACGTAATCCATCTTATGCTAATCTAATTAGTTTTCCACGACTCACAAGAACACATGTTGGGACTCATATAGTTTCATAGCTTGCAACAGCACAGCACATGGTTAACTTTATTGCAAAAGGCATTCCAATTATTTGATAGCACTTAAAATCTGAACAATCTTGACAGCAGTTACTACTAAGCAATTATCTAAAAATATTTCAAAAGGTTTTTTCTATTCTCTTTTCCATATACTTTATACATCGTATACTTATTCTATCTGACATTACTTAACCAATATCTAGAAATTATCTCAAAACTTTCATTCAAGGCTGCCATCGAAATTATTTTTTAAGCTTGTTTAAAATTCGCTAATAAATCGTGGAAAATATTTATTTATTTTTAGTATCTTTATTTCAAATCATATTAATCTCAATTCTCAAATTCTGTAAGATATTAAAAATAAAAGTATGTGAAATGCATGAATTTTAAAATATTAATGTATTTTTCAATATATTTTTTTTTAATTTTTAAATTTGTTTTAAAACTTTTTTTAAATATTTAAAATAATAAAAAAAAAATATTTTACTAAATATATGTTATATATATTTTATATATAATATATGTATTTTATATATTTTATATAATATATATGTATTTTAAAAAAATTAATTTTTTGTGAATTTTTAAAAAAAAATTTTGAAATATTTTTAAAATATTTTATGTAATATTTCGAAAAATATTTAATAAAAATTGTTTTTGTCCAGGCATTTTTCTAACAATCTAGTGATTTGAAGATTTCATTATCTTTCTTTTCTTTATACAAAGCAATAAGCATGAATTATGCATTTTTTAGAGCAAAGATTGTAGAGAAGAATAATAGCTTAATGATTTTGTATATTATACTTAAATGAAAAGAAATGTATTGAAGGAAGCTTGAAACAGAGCACGCGACTGTTTCTAGACCAAATTTCATGATTATCAAAATGAATTATAAGATAAGATCACTTATGTTCAGGCTTTCAATGAGTCAAGCATGGCTATTTCCTATACAAAATCTAGAACATTCAAATATCTTAGCTACAATAATAACCAGCTGCAGCATTCGATTGGTATTTGCTGTTCGACTTTGAATGCGACATGCGAACGTTTGCCGAGTTGCTTAAGTATGAAGACCCAATATTTGGCTTCGGGTGCAATGGTCTGAAATGCACTTAACTAATGAATTGCAGCTGAGGCGTGGAGACATTATCATGGCCATGAAGCGGCCGCATTGCCCCAGCCACACAGCCGTACTTGGGGGCCGAGCTCACGGCTCAAGTGGCAAGGCGTCAGAATCAACTGAACGATAAGCACGCCATAATCGGAGCGAACGCCAAACTCCAGTTAATTAACATATTATTGCAAATTCAGCAGGAACAAGAAACTAAGCTGGAGTTGCTTTAGCTTCAACTTCTGCAGCTGCAGCTGCTAATGCACTTTAGTAATGCACTTCAATGTGCTTACACAGCCATGTGCAACATGCAGCGCACATCTCATTTACATGCATACACATAGCAACAATAATTACATGTGCCCGGCCTCCCCCGTTTCCGTAGCCGTCCAGAAGATTTTAATTCATTAGTAGACAACGGCCAAATGCATTTCCCATGTGTGTGGATTATTCAGTTTCCGCTTGAATGCAACTGCTGCAACTGCAGCTGCTGCTGCTGTTGCTGTTGCTGTTGCTGTTGCTGTTGCTGTTGCAACAGTCGATGCGCCACCATTTTATCTAATTGCGCCCACATTACGCATACGCAGCATAGAACACATCATTAAAATTACGAGTGGACAAAAATGCAAAAGCAACTCCCGACTCTGCTGCTCACGCCCAACCTCAACCCCAAATCGATGCTAGTGCAGCAGCGAGGGCTGCTTCAAAAGTAATTACTATTGACAGAAAAAAGTGCGATATATATATTGTTTCTTTCTATTCATTAAGTTGATAGCTCTAAGATTATATAGTGCCTTAGCGAGGGGCGATTCACAAGTTTAGCGTGTAGGCATATACAAGCATATATTGAATCACATGTGTTACTTTTTTTTTGTTTATTAAATTTATAACTTAAAGATTGTACAGGTACATATGCGAGGGCTGTTTCAAAAGTTGTGCCTATAGATATTTCTATCGATTCAATCTAGCTTAAGGACTCGAATTACAATTGCATTACAATTGCATCGATTCCACTTGATTTTTGATTTGATGTCGCGCAGATTGAAAAACTCTTCATGCTGAGAGCAATTCTAGTTGCGTGTGTCTTGAAGTGCACTTATATCTACAGCTAAATTCATGCCATAAAAATACTTGCTGGCTGCTTGAACTCAAGTGAGCTGTGCTTGAAGCTAGACTTAGTAATTAATATTTAATTTGATAAAAATGTCTGAGCAAGTTCACGCTCGCATAACAGAGCTCTTCATGCATGGAATTCTCGGAAAATTAAAATCAAAACAAAAAAAAAATATATTGAATAAGTAGAATGTGTCCGAATATCTTTCTGTCTGTCCGTCTGTTTGTAAAGGATGTCAGAGACTGCACACATCAAACGCTATCTAATACACACTCGAAGGTCTACGCTGACAGCTACGTCTCACTAGGCTACACAGCCTGGCGCACTTTCCTGGAGCTACAAAAATGGAATTCTCAACTGGTTATAGCTGAGCAAGGCTGATGATTTAACTGGAAAGTTGCTAATGCCATCTACAGGCAATCTACTCACTCAGTCAAAACCTTAAACTAGCTAATCATTTTCATGCTTACTTCATTAGCTGCCCTCGATAAGCGCTTGAATATCCATTGAAGCACATACTGCACAAACATAATTCGTAGCTGACCAGGCGGTGGGCAGAAGGCATTCGGTATCTGAAGCCTTGACAACTGCAAGTGGCATTAGTTGTAGCAACAACAGGCTGAGCAGACAGCAGCAACAACAACAACAACAACAATGACAGCAGCAATTGCATGCATCACTTTTTCTAGTACAAGGGATTTGCAATTGTTTGCTAATTGAAATTAAGCAAATATTTACAAACATGGAGCCAGAAGTGGGCAACGTGGAGTTGACCCACGTAATCCTTTTGTAGCGCATTAAAATTCATGAAATGAGTCCCAAAAACCAAACAAAAAATAAAAAAAAGAACGCAAAGGACCAATAGCAATGCCAGATAATTTAAATCCATTTGTACAACATTTGCCGCTGCTTTCAATTTTTTTTTGCTATTTTATTTTTCTGGTAATTAGTAAGAAAAGAGCTCGGCAGCGAGGGGCAGGATCGAAGCGTAACTGTAACCGGGTCCCATAATCAAATGTTTAAAAAAAGATTTGCAAGTAAATCCCAAGGAATTATTTGCCACTTGAAACGCTTAAAAATGCCAACAAGAATCTGTCGATGCTGATGAGGGTGACAGAGCGACAAAAAAAAAAAAAAAACAAAAAAAAGAAACAGAAAGCTGTTGGAAGAAAAAAGGCCAAAAGGCAAAGCGGGGCCATCACTGTCCCACCCCAGGCCCGAGGACGTCTGGCAGGTTGGGGTCAGACAAACTTAATGAGCAAATTGTCAAATGCCGCGGCAAAGCGCGCACTTAAACATGCCGGGATCTAGAAAATTACGCCCTCTACAACAACAACAACAACAACAGCAACAACGGCAACAACAAACAAGAAAAATAACTTGACGAAATGATAAAGATTGCAAGAAAATATCCAAAGGAGGCAAAAAAAGAAAGAAAAAAAAAAACAAAAATAAGGAAGAAAAAGTAAAAGTTGCTGTCGCCGTTGTTAGCCCATGTTTGGGGATTTGAATAAACAGTTACGCTGATTTAATTTGGTTCGACCGTGGCCCAGAGCGCAGCTTAGGGCTAAGGGCTATGGGCCAGGGCAAATCATTGGCGAGGAAAAAATTCTATCACAGTATGTCGTCTGTCACCCTCGATTTGATTTTTAAATTGCTTTCGTGATAAATTGACGAAATGAACAGCAATAACGCCACCAAGAAGAACGCGAAAAAATACACCCACACACACACACACACACACGCACACACCAGGAAAAAAATATGCGAAGAAAATTGACAATTGTCAAGGCGGCGCCCCCTGAATAGACATATAAAAATTAACTACAGACTACTTATCTTATTTGTTAACGCAGTCAGAAAAAAAAAGAAAAAACCAGGAGCCAAAATCCAGACAGACGCCAACACAATCCGAAAGCCAGGACTCAAGACCCACAGCCTAGCGCAATATGAACGGAAGCGAAGCCAAAAAGTTTGCCCGGCGCTTTTGATCTATGCGGTGGTGCGTGGTGTGCGGCGATATGAATGCGAATACATATTCCAATGGCAATATGCTACAAGTATCCTGGGGCGTAGACAGGAAGCAGACAATCAAGCCAAATGATACGCTGAATGGGATTATCCGAGAGCAAAGGCAACGGCAGCGGCAACGGCAGCGACAGCAGTCCGTACAGCTTCTCTGAACTTTATGGCAGCTCTCATTTCCCCTAATGAGCGCTACTTAGCAGGTGCTTTTTCCATAAACAATTGGACAATCAGAGCTAACTTTACAAACTTCCTTGAAATATAATTAAAAAACCTTTTCTGGTGTTGGTTATGACTGTTGACAGACAGAATAATTAGATCGGCTGAAACAAAGGGACATAGCCTTTGCCCAGCTGAGAAGATTTGCAGAAAAGAGCATAAGAGATCAAGGTAGAAGAAAATAGAGTATAAGAGAACAGAGTATATTAGAATAGAAAAAAAAGAAAACTGAGTATAAGAGAATGTAGTCTGAGAGCACAGAGTATAAGAGAACAGAGTATGCGGGAACAGAGTTAAAGAGAACAGTATAAGACAACATAATATAAGAGAGTAGTGTATAAGAGAACAAAGTATAAGAAAACATAATATAAGAGAGCACAATATAATACAGCGACGTATATGAAAACAGTGTCTAAGAGAATAGAGTTAGGATAGATGAAAGGCTGATCTGAAGAGCATTGATCAAATAGTTTTGAGCCAGTTTACGCAAGTTACACTCGATCTCAATAAGGGATATACCTAATACTGTTATAATTATTAGAGATGATTATTATATATTGATATACTCATATTTTCGTATGTGAAACACAGTGCAAAACCCTTTTCATAATATCGATAAATATCGATTTACAAACAAGCTTTCTTAAGGGTTTCTTAAGCATTTCTAGCCCAATATAAACACATCTCATATAGTTAATAGAAATAAATAGCTTTATAGTTGACTTTAAAATATATTTCTCAATAAATTCAAATTAAGTTTGAATAAATTTTAAGGGCTTTATCAATGTGGGGCACAAAGCATGAAGAAGTAAATAGTATACAAAAATTTTTGGAATTTGACCAGAGTTTTTAAAGGTTTAGATAAAGCACGAAAGTAAAAGTATTTGATACGAAGATAGAAAGATACTAAGAAACTGAGATACTAAGATACGAGGATACGTAAATACTGAGATACTGAGATAATAATATAATAAGATACTAAGATACTAAGATACTAAGATACTAAGATACTAAGATACTAAGATACCAAGATACTAAGATACTAAGATACTAAGATACTAAGATACTGAGATACTAAGATACTAAGATACTAAGATACCAAGATACTAAGATACTAAGATACTAAGATACTAAGATACTAAGATACTAAGATACTAAGATACTAAGATACTAAGATACTAAGATACTAAGATACTAAGATACTAAGATACTAAGATACTAAGATACTAAGATACTAAGATACTAAGATACTAAGATACTAAGATACTAAGATACTTAGATACTAAGATACTTAGATACTAAGATACTAAGATACTAAGATACTAAGATACTAAGATACTAAGATACTAAGATACTAAGATACTAAGATACTAAGATACTAAGATACTAAGATACTTAGATACATACTACTACTTAGATCATACTATCGTATCTAGGAAGATACAAATATTCTAATCTTAGTCTTTATCTTTTGGAATTGTCAACATCGAAGTATTTTTAAGTTATTCAGACAATCTGATCTCATATGCTGTCATGTGCCGAGTTTCATGTCCCTCCAACAGATCTCAATACATACACCATAATCATAGCCACTTTATAGCAAAGGTGCTCTACAGGCGCACACCTAGATCAAACAAGTTTGAGTACTTAAGGCCTATTTTGCTCACCCCTGCCGCTGCGTCCAACGAATCGCAGATCATTGAACTTGGCCACTTGGTTCTTCATGACGGCGGTGCAGTTGCGCAGCTCGCCGCAAAAGTTCTCATCGTTGCCGGCGCGTATGGTGACAATGGTGCCGTCCATGACCTCGCCCAGTGCCAGCACCTTGAAGGCGATTGGCAGCGTTTTATTGGAGCGCCAGTGCGTGGGCAACGTGGTGCAGACCTGGTTTGGGATAGTTTGAGAGTTGGTCTGATGGGATTGACTTGATTAGCTTCTTCTGCATACTCACTACGTGTGGTGAGCCCGTCTTGACCAGCTCGCCAGGATGTTCGGCTAGCAGGACGTCGACAGTGCGCTCGATCAGATTCTCGGGCGTCAGGTACGGGCTTGTATCCACGGTCTTGCTGTTGCTGTTGTTGTTGCTTTTGCTATTGTTGGTATTGTTGTTATTGTTGCTGCTGCTGTTGTTGTTGTTGGTCTCTGCATTGCGACGCTTCGTTGTGCTGCCCGTCGTTGTTATTGTTGCCGTGTGTTGCTGCTGCTGTGCTGGCTGCTGTTGCTGCTGCTGCTGCTGCTGCTGCTGCTGCTGCTGTGTTGGCTGCTGTTGATGTTGCTGCTGTTGCTGTTGCTGTTGCTGCTGTGTTTGATTTGAGGTGGTCGAACTGACCTCAGCTGAAATGTGCATTATTGCTAAGCTCCTTGATTGAGTTTTGCTAATCCTTCAATTGGCTTCTTCTCTTCAGCTGCTTCATAGAGTCGCGCACTTGATCATCTGCAATGTGTTTGACAACAAGAGACTTTCAATTAAATTATGGCATATTCATATATTATATTCTAAGTGCTTTAGTTTTTAGCTGTAGTCAAATTTAAAATCTTTATAGATTAGAGTTGGCCAGATCTAATGTTGAGGCTACACGAGATTCATAATTTATAGCTTTTTTTATAAGAATTTCTAATAGAAGGCGTCACGCTCAGCAGAGATCGCCGTTGCCCACTCTCAAACATTTGTTTCTTCGAGTCCAGCAGTGGCAAGATACTCTGATCTGGTCTGCATGAGCTGTTGCAGCTACAAATTTGTGGCGCATATAGTTTTTTTTTTTGGGTCAATCTATCGATCAACATATTCAGCTGCCGAAGACTTTGTTTGGCTGTCATTTGTCACGCTCTGAGTCTTCTCTGGCATAGTCCAAATTGCAAGCTTCAAGCCTCAGTGACAACAAACCAATATACTCCTTTCACTTACTCAAGTTGCAGCACAATCAACAAACGAAAAGTTATCTTTGCTCTGATGCCATTCAAACACGCTTCGACTTGCAGAGTTCTACACAGTTTATAGAGCTGGAATAGTGAACAAATTGACTTTTGACAACGCATCACAATCGTATCGCAGCTGGGCTTGTTCAGAGCTGTAACGCGCTTATCACTTAGCATTGAATTCAATGATCTTGCTGAACTGAGTGTCAAAGAGACTCTGGCTCTGTCTCAATCTTCACAAACTCCTGGTTCAAAGAGCCTCAATCTCAGTGTCAATCTGCACAAATTCCTAGCTCAAAGCTTTTTGTTCACACACTCGCCCACAAAAGTATGCAACACGTTTGTCAAACTTATCACAATTCGCTGTGTGTAGAGTAAATGTTGGGCTATTCCTGGCGCGGCTCTGCTCGTGGAGCGTTAGGCCCGCCGTACAACCACGCACCTTTGCGCACAATTTGCATTTAAGCCGCCGACAGCGAGCGCAACTCAATTAAATATTAAAAATCATGGCCAATATGTAACGTGCGGCCAACTGCTGCCAAATGGGCGAGAGGCGAGTGGCGAGGGGCGAGGGGCGAGCGGCGAGCCGAGGGCCTACTCAACTAAGATGGATGGCGGCCTACAGTTGCAATAACGGATTCCCCAGGACATCAAAAAAAAAAAAAATAAAAACAAAAACAACGCGAAATGGAAAAAGAGATAAAAAAATTGTATATAAATAAAAATGATAATAATAAAGCGCCAGCTGTTGTCCGTTTGTGTTTGGCCACCAAAAAAAATCAACAATGTGCAATCACACACACACGCACACACACACACACATGCGTGCCTTTTGGAACTGAATATAAAAGATTCGCGTGCGTTTTGTTTTTGCATTGCCATGCGACAACTATTTTTGTTGTTGTTTATGTACACACACACACACAGACAGAGTGAGTGTGTGTGTGTGTGTGTGCACAATCTGTAGGTAGTATATGTACTCGTTTTTTACAACTTCCGTTTGAATTTTTGCATACACAACGGTCGCAGCTGGACAACAAATGAGCTCGTCCAGTGACTATGCGGCGACATATGTGGCCACAGAGACGGCACACGAGCCAAAGGCAGACAACAGACAACAGACAACAGTCAACAGACAACAGACAACAGGCTGAAGGCCAGAAAATGAGTAAATGAGTTGATGCCATGCAAATGGCTGCTTATTGGAGCAGTCTTCATAGAGATCAGGGCCCTGTTAACATTAACAAAAGCTAGTTAAATGCAGAGGACAAACATGCGCTGCTCTTCTCGATCGCTTGACTTGACTTAGATTTATTTTTTTTTAATTTTATATCTTCCAAGCTTACATTTCCTCTAGCGCTAAGCGTATATTCCAATTGGGCGTCTTTCAGTTTTCATTTCTTAAAGTAATCTTTGCGAATTTGTCGGTTTATTTTGTTACACGATAAAAAAAATTAACGAATTCAATTATATCACAATTGTGCACAATAAAAAAATAATATAATATTATATTTCAATGATATTCAATAGATAACAATTTAATGAGTACACACACACTAGCACACACGCACACTAACACACTGACACACACTGATTAATGGAACCGCTTCGAGATTGTGAACTGAGCTTGAGTTTTGTGAGCCTTTAGCTTTGTGGCACTTGGAGAACGGCTGTGCTCTCTTCGGCTGGCTGGCGATCGAATCAAACGACACGGAGATATTAAACTATTTTTTTGCGGTAACCATGAACGCGACCACTATGAGCGGTTGGCGACGCCGACAGCGAAGTCAACAGCGCGTCATCATAATCACGACGGCGGACAAGGACGAAAGAGAGTACGAGGTGGGGCCAAGGCGACAACGAGAACGGGACGAAGCAGCAGCAGCCGCAGCCGCAGCAGCAGCAGCAGCAGCAGCAGTGGCAGCAGTGGCAGCAGTAGCAGCCGTAGCAGCAGCGGCAATGTCTCGATGTGAATGTGAATGTGGCTGCCGACTGCTGACTGCTGGCTGTTGGATGCTACCGCCTTTGGAGTGCGAGTGCCGCCTCTTTTTGCGTTTTTCAAGCAACCGCGTTGGGTATATAATTCTTTTTCTTGGCTTAACATTTACCACGAGAACCAGTAGCAGTGGTTTTTACTTGTGGTGTCCCAGCAGCGACGCCAACAGCGACTGCAGCGTAGCCAACTGGCAACATTGCCACGCTGCCGTTGCCGTTGCCGTCGACGTCGACAGCAGCGGCAGCGGCTGCGGCTGCGGCTGCGGCAGCGCCACTGACGAACCGAAAGCCACGCCAAAAACCGAAACCGAAACCAAAACCGTCAACTACACCACAAGCAGAAAGGCCGCAACGATGTCTTCAAGTTGGTACCCCAACTACACAGCCTCCAGCCTCCAGTCGCCCCCAACGCCCGATGCTGGAAATACAGAAAAAAAAGCGCTCAATTTTGGCGCTCGCAACACCTTCGCTAGCTGCTTAGAGACCAGCCGGGCCAGCGGCTGGAAGCCACTGGGCTGAGTGCTGGGAGAGAGCAAAGACAAAAAAAAATTGAGTCGAATCTCGCAGCTGGAAGCTGCGTCCTGCAGCCTGACTCATTTTTCTATGCAGCGCTTATGGTATTTCCCTCAACGTATCGTTATTTTTCTTTCTTTCTTTTCATGTTGTTGTTTCTCTTTGGCGCTAGCAACCCCCAAAAGACGTCTTGGAATTGCGCTGCGACGTCTTTTCGCTTTCGACTCAAACGCAAAAAAAAAAAAAAAAATAGAAAAAAAATCTCAACGCGCAGCGTGGTAAATAAGGCGCTATCGACTCCCTGAACTCCGCACAGTCGGCGCTCGACCTCAGAATTACAAGTCCGAGATGTTGGCCAAAAAATGAAACCGGCGCGCGGCTTTGCGGCGAGCCTCTAGCTAACCAGAGAATGTGCATAGCCAGTCAGGCAGCCAAGCCGAGAGAGAGAGAGAGAGACGGCAAGCGTGCCAGAGTGAGATGCCGCACAAGTGTGGGCGGGTTAGAGTGAGTGCCAACTAGTGGTAGAGCGGTAAAAATCTTGCGGCTGCCATTTGCGGCCAAAGACGAGGCAATTTTTGTTCTTGTTCGAGCTAGGTGCTCCAATGGTTCGGTTCCGAATTGGGCGGCTTGAGTGAAAAATTGCATTGCCTAACCACATGAGCATAAGACGTCCTCTCACTAACACACTCGCACACACACACACACTCACATATTCAAAAGTAGGTGGATTCGTTGAGAATTTTTTCGTCTCTTCCAATTTTTTTTTTTTTTTTTGTGATTAGGGCGGAGTTTTCTTGGCTTGCTTCAGTTGGGACGTGTCGGCATATTAACGTTCAACCCTCCTACATTTTGCGGTTACTGCATGAAGCAAGAAGACGCGAACGCTAAGTCGCAAGGGGCGGGGGCTGGCTGCTAGTGTCGGTGGTGGCAGTGGTGTCGATGGTGTCGATGGTGTCGACGGTGGTTGTATGTGTGCTGTCAGTCGGCGGTTGCGCAGCAAACATGTCGAAGGGTGTGTGGTTGGCATAATGAAACCACAAGAATTATTATACGCTGCGGTCGATTACTATATCAAAATGCTAATCCAGCTGCCGGCGGCGCCGACCCAATAGCCAACCAAACGGCGCAGGGCACAAACCAATGAGCGCCGTCGCTCAATTACCAAGCGAACTGCTCGAACAAGCACTTGAAGCGTTCGAAAATGGTGGCATTATCTTAAGTCAGTTGCGTATGGAGAAACTAGAGAAACATACTTATAGTTCATACAAAGCCAAAATGTTTCAACTTAAAATTTATTGGAAAATATTAACGAAATTTTCCGATTCAATTTATTCCAATAATAATTTTATTTTATATTTAAATTATTATTTTCGTGTCATTTTTATATATGTGTACAAAATAATTTTAAGCATTTTACATTTTTATATATTTATTTCGCAGTTTAATTATTATATTAATGCTATTTTAGTAGATCTTATATATTTAGTATTTAGTAGATCTTTATATATTTTGTTTTCTTTTTTGCCCAAATTTAATTTTTTTTAAGCAATTAATAATCTTTTTATCTTTATTTAAAATTTTTAATTTTTATTTTAATGACATTTTTGTCTTTCCTTTTAAGGAACATTTTTGAATATATACTTCATAACTCTTTATTTTAAATATTTGTAGAAATTTCAATATATATTTTTACATTTTCATATTTTTTAAATTTTTCTTGTCAGTTTTATTTTATATTTATTTTAATCAGTTTTTATATCTGAGTTAAATAAAAATTAATACTAAAATAAATTAGAAATAAAATTAAAAATAAAAAATAAAAATGTGAAGAATTTAAAATAAAATTTAAAAAGTTTTTTACAATTCAAATATATGCTAAATATTGAAAGAAGTTTGAAAATCTCTATAGTTTCGATCTAAAAACTAAGCTGTTATATATTTGCATTCTTATTCTTGATTTATTTTCAATTTATTTATATATATGTTTTTTAAATGATGATTTTTTACATGGAAAAAGATATTTCTTTTCATATTCGAAAATGTTTGAAACCATATAAAATGCTGCCAAAATCATTTTGCTCTAAAAATGGAATATATAAAAGAAGAGTATATTAAAAGAGTGTTGTAAAGAGTATAATAAATTTGTACAAATTTATGTACCAGACAAATTTGAGCGCTCGATTGGGTAAATCAAAGAGAAAAAATAAGTCTAAATTTGATCACTGAGATCAGATCATAAAGGTCAAGTTGCATTTGCTACATCACATAATTAAAGCAACTTGTCCTCGACTATTCTCAGTGACTTTAAAACTGTGGGTAGTGAACTGTGATCGGAAACTCTGACTATCTGTAAGTGAGAGTAACATATGCAATTATGAAAATAGCTTGCGTTTCAGAGTCAAGTTTTTAGTCTTTATGCATACAAACTATTCAGTAGAATCCCAAGTAACGTCTAGGCGTTACCCCGAAAAAAGTCTGCCGAAAAAAGCCTGCTGTTAGCTGAGCTACTGCTGTCTATGAAAAAGGCGATCAAAACTCACTTGGGTAACCCTCGTTCAATCATAAAAATCTCCATCTACTGACACTAATTGCTAAAATATGATAAATAAAATATGAATATGATTTCATGGAAGTATAAAAATACTTTAAAACCCACTAGTCCCTAGATAAAGGGACAGAGCTAAATAGACTCGGCTATTGCTGCCAATTAAAAACATAAATGCACTAAAGACTCAGCTACGTCCTCATTATGACCAACTTCAATGGAAATTCCCATTAATATTGGGTATTATTGTTCTTAAAATATTTAAAATGAAAATGGCTGAAAAGGCAATGAGTTACTCTACATGACAGAGCAAATGATTAATTAATTAATTTACTCATTTCATTTGAATTTAAAAAAAAGAAAACAAACAGCAAATTCGAAAAATTTACCAAATTTCTCCAGAACACCGCTAAAACTCTCTAGATATGAAATCTATGTGAACTAAAATCTTTAAGAGGCCAAGATATCTATGTATATCAAATACATGACAGACTTAATATAAATATGAATAAGTTAAGGATAAAAGATTTAATGATTAATGAGAAAAATCGTGGAAAAGGTGTAGCAAAGGCTGAATGGATTGATGGGAATTTGTGTATTTATCATTAGGAGCCCAGAAAGCTATTGATAAGTGGGAAGCTGGTGTACCACAGAGCCATGTGTGGGCCTCGTTACGAACGTCTCGAGGTGAGCCAATTAAAACATAACCCAAATACGAAGAACCAAACAAACAAATGAAAGGATGCTCGAGTGGGAGTGAAGCGGGTGTTTTTTTTTTTCTTCTTCTTTTGGATGGGTCGCGTGACAACCGCGAAGAAACACCCCAAAAGAATGGCCCTGACGATGGGCGAGAACAATTATGATCAGAAAAACAAGAGCAACAACAACAACTAAATGCTGCAACAAAAACTGTTGACTGGTGTTGCACTCAAGGCGCTGATGGCAGCAACAAAAGCGGAATCCTTGCCGTTGAGATTTTGTGCAAATAATTTAAGAGGCAGTAAAAAGTAAACGACTCGTCGAGCTGGCAGTACCAGGCAGCAGGTGGGGCACACACACACACACATATATATATATATATAAACATTAATGGGCAGAACTGCGATGACAAGCGACAAAAGCTGTCGGCTGTTGACGGCTCTTCTGGCAGCTTTTGTGTGTTGATTTTTCTTTTAATTGTTGCGGATTTGCATTCTGACACATTTGTCAACCTCAACCTCAGAGTCGCGCAGCGTAGCCAACGACGGCGGCTTCAGCACACACACTGAGAGAAAAAGGGTTGCCTACAAGGCGTGTCTAAGTGTGAGTGAGTGCGGGCCATGAGTCTGGGATGTGGTCGGGTGTTCGCATTTGCTGCAAAACCTCGTTTGTACAGGTTGTATGAGAAGCGTTTATTATTTATTAGCTGGCATCTCTTCATGTGTATACGTGCTATGTATGTGTGTGTGTGTGTGTGTGTGCGACAGGAGGTGAGGCCTTAAGCCCGTTGGGATAATAATAAACGCCGGGGCCAAGTCATTTGTTAGAGAGACTCAACAATAACACCTACCAGCCAACTATGTGCACGTGTGTGTGTGTGTGTGTACAAGTGTGTTTTGAGTGACATGTGTCAAAACTGAAAAACTACGCGAATTTGTGTCAAATACCCTTGTCAGCCCGCTTCAAGTGCAAGAAAATACTCGAGCGAGCATGTGCTGTGATTGGGTACGTTAAAAAAGACGAGCCACAGTGCGACGAGTTAGGTATTTATAGATATAGATATAGATATAGATATAGATATAGATATAGATATAGATATAGATATAGATATAGATATAGATATAGATATAGATATAGATATAGATATAGATATAGATATAGATATATATAGATATAGATATAGATATAGATATAGATATAGATCTCGCTCTCGCTCTCGCTCTCGCTCTCGCTCTCGCTCTCGCTCTCGCTTCTCTCTCGCTCTCGCTCTCGCTCTCTCTCTCGCTCTCGCTCTCGCTCTCGCTCTCGCTCTCGCTATCGCTCTCGCTCTCGCTCTCGCTCTCGCTCTCGCTCTCGCTCTCGCTCTCGCTCTCGCTCTCGCTCTCGCTCTCGCTCTCGCTCTCGCTCTCGCTCTCGCTCTCGCTCTCGCTCTCGCTCTCGCTCTCGCTCTCGCTCTCGCTCTCGCTCTCGCTCTCGCTCTCGCTCTCGCTCTCGCTCTCGCTCTCGCTCTCCGCTCTCGCTCTCGCTCTCGCTCTCGCTCTCGCTCTCGCTCTCGCTCTCGCTCTCGCTCTCGCTCTCGCTCTCGCTCTCGCTCTCTCTCTCGCTCTCGCTCTCGCTCTCGCTCTCGCTCTCGCTCTCGCTCTCGCTCTCGCTCTCGCTCTCGCTCTCGCTCTCGCTCTCGCTCTCGCTCTCGATATAGATACATATATAGAAATATTTAGAGATATAGATATAGATATATTGCATGTTGGGAGACTTGTAAAAAATTATAATCAATTTGGTCGCATCAGTAAAAAAGTTGGGAGAGAACCGTTAATGGACCAGACGCGACTGGTAAGCTCAATGACAACAGTTAAGTCTACGCAGTCTCGCCTCGAAACTACTGATGAGGGTTGTTCGCAGATATTTCGCAAATTTCTATATGACTTCGTATAAAAAAAGAAGAAAATTGCCTTTGATCAATGAAAACAAATCATAAAACGCGGTTTACAGCTCCCATGTGTGTAATCGCTGACGTTTAACGTTTGGCCTTTTCTTTAAGGCTTATGGCTGGCACGTGAGGGTGGCTCAGATAAATAATAAAAAAAAATAATGCTGAAAGTATGCATAAGTAAAGAGTGAACGATATGCACATACCACGTACTCTCATAAAATTGATTTTACTTAATCTGAAATTCTTCGAAATATGCTCAAGAAATTATGTCTCTCGATTATAAAGCTGACATGCCTAGCTCAACTGATACCGTGTAACAAACTCACACAGATTTCATGTAGCTTTTGCTGCACTCTTATAATATATTTTTCAAACAGAGCCATCATTCCCTCTGTTGTCAATCTGCAGGGTATGCAAACAACATAATTTACATCAGAAACGGCCTTTAACATCTGTCGCGGGAATCTCAATTGAGTCAAGTTAAAATTTTAAAAAATAAAATATGAATATTTGAAGTTGATGTTTTGATTTTGGCAAACTCTTACAAGCCAAATGGCAGTTAAATCGGCATGCGATTGATATGCTTGGAACTGATTGAATTATAGATACGACCCACAACATTTGCAATTGCACTGCAACCAGAGGGTTGAAAACTAGCCAAGAAAGCAACCCTTAATGTAATTATAAAGATTTTTTGCTGTGTCTGACAAAACAATGAATCAATTAAAGTGCGTTAAGTTCAGAAGATGATTTTGAAATATATTTTAACTAATTGCATGCGAAAGGCAACATTTTTATGGTACGGCAGAGCTACGTCAAGCTTACTTTAATTTTTTTTTTAATTTCAGAAACATTTATTTATTTTTTTAATGTCAAATGGTTAATCAGTTCTTAAAGTGCTTGTTAAAGTGCATGTCAAAGGCGTAATTTTATTGATCAGAATCAACAGCCGGCCCAAGCTACACCTGTTCGTCTGCTTGCCCTTATTTATGCATGCTTCTCGAACTCACAGTCTATGGGAGCTCGAGTCTTCAGACTTTTTGCCTAGGTATATTTCCTCTTCAATTAAATCTCATTAAAGGTTTATTATAATTTATATTTTTTATATATTTTGAATGTTTAAATGCCTTTGGCTGCGATTAATTGCAAGAAAGTATGAATTCATATATAAATTTTGTTCCTCTCTCTCGCCCTGTATCTCTCTGTATCTAGCGTTCTCTTTCACTCTCTCATTTTCTCTCCTCTTCATGATCTTCTTATTTATCTTAAAGAATCATAAAATCTTCCTCAGTTTTCATGTGATATTTCGTTTTTTTACACATATCTCAAGAGTCTAAAAAACTATATCGATTCAGACAATTATAACTGGAGCTATAAACTTATCAATCCACGCTTGAGTTACTGCCAACAAATGTGCCAAGCAATAAAAGCTGGAATAATAAATAATAAATAATAAAAGAACAGAAAACTCAAGTTGAAAAGTGAAAACTTTGTTGACTCGTGTATTGCGTGCGGCGCATAGTTAAAAGCCATATACCTTAATACCTTAATAGTCACACACATGAGAGGCAGCGAGCATAGGTATAAGGTTAAGGATAAAGACAATAATAAGTGACTAAGTGAGTGAACAGGGCACCAGATAACGATAACGTAAATAATGACCAAGGAGTCAAAAAAAGGAGAAAAAACTAGAAAAGAGTGTGGGAGTAGAGGGAAAACGTGCTCGATATGCCATAACCGCACGACGCTCTCAGAGTGGGTCGAAAGACATGGCACACACACACACAGGGCGAAAGAAGAGGCGAAAAAATTGAATTGAACATTTCCGGGCCGACGCTGATGGCAGCCATGCGGGCCAGGACAATGCGACAGGAGAGGACTGGACAGGATAGCACAGCTCGGCACAGTACATGGCCCATTGGCATGTCCATGACTGACCCATTCAATTAAGCATGAAAAAAATGAGCTGAGCGCGTCGTGCGTGGGCGCCACGTGGAATGGCCAGCCTACGTGCCATGGATAGTCAGTCCACGCCTGTTGTTCATAAAAAAAGGGACATCATATGCGAAAACGAATAACAGCACTTAAGGAGCCAGCGACGGACGCTGCCCGCAACAAAACACGCATCACTTGTCACACATACTTAGCAGCGCCGGCAGTCAGGGGCTGGGGCATGTGCTGGGAGTCAGAGAGATATACCAATAACGCGCTCAAAAGGACTCACTTATTGTCATGTCCTGGTGTTGTTATTGAGGTGTAATACAATTTTTTCCATGATACCCATAACAATGGCAACAAAAAAGAAACGAAAAACACGAAAACGAAATAGAAATAGAAATAAAATGAAAACGCCATGCCGACGCAATCAGAAAGGATAACGAGCCGTCGCTGCCGCCGCCGCCGTCGTCGTCGTCCTGGTCACATATGGCGGCATTAGTTTTAGCAACAATAGCAAACTGAACAATTGGGGCTGGGCCTGCGGGCGAGGGTGCGTCCGGCATTGCATAAACTTGCAATTGAGCCAATTTGTAAAGTGCGGCAAGCCCATTAACGAGCTGGGTTCGGCATACAGCATAACAACGCGTTACAGGACAATGCCCACTGCTGCCAATCGAACGTCAGCACCTGCGTCATAAGGCGACAACGGCAACGACGACGACGACCCAAACAGAAAGCAAGTTTTAGGGCTGCGCGACAGACCGGTTGGGGCATTCGAAAACTTTTCGGTGCATATCCCTTTTTATCTTTCGTTTTGGGGCTGCGAGAGGTTTACTACTTTGCATTACAAGCGCCCGCAGTTAAAATTAAAATAAAGTTCTTTCTGCTGGCTATGCTGGCTGGGCAAGAGTTTGGCTCTGCTTCGCTTTCTCCTTCTTTTTTCCGTGCTTAACTAGAAATAAATCTAAAACTCGCACATTTCTCAGAAGCCTCAGCTCCATTCGCTGATGGATACAAAGCGCGCAGGATACGCCAGGACGCCAGGACGCCAGGATGCGAGCCGGCCACACTTGGGCAACGCAATTTTATTTTGCATTTACATGCCCACATGCATTATGCATATATTTGTCTCTCGTGTGTGTGTGTCCATGGTTGATCCTTTGGCTCACAGAATACTCTAACTGCGTCCTTTACAATATAGCGCCACACTCAGCCAGCAATGGCAGCCCAGCCTCATAAAAACATATATAATAAAAATATAAAGATTTTTCTCTTATTACAAAATATATTTGTTATTTGATAGTTTCACATAAAAAAAAAAAAAATTAAAAAAGTTTTTAAAAAAACTCGTTTTTTTCTTATCACATTTTTTTTTTAGAATTTTATATTAAAAAAAAAAAATAAAAATAAAAATATTTTTTAACAAATAAACACATAAATGTACATACATTGCTATAAAAATAATTAATACTTCATTATTTTATTTCATTTTTAGAAAAACCTGCCAATTTATATATATTAATAAATATATAGATATATTTTTTTAAAAAAATATTTTTATTTGTCATATTTTTTAGCTAAAAAATACATATTTATTTCATATTTAATTTTAATATTTTTAATTTTGGTTTTTAACAATTTTTTTGAACATGAAATGTTTAGAATATTATTTAGAAATTATATTTTTTATTTAATATTTTTAAGATTATTTATTTTTATTTTTTAAATTTTTTCATTATTTTCAAATATTAATTTATTTATTTTTTAATTACTTGAGTCAATATAAAATAAAAAATTAATGTATAAAATTTATTTTTATATGACTGTCATCTTACAGCTTAACTTCAGTTGAAATTGAATATTTTATATAATGTATACTTTTTCTGCCTGCCCTTAGAGTATATGCACTTCGATATTGGAAAGCGCAAGGCAGCAGCAGCGCTTTCACATTTCTTGCATGATTTTTTAGTGTTCACTTCTGTTCGGTTCTTTGGCCCATTCCATTGCTCTGTCTCGCTCTTCTACTTCTTCTTTTTTTTGTGAAAGACTTTGAAACAAGGCGCAGGCTACAACAACAAAAAAAGGGCGAGTATAAAGTATGCAAAAAGTAAAACAAAAAGCTTTGGACACAAAGGATGCTACAATAATATCCTTAAGCTACAAATGCAACATGAATTTGTCTTTGCTCCGACCCGACCCGACCCGACCCGACCTGACCCGGCACGAGAGCACGGTCTTTCACTCTGGCTGTCCAGTGCCGCCCACAACGCACGCCCACTTAGCCCGCACTCAACTTAACTTTGTTTTTGCTCTGTCTTCGAGTTGCCTTGGCAAAACAAAAAAAAAGCAAAGCAACAATAAAATTAAAAATAAAAATAAAGGATACTCGAACTTTACAAATGCATACACATTAGAGAGCCAAGCCATGACAGTGCGTGTGTGTGTGTGTGTTTGTGTGTAGTAATCTTATGCGTATCATGTGAACTCCACATATGCCTTGCCACTGCTGCTGCTACTCCTATATGTTGTCCTACAGTTAGTCCTTTAATCCTTTTTGCTGCTTTTGCTTCGACACTTATTTTAATTTATTTCATTTCATTTATGTATGCTACAAATGTCCTTTGTGCTCTACCTCCCCTCCCCCTCTCTCTCTCTCACCCTCTCTCTCTCTCTCTGACTCTCTTTATATGTCTGTTTCTGCTCCCTTCTTGCGTGTGTTGGTGTGTGTGTAATTAAATAAAAACGTATTTCAAGCGACTTTAAGCACATGCATACATACCTATATATATATATATATATATATGTATATATATGTCTCTCTCTCTCTCTCTCTGTTCACGCTTCCTGAAAATATTTTGCAAGCTTTTATTTTAATTGCACATTGAAATTAATGCTGCAGCTTTCAGCCAAGGAAAAACAGAATTTCTAGTCAACAAAGAAGTTGTCCTCTGAGCCAAAGTTCACATGTCTTAACACGCATTCGAACTCGCTTTTAAGCACATACATGCATGCATGTATATATAGGTATATCTAGTTGATAACACACACGCAGAGACGATGTCTTTGACAGCGCATTATTATCAAGAGTAAAGCTAAATAGCAACGGGTTAGCTGACTAAAGCTGACTGAGCTGCTGCTGACCAAGAAACCTAATCATTTTTGACCTTCCAGCTGGAGTTCTTCTAGCTGCTCTAACTACATTCAGCTCAAGCCTTTTTCGCCGTGGCAGCTTTTCGGCTAAGTCATGGACTTCACTCCACTCAACTTGGCCCATGCATGGTCCCTCACCTTTGACTTCAATTGCATAGCCAGTCGCGGCCAGTTCGCTGCCTTCTTCTATTCACCTTTATCGGGCGAGAAAAGTTTAGCCTGCAGCTGGATTCGACAAGCTTATCCATTTATTGCGGTTCATTTCGAAGGTGATTTTGGCCTGGAAGCACTTGTGTCAAATAGTTAGACAACTCATGGAGCTTGCTATTTAGGCACTGCTCTTAATCGGAGATCCTTGCATTTTACCTCCTTCCAGAGAGCGGAAGTCAGCTGTCGCAGTCTGAGTTCCCCTAAATTCTTTTGCATATTGACCTGTGTCAGCTGCTGCTATCAAATGCTGTCCTTTATGATAGATTAACAGATTGCGAGCAATCCATGCGCTGTTCACTCGCTCCGCAGCTCAGCAGCACATGAGAGTCAGGAGCACAAATCAGGCTTAGGAAAATGCAGCTAACCGCAGATCAGCAAGGACTTGCATAAGCATAAGAATACGCTGAAGAAGATATAGTTGTCTTTCCGATTAACTTGATTTATAATATATAATATAATATATTTTAATAATATAATAATTATATTATAATAATATAATAAATTCCCGCCTTGGTGCTCAGTGAACATTTTAGAAATATCTCAAGACGAGTCTAAGTCTTAACTATAAATATATAAAATTTCAAAACTCTTATACACAGCAAGGCAGACCTTGCAGAAAGCCAATATACTCTGTTCACTCTGTGAACGTGTATTACGAAGCAGCCGTTGCCCTTCCCTTAAAGTGTGATCAAGATCCGTCCATTCCTGGCGTAGACCTCTTGAAGCTCTGAGCAATGTTTTCTCTTTTAATATTCAAATTTCTTGCTTCATTTTCCGCTTGTAGTTCCAACTCGAGGATGCTGAGAGCTGATTATAGACAGATCTTCAAGACGATCAGTTAAAAGGCCGAGAGCAATATTCAAAAGTAAAGCAAAAATTTATTTATTATTTATTTGAACATTGTAAACATTATCCCGGTCAGAGCTAGGATTCATTTCATGCATTGGCTGTTCTTGGAGTTTATTAAAAAAATAAAAAAAAAATTGGGAAAGGTTTCAAACTGGCCTCCTCCAAAGAATTTTGTTCATTGAATCTCACACTATGTGCAGGAAGCCTCCAAAGCAGGCTGTGGAGGATTCCTCATGGCAAGATGCAAGATACTTAGAGCTGATTGCTCAACAAGCGGTCGCCCGTCGCACCCGACATGTCAGTCATGAGCTTTGTAAACTGTTGTTGTTGTTGTTGTTGCGGGTCAGCCAACGGGCCATCGGGAGTGAAGGTTGGCTTGGCCTGGAAGAGCAGCTGGTCGGCATAGATATCCTGATTGCCGAAAATCGGCTGGATCTTCTGGATCTGCATCAAGGGCACCTCGTCGCTGGCCTTCGTGGCAGCATTGGGCATTGTCTGCTCCATATCATCGGCCAAGGCCTTGGCTTTGTTCTGATTGCGGCGCAAGAGCTCCCAGTAGGAGACGTTCGGCTGAAAGACGGGATGGTATTTGGGCGGCTCCACCACCTTGACAATCTTGGGCGCTAGCTTAGTCACTGGCCGCATATAGTAGCCATCACCAGTTGCTCCGTTGGTCACGCGCAATTGGGCCAGGCGGCTCGTCAGATGGGTGTCATGCTTGGCTAGAGATATACCCTTGTGTATAGGAGGAGAGACGGGATCTATGACTAGTTGGGAGCTTACCTATGAAATGCTGCTGCTCCCGCAGCTCGCGCTCTGGCAACTCCATGGGTGTTGGCGTCTCGTAGTCCATTTGTGGCTCCATCGTCGGCAGCTCGCCCAGCAGCTTGCGCGAGCGATTGGACAGCGCTCGCTTGCCCGTGCAGACGTGCTCAAAGCCCGGCGGCGCTGGTGCTGCAGGTGTACGAGACTTGAGACTTGGGCTACAATTCATCAACTTCACAGACTACTGGCTACTCACGCATGGGATTGCTCGGATCTAGATGCCGCCGAGTGCGATCCAGCGGCTCCCACACCTGGCGCGACTCACAGATTGGCTGCCACTGAGTCAGCTCGTAGCGCGAGCTCGAAAATATCACCTGGCAACGGGCACGCGCTCGCGGCGAGACACACGCACGTCGAGCCTGTTGACCATCAGCGTCGGCTGCTTCAAGGTTGTGCGGGGATGCCGGCTCCTCGATAATATCCGACTTTGAGGATCGCTGTTGCTGCTGCGGCTGTTGCTGCGGCTGTTGCTGCTGCTGTTGCTGTGGCTGTTGTGGCTGTTGCTGTTGTGGCTGTTGCTGTTGCTGCTGTTCCTGTTGCTGCAATTGTTGCTGCAACTGTTGCTGCAACTGTTGCTGCAACTGTTGCTGCAACTGTTGCTGCTGCTGTTGTGGCTGTTGTGGCTGTTGCTGTTGCTGCTGTTCCTTTTGCTGTTCCTGTTGCTGCAATTGTTGCTGCAACTGTTGCTGCAACTGTTGCTGCAACTGTTGCTGCAACTGTTGCTGCTGCTGTTGTGGCTGTTGCTGTTGCTGCTGTTCCTTTTGCTGTTCCTGTTGCTGCAATTGTTGCTGCAACTGTTGCTGCTGCTGCTCCTGTTGCTGCTGCTGTTGCTGCTGCTGTTGCTGCTGCTGCTGTTGCTGCTGTTCCTGTTGTTGCTGTTTCGGTTCCTGTTCTAGTTCGCGCTGCTGCTGTTGCTGTAGCTGCTGCAAAGGCAGCGGCTGTGGCTGTGGCTGCGACTGCTGCTGTTGCTGATGCTGCTGCTGTTGTTGTTGTGGCTGCTGCTGTTGCTGCTCCTGCTGCTGCTCCTGCTGCTGCTCCTGCTGTTGCTGCTGCTGCTGCTGTTGCTGCTGTTGCTGCTGCTGCTGCTCCTCCCAGTTGTAAGCAGCAAATTTCTGTTCAACACTTGATGGCGCCGGCATCCGCATTGGCGTATAGAAGTTGGACAACATGCGCTTCTCTGGCTGCATGAGATTGCCGCCGTAGCCAGCGAGCAGTGGCTTCATCATGGGCCTGGGCCCACGCGGCTGGCAGTTGATCGGCGCCGGGCAGCGCGGATGCACTGGCCCCTGGCTATACGGGCAGGTTTGACGCGTGCGAAAGTCGTGGTGATGGCGTCGTGGCCGAAAGCCGCCATTCTGATTCGCCGATCGGTTGTGGTGCCGATGGTCGGGGAACGGTGTCGGCTGGCGTGGCCAGACGCTGCGAAATGGTCGGCGAAAATCATTGGAAGCCGCCAGCCGGCTCGGCGGGCAAAATGCAGATCTGCCCGTTAACGGGGTCATTGCTGGCTTGAACGTCGGCATCGTTGAGGTGCTGCCCATGGCCTGATCCACGCTGGGCATAGCTGTTGCTGCTTCCGTTGGCTTGCACGTGGACATGGCTGTTGATGGGAGCTTTGGCGAAATTGTTGGCGTAATTCTGAAAGTCGGTGGGGGTATGGGTGTAGGCGTGGGCGTGGGCGTGGGCGTGGGTGAAGGTGTGGGCATTGGTGTGGCTGTAGGAGCAGGTGTTGCTGTGGGCGTCGGCGTGTCTCTGGGCGTGGCTGCGGGCGTGTGTGTGGGCGTGTGTGTGGGCGTGTGGGTGGGCGTGTGTATGGGCGTAGGCGTTGGAGTGGGTGTGGGTGTGGGTGTGGGTGTGCGCGCCATCGTTGATGTGGCCAATGCTGTTGCCTTGCCCTTGCCCTTTGAGATTGGCAGTCGGGTTAGCACCTTTGCAGGCACAGGTGGCCGTATACTGTTCGGCAAATGCAGCGGCTCATCAATAATGCCAGTGGCCACCACCGACGCCCACGATGTAGATCGTCTCGATGTCATCGTTATGACGGTTACCTATTCAATAGGGATAGCGTAACTTCGTGCTGCGTCCACAATCATTGAATTCCCTGACGCTGGGCTGGAATGTGACCCTCCGGAGGCTCCAAGAGACCCGACCACGAGTCCTTGTCAAGTGCTATATCTCAGAGCTGTGTTTCGAGTCGTTTGATTAGCACCAAATTGTGGCGAACTATGTTCGAAAATGTACAAAACGATTTTCAGGCAATTGACAAATAATTTCAGGCTAATCAGATTAACAAATCAATTTTTTTTTTTTTTCATATTTATTCTACTCTGCTGCTTTCAGCATAATTTTTATTAATCAAACGAAAATTTATGCAAAAGACCTCCCTTTTCGCAGATCGCTTCTAGATAAACCAAAGCTTGAGGTAAGCCTTAATATGGAACATAATCTTTAACTTGCTTAAAGTTACCAAATTGTAATATTTTTTACCCTAATTGTGCTGTTTTAATCTATTAATCTAAATAAAGAAATACAAAAAATATATTATTTAAATCGCAATACTTTTTACTTTATATATCTGAACTGAAATGTGTATTTGGATTCTTTTTGTTGCGTTGCTAGTAAAAGCTTTGAAAAGAAAAATTAATTTACTGCGAGACTTTCAGTTCCCCACGAAGTGAGCTTAAAAGCAACGCAAGCTTTATTTAATACGACAAAGCGACAGCTAGTGTAAAAATAGCAAACTTCTCATTTCCAGCAACAATGTAGCAGAGAAACAACGAAAGCTTTAACAAAAGCATAAAGCTCTAAGCTCACACTGAGGCTCCATCTAGCGAAGCAACTTATCAAGTTTGTTTCGCTTTCATACATTTGTTCAATGCAAACATTCTCAGAGCCCGCAGATCGTGCAATTTTTAAAAATAGTAACAATAATAAGAATACATGTTAAGCAGCATATAAATATATAAATAAATTGTACATTACACTTACGACAATATACAATTCTTTAGTTATATTCAGCTGATGACAAATAATTCTGAGTTTTTTTTAGCTTGTGTATTATGATGTCTAACACTATTGTCGAGTAAGTCAGAAATTAATTTTCTGACATTGTTGGCACATACATACAGAGGGAACTGTCACCTGGAAGATTGTGATGGCATTGGCATATATATGTTAACAGCTTAAGTGTACTCGAATAAAAATCAAGCCCAACATCAAGAAGAACTGATTAGAAAATAGCAATAATAATAAATCTATTCTGAATTGCCGTTAATAAAGATAACATACCTTATCGGACAAATGGCAACATTAATCAAATGTGCAATCAAGAGGTGTGTTGGTAAATGCCGCAATGCAGCTATGTTCAGCTGTTTACGATTCGCCGCAACAGCGAAACGTTAGCCAACACCTTAAAACTATTGATATACAACGATATACACACACGCACACACACACACACATACACACACTCGCATACCTATAAACAAGCGCACACTTTCTTTCAATACAAAAAAATAAAGACGAGATATTTTTTGTAGACGGCTGTTGCAAAAGTTCTCAAACTAAATTCAAGAATACGAGCAGTTACCAGCAATCAGATAAATATTAAAATTTATATCCATATATAACAATATAAAGCCCTGTGAATTTGACGGCTGCAAGATCGAAATTCCACGGAAATAACATTCATTTTTCTAATAGAAATATACGTGTGTACACACACAGACGTACGTATATATATGCGCATATATATATATTTATATATATATATATATATATATTTGTATGTATGTAGTTGCGCACGCACATAAGGCAACAGCTGGTCGCAATATTGTAAACATTAAAACTCAACTACTGCCCGCCCCGCAAATCGAACAGTTCGCTGCGGCTCTCAACTAAAAGATTTCATTAATTTTTAATACCTATTCATATGCGTGCGTGCGTATGTGTGCGCCCTCATCTAATTGATAATCGCTGCCCACTCGCAACTGGAGCATGCTGTCGTAGCCAGGCGTCATCACTGTCAGCGTCAGCGTCATCATCAC
Source organism: Drosophila hydei (assembly GCF_003285905.1). Classification (NCBI taxonomy): domain Eukaryota; kingdom Metazoa; phylum Arthropoda; class Insecta; order Diptera; family Drosophilidae; genus Drosophila; species Drosophila hydei. Next base: position 16,739 of record NW_022045685.1, on the reverse strand, counting down.
ATTGAGTTGGGCTCTCGGGTTTGGGTCTGGGTCTGGGGGAGAGGCGAACAGCGCTCGTCACGTTTGCTGATAAGCGACGGTCAACATGTCCGCAACAGTTTCACCCGGTGAGAAGAACCTGTTGCGCGGCCTCAATAAGCTGCGCTCCCAGGGTAAGCTAACAGATGTGACGCTTATCGTCGAGGATCATCGCTTTAAGGTAACAAACACATCATCTAGCTACTGTCCAAGCTCTATATATATCTATGCATGCAGGCCCATCGCGTAGTGCTGGCGGCCAGTAGCGATTACTTCTGCGCCATGTTTGCGGACTGTGCCATGATTGAGTCGCGCAAGGAGGAGATCACACTCTATGGTGTAACGGCGCGGGCCATGGGCCGGATCATAGTCTATATATACACATCACTGCTGGAATTGAATGTCGATAATGTGGAGGAGACGCTAGCGGCGGCCACTCACGTCCAGGTGAAGGAGGTGATCGAGCGCTGCACCGTCTTCCTGGAGCAAAAGATTAGCATGGACAATTGCTTGGCAATAGCGAGCATGGCTGAGATTTATGGGCAACTGGCGTTGGCAGAGCGCGCCTTTCGCTACATCTGCGCACACTTTAAAGAGTTCGCAGCCAGCAGCGATTTCAAGGACGTCAAGCTGGAGCAGCTGCACTATATACTCTCCAGTAATTATCCAATTGATGTCAGCGAGCCGGAACTGGTGCGTCTGCTCTGCCGCTACGGGCTCGAATTGCAGCTGGAGGATGGTGCGTTGCTTGAGCTGTTGCGCCTCATCAAATGGCAGTATATCAGCCGTGAGGAACTGAAAACGCTGCGTCAACACAACTACTCGCTGGTCGAGGAGTATCTGGCCAGCATGCAGGAGAGCAGCAGCGGCCAGGAGACCATCTCAGAGGCACTCGAGCACTGCCTGCAACAGGGCCAGGGGCCCACGAATATGCGCGGCATGGAACTAAGTCTACTCAAAATTGGCGGCTTCGAGTGGAAGGGTCTGACCAATGAGATTATGTGCTTCTCGCCAACCAAAATGAAGTGGTACGAGCTAACCTCCATACCGCACATTGATCAATGTGAGCAGCAATCGCGCCAGCTATATTGGGGCAGACCTTCATGCATTTCTCTCTCTTCTTTCAGGCAATTTCGGCACAGCCGTGCTCAACAATGAGCTCTTCATTGTGGGTGGTGCCTATGATGTTTGCCTCAAGGAGTACATCCATCCATTTGGCTTCCGCTACTGTCCGCTGCGCGACTCCTGGGTAACCATAGCGCCCATACAGCTGGATCGCTGTCGATTCTCGCTCAATGCTGTTGGCAAACAGCATCTCTATGCTGTCGGTGGCAGCGTGGAGTACGACGATAACTCAGAGGAGGCACTGCGTCGCATGTCCAATGTGGAGCGTTACGATATCGTCACCAATACATGGACCTATATGCCCAGCCTGCAAGAGAATCGTAGTCAGCATGCTGGCGTCGTTGTCGGCGACAAACTCTACATATCAGGTAGGACCCATATATATAGTCTATAGCGAAGGCAAGTCCCTTACGAAAGTGTTTTCTCTCTGCTCTTATCATAGGTGGCATTCACTTGGCCAACATACTGTCCAGCACATGGTGCTTCGATACGAAGACCGAGCATTGGCAGGAGCTGGCACCGATGCCGACGCCCTGCTGCGACCATGTTCTGGTGGCTATCGACAATCGAATCTATGCCTGTGGTGGCTGGCACGAGACACTGCGGGAGTCACGAGTGCTGGTGGAGCACATCTATGCGTACGATATCAAGAGCAATACGTGGAGCGTGGAAACCAAAATACCCGCACCCAAATTCTATTCGGGCGTTACCTCAATGCGTCGCACCATCTTCTTTGTGGGTGGACTGGACTCCACCGAATCTATAGATCGCGCCAGCTCAGAGACGATGGCATATGATCTGGACACCGGCAATTGGTGGCATCGCAAAGACTCATGGGATACACCAAACGACGTCTGGGAATCCACATGCGTTGCCATCTATGTGCCCAGCTTTGACTCCTAGCATCGCGTTCCTCAGCGAGCCTCCATTGACGAATTTACACGACATCTAATAACATAATATGCTCAGCATATCTATGTATATATCGACATATATATATTTTTATATATATATAGAGAGAGAGAGAGATAGAAAGCCCTTAAAACCACGCTTGTGTTTATGAACCCATATTACACACTGTACAGAAATGAAATGTGGCAACTATGGCCATTAAAAACAATTGTTAATAGCAGGTCAAACGTTCGAATATTTAACTACTATTAGACAAATATTTAGAAGACGATTTATAAATAAAAATGTAACTCTTTGTTAGTAAAAATTAAAGCCATCTCCGAGTAATCTCTGGCGTGGACTGAATGAGTAAATGAATTGCAATTGGTTAAATTGCGATGCATTAACACATATATATATATAATAAGCTTTGTTATATATCTTCAAGGTAACAATAAAACAATTAGAATTTTAGTTCATAAGAGCGCGTCTCACATTTATATGTAGTATATATATATATATATATAAATATATATAATTCCCTTAAATTAACATCAAATTGAGTTCAGCAATCGCGTCTACTCGAATTTCGTTGCAAGCTTGAGTTGAATGTAGTTAATCTTAACTAGCAAAATTGATGAACATAAGTTAAATGAAATATTTGATTATATCTAAATGTGAACGCATATTTGCCATAGGCGTGCAGCGAGCAATAGCCGATACTTTTTATATATTTTTGGTAAACGTCCTCTATATCGTCATACATGCATAACTCTACAATGACTTTCATAGTAAATACATATACACACACATATACACATATATATATATATATATATATCTATATATGTATACATGTGCAGCAATAAAATCTTAAATGGCTAGAAACAAGAAACATGGCTAAAAACTAGACACTTAGGCGTCTCTAAAACATATGTATATATAGATAGATCAGATCTAGATGCTATGTCTAAAACACAAGAGAAAAAAAAGACTAAACTTAAGCACAGTTACGATTACAGTCACGTGTTACAACTAGAGTTTAAAATATGCTTTAAATTTAAACAAATACATAAGGAAATACACAGCTATTTGGTAAAGTGGAGTCCACAATGAAAGCTATGTATTGTGATGCGGGGCTATAACGACCCAACCATCGTTCTCTACGGTATCGCCGCTGACGATGCCACCGGACAGCTCTTGGCTGCTGCTGACCACCGGCGGCTGCTGGCGCGGATGGTTGGGTGCTAGTCGGTTGCCAGGCAGCTTCTCCCACTGCTGCTGCAGATTATTGTAAAGGCTTTGGAGGCCCTCCTTTAGCAAGAAAAGAGAAACGTGATATAGAAGGGCTACAAGAAATGCTTTAAGTTCAGGCTGCTCACCTTGTCTTTGATTTTGCGTAATATCTCCTGTTTCTGTTCGCGCTCGATGCGATCCATTTGCAGGATCAGCTTGTCCTTGAAGTCCTGCGCGTAGTAAAGGTTCGTGTCGACGCTCAGATACTCTTTGGCCATGTGCCGATGGTCGCGATAGATTGCCTGCGATTCGGCATTGTTCGGTATGGGTGGCTCTGGCTGCAGTTCTGGATCCAAGATCTCCGCTAGCGACTGCTCCGTGCAGCCACAGCCGGCATCCGCATCCGCATCCGCGCTCGCATCGACATTCGCATCGACACTATCATTCGGATTACCGGCACTGGCAGCGTGGCTAAGCAGTCCATTTGATAAATAGGTTTCGTTGTTATTAGAGCTATTGTTGTGGCTATTATTATTATTGTTATTGTTTGTGAGGTCTGTGGGGTTGTTGCTGCTGGTCATGATAACTGGCTTTGTGTCTGTCACTGTCAGCCGTTCCCGGCCATCACTTTTAGCTGCAAGACAGATAGACAAAAGCATAATAATTTAGAATATAGATAATGCCAATAAAATACATATACATATATATATTCAGTTGTTCTATTCACATACTGTAAATGATCCAGCAACTGTGCAGATCGTTCGTCTGCTTGGTGGTGATCAAGGCGCGCGTATCGCACATGTTGATCGAGTCAAGTTTGCTTTCCACTTGCACTGAACTACTTTAAATTGGTTAGTATCGTTGCCCAGATCTCTATATGCACTGCTGGATCATTTTTTAGGTGTAATTTAAGAGCAGAATGTGCCCAGCATTAAATGTTTTCCAGAGAGTAGCAAATCCTGTGAACTCTCGCTCTCTATCTCCCTCTCTCTCTCTCTGCTTTACTCTCGCATGTGTTTGCTTAAGGCTGCTGTGTGTGTGTGTGTGTGTGTGTGATGACGTATTTTCCACTCTGAGATGTGTGCTAGTTGCTTTTCTTGGTAAAATTGGAAAAATCAAAGTATAAACCACAGACACATCAAGCAAATTATTTTCAAGCGAATTTTTCCGACGCTCTCCCTCTCTTTCTCGCTTTGTTTTTCTCTCTAAATTTGTCTGCGTGTTTTTCTAGTTTTGTATATTGTTTATTTGTTGTTGCTTTGCGATTTTCTTAGTAATTTCACAGATTTTCATTATTTGCTTTAGCTTTTGGCGCCCTGCTTGGGCGTATGGGGCGTATGATTTATGCGGCTTTGCGGGGCGCGTTTAGTCTAACGCCCGGCGATGACAACAATTGACGATATTTGGAACGTTGCACGCTGCACGAACTTGCAGTAGCATTGCGGCACACAAGATCAGCACGGTGCCCAAACGTAGACTGAGCGCACGGGCCACTGTCTGCCGCTATCCAAGAACAATATTCGCTCGATTTCGCTCGACAAGCCGAGCAAGAGGTAGCACAGCTGGCCAAATGGCTGATGAGCACACACAATTGTGCCAGCCAGGAGAGTCAAGCATTGGGCCCACAACACTATGTACTATTAAAAAGCAACAAGCAGCTAGGCATGTATCATCAGCTAGATGTGCGGCTCCTTATACTAAACATTGCCATATCGAGCAGATGAGCATTTGCTGAACACTCACGGATGAATAATGCGACTGGCATGTGGTTGGGAAATCTCCGCTGCGATAAATGCCAACGGCAACGCCCCAACACCACAGTCCCGTTCTGCCCCGCATCCTCCCCATCCACCACCTCTTTAGGCCCCCCGCATACACCACGATCCTGCTCAACCAGAACGGCGTGACCCAACACAAAATTATTTTGCTGACTAGATAGGTCGGCGCACACTCACGCAGAGATAGATCGAGAGAGAGAGAGAGAGAGATCTTTTGAGGATGTGAGCTATCAAAACACGGTCCACCCGAAAAAAGATTCATCTTCTGCGATCGCTTGCTCGTGATATCGTCCCCGTGCCCATTAAAATGAAAACTTTTTTCGCTCTTCTAGCATTTATTGATATACACATGTCGGCATATGCATATATCTATAAGTCTATATACATCTGCACTATATACATATGTATAGACTCGAAATAAAAGTGATGACTCATTGGTCAATATGGTTGACTGCCGCGGGTTGGCCAAGAGCAGTGGCTGGGGCAGTGGGGCAGGCTTTTGTGGCTGTCCGACTGTCAGAGCCCCGCGTCATGTTTGTCGCTCGTTCACTCTCACCCTCTCTCTCTCCGCGTGTGTTTGTGTGCGCTATTTTGGCATGCCGCAACCATTAGTTGTTTTTCTTTCAATTCTCATTTTGTTGCTACTTTCTATGTGAAGGAGGCGACTGTGGTGACGGTGCATGTCAGGGCTATAAATCTAGCCGAAATTGCCAGCCAGCCAGGCTAGATAGTTAGCCAATCCACACAATACAATAATTGTGCAAAATGTGCAGCAATGACCAAAATAAATACCCTAACTGACTTGGGCATATTTAATTGCTGATCAATTCAGAGTATCTCAGTGAATTATTATAATAAAACTTTGTTGTTTCTCGTCTACTCTTAAGGTAGACAAGCGAAAATGCTCTAGGGTAGGCACTGCCTGACTAGCAGTTACCCCTACTGCCAGTTGCAATGTAGCAAATAAAGGAAAATACTTAAAAAGTCCAATACTCTGCTTACAATTCACTGACTGAATGAGTCTTATATATTTTATAAGCAACAAGCTTGTTTATCACTTATTCAACTATCGAATTCTAAGTCAATCGATTTAAAAGATGCCAAGATTAGCGTAGAAAACCATAAAAAAAACCATTGAACATGTGTAAACAGGGTATAAGGTTTTTGAGTGAGCATATGCCACATGCAGGACTGAGTAAGCCCTTGGTTCATCAAATATATCTATTTCAGGAACACATATCATATTTCATAAAGATTCTCCAAATATGTTCATATAACATATACAGCAGGAAGCTAGAAGGATTGGCGGGCCGCTCGTGCCTCAATAGGTATTTCATAGTCAGGCACTTAATTAAAAAAACGACTTTAAACTCTATTTTAAAATATCTGTGTAAAATTATACTGAAAACGTGATTCATATGCCTTTAACGATGCTTGCAAATGGCATAGAAATGTCAATTTTCAGACGAACGAGTGCGAATGTAATGCCTACAGCCGGACAAAGCCGGGCACTGTATATTCACATATACTAAATGATATACGCTAATATAATATATACGGTATACAGTAAATAGTATACAGATCGTAATATAGAATGCTATGCCGAAATCCACTCGAGACTTTCTGCCTAAGCCTTTACATTTCTATATTTGTGCATCTTTCATATATAATAATCTTATCTTATAACAAGTGTGTATCTATTTCTATATCTAAAGGTGCTTAAGTTTTTAGATAAATATTATTCAGGTTTCCATTTTTTATAAAATACTACTTTTAGATGATCTATTTCTTGCCCCAATCGCACTTGGTGTGGGTATTCTACTGGCCAGCGCATTATTGCAATTTCAATTCGGTGTCTGCTGCATGAGCGCATCGCATATTTATAAAGTTGGCCGCCTGAGACGTTGGCAATTGCAAAATGTTTTAAAATGCTTTTGCATAATAAAAACAACGCAACGACTAATTAAACAAAAATCGAGCGATTAAAATACGAAAACATTGGGGTTAAAGCGAGATAGCCAACGCATTGTTTACATACGATTAAGTGTTGGGCATATTGTTATTGTTATTGTTATTGTTGGTGTTGCTGTTGCTGATGATGGTGCGTCATGCTGTCGACCCCAACAGCTGCGAGACTCAACAGAATGCAAGCTAACAATTCGTTGAGCTATTTGCAACAACTACAACAAATTTACATGCCGCAATCGTGCTCATCCAAAAGAGCGTGCTAATGTGCGTGTGATTCACTCGCACAGACAATCAGACGACAGCGACAGCGACAACAACGATGACAATAGTTGCAATCAGGAACTCACCATGCAAACTGCTACGGCTGCTCTCGCTGCGATGCAATTCAAAACCATTCTGCAAGTTAACAAATTTATAAATATATCTATTCATGTGCATTAACCTCAAATTCGTATATTTTGTTCGACATACCGCTTCAACGTCCAGAGTAAGTTGTTCCATTGGCCTGCTGGCCATTTGTATCATGCCATTGCGTATAGTTTCCAAGCGCTTCGATGCTTCGGCCGATGATGTTAGATTGAAGCTATCATTTTGGCTCTCGCTGCTGTCCTCTTCGGGTATGGCATCCCAGCGATTGCTGCTGCTCATATGGAACAGCCCATTATTGTCAAGTTGGCCCGAATTGGTGGGCGTTATTTCTGATGAGGTATATTCGTTGTTGCTGGAGCCAGTGCCCAAGCCAGTTTCGATCTCAGTCGCAGTTCCACGCACATTGGTGGGCGTTAGCTGTGTGGACGTCAGGCTCCTATCACTGGAGCTATAACTTTGGCCATCATATTGAGCGGCCACCGTTCCGTCACTCTCTTTGGTCACAATCTGTAACGTAAAATGTGAATAAGCGAAGCTCCTGCTTTTTGGGCAAGTTTTACTTCCAACTGACCTGCTGGTTGACAAACGCATACTCTAGCGGCTTATCGGCGCCATCATAGTCTTTGATAATCTCATTCATTACGCCCACAATATAGTTCATCGATGGCCGATCCTCGGGCGTTGTTTTCCAGCAAGCTGTCATGAGTTGCTCAATGTTCTTGGGACAATTGTCAAGCAGTGGTGGTCGCTCGCCTTTAACGATAAAAGTTCATTATGATGAACGCATTCTAATTAGTTTGTAATCGCACTGCCTTACCCTTGTATATCTTCCACTGTATGGTGTAGGCGTTGTCAATATCCTTGAAGGGCTGCTGCCGTGACAACATCTCCCACAGCACAATTGCCCAGCTAAAGATGTCGCATTTCTCTGTATATTTGGAGCCCTCAAATACCTTTCCAGGGAAGAGGATTAAAAACAGTTTAATATAATCTCTGCTTCAAATGGCCTAACAACCCAGTTACAATGTAGTAACGGACTATATATCTTAAAATCTAGTTTAGTGAATAAAGAAAATGCAATTGAATGAGACTGACTGCATTTAACTCCAGCTCACCTCTGGCGCCATCCAGGCAGCGCTGCCGCGGTTGTTTGTCATCATGGTGGACTTGTCGGCGACAGTGCCAAAGTCGCATATCTTCAAATTGCGCCCTTTATTGGTCAGTAGCAAGTTGAGCGGCTTCAGATCACGATGTATGAGTGGCTTGGGCGTCATTCTATGCAGGTATGCGACACCCTGAGCAATTGTAATGCACATTTTACTTGTTTCATATTTTAGAACGGGTATTAGTAATTACCTCTGCACATTGGCGTGCCCAGCTCATGGCATGGGCCAAGCTGTAAGCGGGTTTCACTTTGCCATGCAAGAAATTGTGCAAGGATCCGCCCTCGGCATATTCCATAATCAGATATGTCGCCTGCTGGGCCAAGCAGATGCCATACAGAGCAATGATGTTGGGATGCTTAACACGCGACAGCTGCTTGACCTCCTTTTCAATGTCCTTCTGCTCGGCGCTAGCAAAGAACTCCTTGACGGCAACCAACTGATTCTGCCAGATAGCCTTACACACAACACCGTACGATCCATGGCCGACTTTCTGTAGGTAAGGAATGAATGATCAGATTGAATTATGCAGGCATACAATAACCCTCACCTCGCCCAGCTTAATTTCGCTGAAGTCAACATTGGTCGCTTGCACTGCATCTGGCGAAGAGGCGGCCATCACCTGCTGCTGCTAGCGTACTTTGCTGCTGCTGCTGTTCCTTTTCAATATTGAGCCTCCAGTGGCTGCTATATCTGCTGCAAATCTTTGTATGGAGTGCGCCGTTAGCTATTGTTGCTGGATCTGTTTTGCAGCCTGCTTTGCTTATGTCAACCAGCAGTGAATCGCTGCGCACATCTTTCTAACGGCTAACTACGGGGCTTGCCGTTGACCTTAACAATACCATTGGAAACTGGAACAACGACGGTGCACTTGTACAATTACTTTGCGCTGCAATTTGCCTCTTCAGTTTACTTTTTTAACAAATATTTCGCATTTTTCTCGTTTTTGGCCTTTCGTTTCGCTGTCTGGCTAGTGGTTGGGACCTCCAGAACAAACATCGATACTATCGATAGTATCATAGAATAGTGTGTATTGCCGCCACAACATATCGAGACTGCTATACATCCCTTATTTTAATACACAATATATCAACCAATAATAACACTTCACTTATGAAGATAACACCATTGTATGTTATTATAAAATATATTTTCCTCAACTATGAAATATATTTTCTGTTATTAATATTATATATGCATATTTATGTATTAAAATAATTAATTAAAAAGTAGCAACTTAAATATTGGTTCACATTTTTTAAAATCCACAATTTATTTATATATGTATCTGCTGAACTAATTCAATTTCCACTTATACTACCGATTAATATAAGTTGTAATAACCATTGGCTCATCTCCAAATCTTATCGACATAGAAAAACATATCGACCATATTTATCGCAGTTTTAGGCATCGACTTATTCATCATATCGATATTTTTATCCATCCCTAACTCATACGTTCAAGCGCTCGCTCACCAAGCGGATGCAATTTCGGACAAAAAGGAAAAACCATAATTTGTTATTTTTTTTTTACGCTCGTATTACACACTGCAAATGCAAACAAATAAGTTAACTGTGCTAAAATATACACACATTGGTGATAACAAAAATCGAATGCCTCAATTACAACAAGTGTGCAGCCTGTGGCCCGCGTGAATCGGAATCGAAAGTGTGCGTGTGTGAAATTTGCTTTTGTAGCAAATAAAAAGGCGAGTAAAAAAAGTGCGTCTAAATATATGAAAAGAAAAATTGTGATGGTTGTGAGGGGGATGGTTAGGAGAAACAGCAGTAGCCAGCAGCAGCAGCAACAACAACAACAGCATTTCCCCACGATTTTGCCAAAGTGTTGGAGGCGACGCCGCCAATTAATGCTCGTGCGGCCGCCTTCATCGTCGTCGTCGCCGTCGCCGCAGCCATTGATGCCGACGCCAGTGTCACCGCAGCAATAACAACAACAAACAGAAACAACAACAAATGCTGCAACGTGAAAAAAACGAAATGTCAAGCTTTTGCAAAGTTTGCATATCGAGAAGACGCACATAAAACTCGCTTTATTTTTTGGTTTGTTTTTTTCTTCTTTTTTTTTAGTTTTGCTTTTCATTTCTTCTTCTTCTGAATCTTTTTTTTGTATGTTTTCATTGAAAACGAACAAGTTCAAGTGAAATACATAGTTACCAAAGCACAAAAAGAAGAAGCAGCACCGCTGCCCCAACGGTGTAGGAGCAAAGAGAGTCTCAGCTTCATCATTATTATTATTATCATTATCATTATCATCATCATCATCTCCATCTCGTCCACATACTCTTCTTTTGTTTAGGATGTGTGCGTGTATTTTTTATGCGTGCACGAACCATGAGGAAGAGGAAGCGCTACCAAATATTACTGTGCGACTCATTCTCTCTTTCGCTCTCTCACCGTCTCTCTTCGCACATGTGTGTGTGTGAGAGAAAGAGAATTTCCATTGCCTGCTTCTGGCTAAGACTTCGTTTAGTACTTAATCTTGATACAGTTATTGGCGTTTTACTGCTTTTTCGAGGGTATTCCAAACGTAATATCCACTTGATTTCTGTCTGTTCGTACTCATCTTAAAGCATTTATTGCAGGCAGATAAATACTTATAGATTACAGGGTATCTTCTAGTCGCAACAGTGCTCAATAGTTACGTTTGGTTAGTCTGTTTTTGAAATTACATTGATCTTTTGTTTATTTGTACACTATTTAAATGTATTCTCGTCTTGATGTTAACATAAACAATCGAAAGAAACAAAAACGTTTTTATGTACTCCACTTCACTTGTCTCTCCCATTCCCGTTTTGTTGCGTTTGGAGTTACGTTCGACATTATTCTTGTTGCTGTTGTTGTTGCTACCGCTGCTGCTGTTGTTGCTGTTGTTGGTATCTTTTACGTACACACACACAGGCACATTTCGAGTTTGTACATAAACAGCGAAAGTTGTCTTCCTGCTTTTTTCCCATTTTGTTCCTCAGCGGCATTTTGAAGTTTTTGCCTCGCTCTTGCGATCAGCTCACAATTCCTGTTAGCAAGGGCATATGCAAATTTACTTTTGCGACCTTCTGCACTCTCTCTCGCTCTCTCTCTTTCTTTTACAACTTTTGCTGATTCGCTCTGTTAACTCTCTTTCTTTAAATAAATAGATGTTATGTATTTATGTCTTCATCTCTCTCTCTCTCAATGTAGCTGAGAGACCTCGCCAAAGGACAGTCTACTCTACTAAAAATGTAGCAACAAAGTAAAATAACTGTAATTAATTCGAATTTTTTACATTTTCATTGCAATAATAGTACTTAATCCAAAGAGTTATATTTAATGAATGCATATAAGACATGACTCACAGAACTCACGAACTCTCTGCTTAAAGTCATAAATAACAATGGCCTGAAAACGTCCCTTCTCTTTTCATGCTTTTGCATACTCATCTCGTAATTAGGAATACGAAATGTAACCCAAAACAAATTAAAAAGATACAACGAATAACCCAAGAACATACCAGTAGTAGTATATGCATTCATACATATGTCTGTATAGATATATATATATATCTATAGGTGTTCACTGAAAATGATGTGAATAAAGAGTGCCGATATCTGTACATTTTTCACGCTCCAAAGTTCAGCTGGGTAAGTCAGTGTCCCTTTCATGTGCATACAATTTTCATGACATTGTTGTTTTTGTTTTTGTTGTTGTTGGTCGAATTGGCTGCAGTAATTGCCAGCGTATTTATTTCCTATGCAAAGCGCCTTGAACTCGCGATACAAAAACAAACAAAAAACTACAACAACAACAATGAATGTTGTTAAAGTAAAAAAGGAAGGTTAATCAAGCAACTAGCCAAGCTTGAGCGATTGTCCGTTCGGCCACTTGGTCTTCGCCTGGGCTTGTTGCTGATTCCATGCAAAAGGCGAAGGCAGCTTAGTTCCCAGGCCCGTTAATCCAACTTACATGTATATGTATGTGTGCATAAGTGTATGTATTAGCGCTGTACTTCAAGGTTTTATGTAATTGTTAATATAATTTTGTTGCTGTTGATTTTTATTTTCATTTCTAATACCCTGTACAAAGTGTAAGTGTGCGTTGGGTATCCTGAAAAGAGAAAAATAAACATTTGTTAATCCTCTGAAGTTCACAACTGTCTGGAACACACGAAGTACTTGTCGCAGTTACCTTTAAGACTTAAACAATACCAGACTTAAGTCTAAGACATACATATGTTGGCCTATGGCAACTGATAGAAAATTAGTAATTGTAACTCAATAACTAGAAGCTGTTCGTTAAGTTAGTTTTCACTGTAAATATAATTTAATACGTTATTTAGCTTAGCTTTATGTAAACTTTGTATAGGGTATCTGTTGGTCAGACAATTGTGCATTGTGCACTTTGGCTTGCTTATGTTTTTCTCCATTTGTGCTTCTTGCGTGTTGGTCGAATTCAAAAAACGACAAAAGCAACAATGCAAACAACAACAAGGTGATTTCTTACAATCGTGATTTGTCGACAATTGTTGTTGCTGCTGCTGCCTGTCTGTCTAACAGTTGTTGTCCGTTATTATTAAGTATTAGCCAACTACATTTGACCCAATGTGTTGATAAGTGTAATTCATTGCGCATTATATGTAATATATGACTTTCTATAAACATATAAACTGATATATATGTATATATATATATATATATATATATATATATTGAAAAGAAAACCTCTGTTTTGACCTTATCTATGTCAATGTTGGCTTCATCAAATTTCATTTATGACCAGTCTTATCTATAATGTTGAAGTCTAGATAACTAAAAATTAAAGTAATAAAAAAACGAATGCAATCACATAAGTTATTCATATAAATAATACTATATAAAGAAAATATATATAAAAATATATAAAATAAAATAATATATAAATATTTTTTTTAATATTTGACTTCAATTTTACTTTCGTAAAATTTCAATTCCCTTTACAATACTCTGTCATTTTCTGTTCCATTTATTCTTATGCCAAAATCTCATTGACCTTTCACATAGTCTAACAATATACCCCATGCTCTATCCCACTGTGTGCCTTGCACACTGACCTGTCGCCCTCTGGCGGCTGCAATTGGTACTGCTTGCCAATCCAGTTGTTATTACTCACATTTGCGTTGTTGCTATTGTTGTTGTTGTTGCAGTTGCAGTTGCACTTGTTGGCCATTTGTCAACTGTCTGTAAAAAGCGTGAAATTTACAACGTTCTACAATTTAAATACTAGAACTAACAATTTGTTACTGCTATTGTTGCTATTGTTATTGCTGTTGCTGTTGCTGTTTCTATTTCTGTTTCCATTCGCGTTGTTTGCTTGTTGTTGCATGACTGAAGAACACGATAAAGGTATGATGACATAACCCCACATGCACTTTATGCCTCGCGAGCGCACAACGAACTACAAACACAACAGGGCTTAGGCTCCGATAAAAATTCCGATATAATGCGCAAAAAAAGTAATCATAAAAAAAATAAAAAAAATATATATATTGTATAATTTTTGTATTTCTACAATGAAATTAGGTTTGTCATGGCGTACAACAATTTCTGATATTCATGTCATGCTTTCTCTATGAATTTCAATTTTTACATATGCTCAGCCCAGCGTTAAGCTATCTTCTCGTCGGGCACTTCCGCACTCTTACATCTGCTGTATGCAAAGCTGGAATATTTGAAACATCATTTCAATGTAGGGTTCGGTATATCCTAGTCAGGCATTCCAGCCTATTTGTTGGGATATTGTTTAGTTGGGCATTTTCGATCTGTTACTTTCTTTGTGTGTATAGAATATATCAAAAATCATTTCGGTGTAAGAATCGATGTGTCTCTTAGTCACTTTAGTCTAGCGAACATTTATTTATTCCATAAGAGCAATAAAAATGTTTTTGAAACATCAGTCTAGCTTTTTGCTTAGGGTATATCTCAGCTGAGCACTTCCGCACCCTTAGAGACGGCGTATCTCCTAGTCAGGCACTCCCACTCATTGTTCTCCTTATAAATATGCATAACTAGCCAACAGCTGATATTAAAATCAAAATTCAGGGTATATGCTAGTCAGGCAATGCGCTCTAGAATTTTTTTTACTTGTTTTGTTGTTGTTGTTGCTGTTCTTGACACATTTCCGGTGATCTTCAGTGTGTGTGTGTGAGCCTGAGTCTGTTCTCTTAACTAGCTCGATTGCTTTTACCAAGCACTTGTCATGTCTTGCACTTGCCTCAGTTCCGTTGAAGCGTCTAGTCAACCAAAGTTTGTCATTTCATTAGAAATGTACCTTATCGAAAGAAAAAAAACAAAGCAAAATAAGCAAAAAAAAATTAAAAAACTATAGAAAAAATACCCTTAAAAAATGGAAAATAAACTAAAAAAAACTTTTGTATTTTAACAATTAATATTTGATTGAAATTCATAAAAATGAAAAGAGTTAAATATTCCAAAAAATTAAATTTTTATCATTTGTTAATTCGATTTCTGAGGATGTCAAATGTGGAGAAATATTATTGAATAAGATTTTAGCTACTTGATTAAGTGAATATCTTTAATTATCTTGTTGTGAGAGACAGCGATTGTGATTGAGTGTCGCAGTGAAACCTGTTTGCAGATAGAATCGTTGCATAAGAACTGAGCTCTGCACAGCTTCCTGCAGTTGGGCAAAGGCGTCCAGTGATAAACATGGCCCAATAAACAAATGGCACAATCCAACGCAATCAGCTGCCTTATCAGCTGACCAAACAAAGAAAAAATTGCACAAAATTGTATGAGAGAGAGGAAAAAAGAAAGACCATGGACGCATGACAACTTGGACAGGACGGGAGCATTTGTGGAAACGAGGTGTGTCCGTGTGTGCGGACACAATCTGAGACCTGCAATCCGAGACCTGGGCGGACAGGGTATTATCCGCACAGGTATCCGGGCGCTGAATCAAGTCAAGTCGAGTCAAGTCATGCCGAGTCTTTGTCAACGTGATTACGTTTCACGCTAGGCCGGAAGAGTCCAAAGGAAATGCAGCGGGCACGGGAGCGCAACATAAAACCAACCTCCATAACCCTTTGCATACTCTCGCTCTCTCCAGCTCCCCACTCCCTACTCTTTCTCTCCCCCTCTTTTTCTGTCTGTCTCTGTCTTCCTTTTGCCTTGTTTAAACTCATCAACGTCGCTATTATCAACTCGAGCGTTGTGATTATCTGACAATTGTCTGTGGGAGCGCCAGCAAACGAGAGTCCAGGGTCGAGCTATCAGTTAGGTGGTTAGGTGGGTCTAACGGTGTCGGCAGACACGTGTTGTAGTATGAACACAAGTGGATACTGAGTGCTTGCACTTATATATACATATGAATATATTATATATATGAATATATTCATTTGCGAACAGTCTGAAGACAGCGGAAACATAGAGACGAATCTTCAGTCCAATTGCTGATTAAAAACTATCAAAATTATTAAATTTAAATCGAAATCTCAAGACTAACATTCAAGTTACAGAAGTTACGACTAAGAGACAATTTAAAATTAAATTTGAACTGCAGGCAAATACCCGAAGATACACAGAGCACTCTGGGGGTGTTGTTGGGTGGCGTAAGGTGTGCATAGATGGTAGCAAACGCAAATGCGTTGGAGGACAACACTTGAGAACATAGCAGCAGCAGCAGCAGCGGCAGCGGCAATAATAACCACAACAATAACAGTTGCTACTGTTAACCGTGGTTACTGTCGCTGACGCTGTCAACGTCAGCAGCAGCAGCAGCAGCAGTAACAACAACAACAACAAAGAGAACGAGCACGAGAACCACATCAACAAGCGAGAAGCAGCACATTAAACACAAGTCTGAAAATGTTGCCTCTGCTTCGATCGATATTGTCGAAAGCAAAGTGTCAAAAGCGAGCAGGGAAAAATGAAAGGAAATGAAACGGAGACAGCCCCATAGGGATGTTAGGGACTTGAGCCGCGGCTTTGTGGAGAAACCCTACATTTTACAGCAATTCGAATTACCAAACTTCTGTTTCCTAAATAAAACTCAATCTGAAAATAGCTCCGACAAGTTTAGTTTGGATATAGAAGATATAGGCAAATCAAAAGCAAATTAATGATGTTTGCTAGATACTTTCAAATTAATCAATCTCTTGGTATATAATCAGCTTCATATTTTTTTCTCGCTCTTTCTCT